>NC_092635.1:14390347-14990347 GCF_039555335.1 Amphiura filiformis | reverse complement strand
TCACCTCCGCTACAAAGTCTTCTTATGAAGGAGCAATTTAGGGATGAGGCGTGTCCCTCCGCCCGATAACCCCCCCCTCACCGCCTATGCCCACAAATCTCAAATATCATGGCGCCCAGCATCCCGAAGGGCACAGATCATACAAATCACTGTCAGATTATGGGAGTAAAATGTTAGGGGTAGGCCTATAATAGCTGGTCGCACTGAGAGTTTGTCAGTCAAGTTTTGAATTTTAGAGTTGCGGCCTTAATTAAAGCTCATTCGGCTCCTGCTATTTGCGACCGATGTCTTCACCATGAAGCGTTTCTTCTTTATCGTGTTTAACTGTTTATTGACTGTTCAATATATGCATGACCTTAAACAGAAATACCTGAAAGAGCTGAAAAAGAGAAAGAAATTTCCCTGCATCCTAACCTACAAGGTTCCGTTTCTCCGTACTTACAGACCGAAGCCAGATCCTGACATGAAGGTAAATCCAGATGAACCCGTTTAAAACATTTGAAACTACTATTGGTGAAGACTATTTGATTATACTATAGGTCGGTAGGCATGAGTAAGATTTAATCTTTCCCTAGAGAAGTCCTTTTTACAAAGGGCTGAGCTTTCGGAACTCTAGGGACTCCCTAGTAGGAGTGCCATTTTCAGAGTAACTAAATAAATTCACTATTGGTAATACACATTTTCTCGCGCATGCCATCACTACCAAAACAGTTTTGTCGAAGTTAAAAGGGCATTTCGTGATCCACAGCCTCATCCCCCACTGTTTTCAAAAAAGGTTGAGATTTTTATACCACTGGAAACCTCTGGCTACATAATATTTATTACCAAAAATGTCTTGCAGATTAGTTCGTTTAGCAAAAATATCGTCAAATTAAAATTTCGTTCTGGTATACCAGAACGAAATTACAACACTGGCCTATGGAGCAGTGTAATACACATAATCATGAAGAACTCGCATACGCAAAATCGGAATCACCTGAAATTTTGGGAATAAGCATTTTACGTGGATATCTACTGATAAATGTCATAAAAAGAGGATGCTAGGATCACGAAAATCCTCATTTAATGCTGGGTCAAATATCAGCACTTTGAATGTAGGCCCTGCCAAGCCTAGATTTCGTCACATTCTCTTATCACCTTAAGGGATCTGCGGCGTTTTGAGCGTTTCGACAGTATTTGTTGTGGGACATGAGAGCACATCAGACATATCGAATTGCATTCTGAATACGAAGAATGTCTTTCTGATATCTGATATTTGTCACATTTTTGATATATAACAGTCCTCGAAGTAAATTTTATAAATCTAATGACATATTCTTAAAGGAGGATTTCGTGATCCTAGCATCCTCTTTTATGACATTTTTCAGTACATATCCACGAAAAAAGCCTATTCCCAAAATTTCAGTTGATTCCGATTTTGCGTTTGCGAGTTATGCATGATTATGTGTATTACTATTACACTGCTCCATAGACAATGCGTTGTAATTTCGTTCTGGTGCACCAGAACGAAATTCAAATTTCACGATATCTTTGCAAAACGAATTAATCTGCAAGAAATATTTTGTACATAAACATTATGTAGCCAGAGGTTTCCAGTGATATAAAAATCTCAACCTTTTTTGAGAAAAGTGGGGGGGGATGAGGCTGTGGATCACGAAATGCCCCTTTAAAGTGTATGTAGCTGGGAGGAAAAGCCAACGATCAATTGAAAATTTTGACCTTTCATATTGAAGATATGGATTTTTTTCCCCAAAAGACCTAATTGTTTTTGGTGTTTTGGGAAAAATCCATATCTTCAATACGAAAGGTCAACATTTTCAATTGATCGTCGGCTTTTCATCCCACCTACATACACTTTAAGTATAAATCATCAGATTTATAAAGTTTACTTTGAGTACTGTTAAATATCAAAAATATCAATTTTTAGTAATCATTTGCCATAAAATGTGTATTACATTGCGAATTTCAAAAAATCAATATTATTTGATATCAGAAGGACATTCTTCGTATTCAAAATGCAATTCGATATGTCTGATGTGCTCTAATGTCCCACAATAAATACTGTCCAAACGTTCATACCCACCCCTTCACATCCTTGATCCGTAATTCCAATGTATATTATTAATTTTTTTCACAGATTCTTGCTGCGGATAAAAATATTTACTATAATCCGTTTCTCATTTTTCAGTATTCTTCAATGGATATTCCTGACGAGATTTTTGAGCGTTACTTTAGGGGAGTGAAGAATCCTTGGGATTATGCCGCCTCTCCTTTGTGGCGTTGGACACCACCGTCTTGATATGTTTAGCAAGGGATGGGCAAAGGGTGCATGGGCGCCGGGCAACTATGATAGAAAACTGAATAGGTGACAAATAAAGAACTGATATGTGAGCTGAAGGCCCATCAGGACTTAATATTACTTGTTTATAGTGTTTATTTTGAGTGTTACCTTAATATAGCCATTTGCAATGATGCTGTCTGTATTGTTTTCTCAACCTACAAAATAATAGATAACTCATTCTAATAATTGGAAGTAGATATGTATGAAAGATTATGTTATCAACAGTAGATAGCTGATGAATTAATGTGCTAACAGCAATATATAACTGATGCAGTGTGCTATCAGCAGCAGCTAGTAATAGTTGATGAAGTAGTGTGATATCAGCAGTAGATAATTGATGAAATAGTGTGCTAGTAGATAGTTAAAGCCCAGTTGAAGTAGTGTGCTATCAGCAGTAGATATTGAATGACGTAACACGCTATCAGCAGTAGGTAGTTGATGAAGTAGTGTGTTATCAGCAGTATAGGTAGTTGATGAAGTAGTTTGCTATCAGCAGATAAATTGTGGGATAGGCTTTTACGACGGGAATTCATAACAATTAGTGGTTTTTTTTTAGCTATCAGCAGTAGGTAGTTGATGAAGTAGTGTGCTATCAGCAGTAGATAGTGGATGAAGTAGTGAGCTATCAGCAGTAGATAGTAGATGAAGTAGTGTCCTATCAGCAGTAGATAGTTGATGAAGTAATGTGCTATCAGCAGTAGATATAGGCCTTGTTGATGAAGTAGTGTGCTATCAGCAGTGGGTAGTGGATGAAGTAGTGTGTTATCAGTAGTAGATAGTTGATGAAGTAGTGTGCAATCAGCTGTAGATAGTGGATGCAGTAGTGTGCTATCAGCAGTAGATAGTTGAAGTAATGTGCTATCAGCAGTAGATAGTTGATGAAGTAATGTGCTATCAGCAGTAGATAGTGGATGAAGTAGTGTGCTATCAGTAGTAGATAGTAGATGAAGTAGTGTGCTATCAGCAGTAGATAATTGATGAAGTAAATGTGTTATCAGCAGTAGATAGTTGATGAAGTAGTGTGCTATCAGCAGTAGATGAAGTAGTGTGTTATCAGTAGTAGATAGTTGATGAAGTAATGTGCTATCAGCAGTAGATAGTGAATGAAGTAGTGTGCTATCAGCAGTAGATAGTGGATGAAGTAGTGTGCTATCAGCAGTAGATAGTTGATGAAGTAGTGTGCTATCAGCAGTAGATAATTGATGAAGTAAATGTGTTATCAGCAGTAGATAGTTGATGAAGTAGTGTGCTATCAGCAGTAGATGAAAGTAGTGTGTTATCAGTAGTAGATAGTTGATGAAGTAATGTGCTATCAGCAGTAGATAGTGGATGAAGTAGTGTGCTATCAGCAGTAGATAGTGGATGAAGTAGTGTGCTATCAGCAGTAGATAGTGGATGAAGTAGTGTGCTATCAGCAGTAGATAGTGGATGAAGTACATAGTGGATAAAGTAGTGTGCTATCAGCAGTAGAAAGTGAATGAAGTAGTGTGCTATCAGCAGTAGATAGATGAAGTAGTGTGCTACCAGTAGTAGATAGTGGATGAAGTAGTGTGCTATCAGCAGTAAATAGTGAATGAAGTAGTGTGCTATAGCCTGCAAAAGCAAAATATCAAATGAACACAAGCTAAAAAGACCCTATTATACAATTACATATCATACAAGGTAAAATTGACAAAATAGTATAAGCAATCAATGTCAGATAAAACAGTTTAAAATTCCGATGAGCAAATGTACAGAAACGGAACATGAGAACGCTCAGTTGTTAAATGTTTCGTTAAAAAGGTGTGTTTTTAAACGCGATTTGAATTGAGTTGTTGTCTGCAAATTGCGAATGGCAAGAGGAAGCCGGTTCCAAAGTCTTGGTGCAGAAGTGAATGAAGTAGTGTGCTATCAGCAGTAGATAGTGAATGAATTAGTATATTATCATCAGTAGATAATGGATGCAGTAGTGTGCTATCAGCAGTAGATAGTTGATGAAGTAGTGTGCTATCAGCAGTAGATAGTTGATGATGTAATGTGCTATCAGCAGTAGATAGTTGATGAAGTAATGTACGAAAGCAGTACGAAAGTGGGTGAAGTAGTGTGTTATCAGCAGTAGATAGTTGATGAAGTAGTGTGCAACCAGCAGTAGATAGTGGATGCAGTAGTGTGCTATCAGCTGCAGTAGATAGTTGATGTAGTGTGCTATCAGCAGTAGATAGTTGATGAGGTAATGTGCTATCAGTAGTAGATAGTATACAAATATTGACTGCTGTGAGGGGCATGGTTAAAATTATAGGCCCAAGGTGATCTCAAAACCATTACTATGGCCTGACATGATTTTGAGATCACCACGGGCCTATAATTATAACCATGCCCCGAATAAAAAGCAGTCAATATTTGTTTCATATACCAAATCTTAAGATTCTTGTCAGCTGGTTGGTTAAAAGCATCGATTTTGGGAAGAGAAATTAATAGTTTCAGTGCGAACGGCACAGATCATTACAATCTGCGATTTCCGCATAATTATAGCGCGCGAAAACATTAACGTGTGCGTAATCTCATTTTACGCTGGGAACAACGCACACGCAGAACTATGCCCGGGGAATAGTTACTTTTGCGGGCATAGTCAAAATTATAGATTCCTGTCATCTGATTGGTTAAAAGTGCAGTCATTGAATTAGCTATGCCCTCCTTTTTAAGAATTACGTAAAAACTGAACTATTCCCCGGGGAATAGTCTTTTAAAAAGACTATTCCCCGGGAATAGTCATTTTTACATCATCGGCACGCAGCGATGGCGTGTTCGCATTACAGCGCCACGATGGCGTGTTCGCATTACACACGCGGTGCCAACACGATGCCTGCCAGTTGCAGTGACGCGATCGGTTCATAACGAAAAACTTTTTTTGTAAATTTTACCATGGCCTATGAACAATAAAATAGGCCTTTTAACCAATCAGATGACAAAAATCTATATTAATTGGTATATAAAACAAATATTGACTGCTTTATTAGGGGCATGGTTAAAATTATAGGCCCAAGGTGGAGAGTCATAGCATGGTTTTGAGATCACTGCGGGCCTATAATATTAACCATGCCCCGAATAAAGCAGTCAATATTTGTATACTATGCCCGCGCTTTTAACCAATCAGATGACGGGAATCTTTAGATGAGGTATAATGGATGAAGTAATGTGCTATCAGCAGTAGATAGTAGATGAAGTAGTGATATCAGCAGTAGATAGTGGATGAAGTAGTGTGCTATCAGCAGTAGATAGTAGATGAAGTAGTATGTTATCAGCAGTAGATAGTTGTAAAGTAATGTGCTATCAGCAGTAGATAGTTGATGAAGTAGGATGTTATCAGCAGTAGATAGTTGATTAAGTAATGTGCTATCAGCAGTAGATAGTGGATGAAGTAGTGTGCTATCAGCAGTAGATAGTGAATGAAGTAGTGTGCTATCAGTAGATAGTGAATGAAGTAGTGTGCTATCAGCAGTAGATAGTAGATGAAATAGTGTGCTATCAGCAATAGATAGTGGATGAAGTAGTGTGCTATCAACATAGTAGATGAGGTAATGTGCTATCAGCAGTAGATAGTGGATGAAGTAGTGTGCTATCAGCAATAGATAGTAGATGAAGTAGTGTGCTATCAGCAGTAGAAAGTGGACGAAGTAGTGTGTTATCAGCAGTAGATAGTTGATGAAGTAGTGTGCAATCAGCTGTAGATAGTGGATGCAGTAGTGTGCTATCAGCAGTAGATAGTTGATGAAGTAATGTGCTATCAGCAGTAGATAGTTGATGAAGTAATGTGCTATCAGCAGTAGATAGTGGATGAAGTAGTGTGCTATCAGTAGTAGATAGTAGATGAAGTAGTGATATCAGCAGTAGAGAGTGGATGAAGTAGTGTGCTATCAGCAGTAGATAGATGAAGTAGTGATATCAGCAGTAGATAGTAGACGAACGCGGAAGGCATGGTCAAAAGTACTATTTACGGCTTGGAGGTACTATTTACGGCTCATCCGGGACATTGAAAATACTATTTACGGCTTAGAGGTACTATTTACGGATAGGAGTACTGATGGTAGAACTATTTTTGGTCATGTGGTCCACTTTTAACCAATCAATGAACAAGAATATATTAATGAAGTATATAATAGACGAAGTAGTGTGCTATCAGCAGTAGATAGTGAATGAAGTAGTGTGCTATCAGCAGTAGATATTGGATGAAGTAGTGTGCTATCAGCAGTAGATAGTGAATGAAGTAGTGTGCTATCAGCAGTAGATAGTGGATGAAGTAGTGTGCTATCAGCAGTAGATAGTGGATGAAGTAGTGTGCTATCAGAAGTAGTGTGATATCTATTTATTGTTTCCTTTGAATATCCCAATAATAA
This sequence comes from Amphiura filiformis, assembly GCF_039555335.1. NCBI lineage: Eukaryota > Metazoa > Echinodermata > Ophiuroidea > Amphilepidida > Amphiuridae > Amphiura > Amphiura filiformis. Next base: position 14,983,633 of record NC_092635.1, on the reverse strand, counting down.
ACCACATTTGGCAACATTTGTTTCCTTTTGGTGATATTTATTTTTCATTGTTTTCAAGCAGCACACAGGGTTCTATTATAATGGTTCAATTCTTTATACATTGGCATCTTTGGGTTGGAAGCATAACACAGGAAGAAGCAAACAAATACTGGTATACAATAAGACAATAGGCATCATGTACACTTCCTATAATGTATTTGAAAGTACCAACTTTGTTCAGCTCCCAATAGGCAAGACTCACAACATCATGGATTGATACAGAATGGTATATACATAGTTGGTATAGTAGGTATAAAAAACAAATAATTTTTGCCTATTAAAAGTTGAACAAAGAACATGTATAATCACTTATGCAATTATACAATATTAATGCACTAAGCGTATTTTTCTAATGGCTTTTCTGATTGGCTATGTGGTTCTAAGAGTGTATGAATAGTAGATATTTGATGAAGTATTCTGTTATCAGTAGTAGATAGATGAAGTAGTGTGCTATCAGTAGTAGATAGTCAAAGAAAGATTATGATATCCGCATCAGATAGTTGTCAATAACAAACCACAGCAAACAACATGAATAATTGTTTCCTTTGGTGATCATTTATTAATACATTGTTTTCAAGCAGCACACAGGGTTCTATTATAATGGTTCAATTCTTTATACATTGGCATCTTTGGGTTGGAAGCATAACACAGGAAGAAGCAAACAATATACAATAAGACAATAGGCATCATGTACACTTCCTATAATGTATTTGAAAGTACCAACTTTGTTCAGCTCCCAATAGGCAAGACTCGCAACATCATGGATTGATACAGAATGGTATATACATAGTTGGTATAGTAGGTATAAAAAACAAATAATTTTTGCCTATTAAAAGTTGAACAAAGAACATGTATAATCACTTCTGATTTGAATGTGGTGGGATAAGTATTGCTTGTAGTTTGATTGGAGTGGCTGATGGACAAGATAATCCGAGGACAGTCATGTCAGAGATGACCATGAAGTTGATGCTGGTGGCAGCACCATTTTTCTGTGATTAATTGTAAATTTATTTGTGACAAAATGGTGGATTCTGGATCAAGCTTATGCATCATTTCATGCATGACACCTAATGGCTCACATGCTTATTATCTGAATTATGAATTGTGATGGAATCAGGTAAAATGATTTGGATGTTAGGACAGTGAATTTTATGATATATTATGAGAAATAAAAATGCAGTTTCTTTTGTTTTCTATTGTTTAAACAGTACTACAAATGTTCATTTCTCAAAAACACACAATTATAAATCAGAAAGTGATCACATGCTACCTTAAAAATGTATTATAGGAAATACATGTATACAAGTTGTCCTTATATAAAACAAATCTTATCTAAGACTATTATCATTATTACGCAATATTTATAGGGTGATTTAATACAGAGCACACAGCGCCTTACAAAATAATTCAAAAAGCATCAAAAAAGCAATATGCAATGAAAAATAATACAGAAAAAACATTTGCAGAAATATTAAATCTGGAACAGCTATTTTTATACATTTCATACAAGCAGACATCAATTCTCTGATGTCAACTGGAAGATTATTCCAAAGCTGAGGTGCAATAACAGCAAAGCAACTGTATCTGATTCGTTTTCATTTAAATCATTTCATGATTTTTTTTTGTCACAATGACCTTCAACAATACCAAATACTGTCCATCAGTTCACAGACACTACTAATATTTGCCACTGAAACATGGGACAGAATTATTGCATGAGAAGAAAAATATTGGTGGGGTACCGCACACTAAATCATTGTAGAAATGATGTAACCCAAATGGTTTATAGCAATAGAATAGATTATGATAATCCTTATCAGCATTCTAACATACATTGTACATCTAAAACGCCTCTGATTATACAGGCCGTGTAGTCTGCACAGGCAAATAAACCTGTAAAAGTGTGGTTCCTTCTGAGAATACAGGCCGTGTAGTCTGCACAGGCAAATAAACCTGTAAAAGTGTGGTTCCTTCTGAGAATACAGGCCCTGTAGTCTGCACAGGCAAATAAACCTGTAAAGGTGTGGTTCATTCTGAGAATACAGGCCCTGTAGTCTGCACAGGCAAATAAACCTGTAAAATTGTGGTTCCTTCTGAGAATACAGGCCCTGTAGTCTGCGCAGGAAAATAAACCCCTACAACTGTGGGTTCTTTTGAGAATACAGGCCCTATAGTCTACACAGGCAAATAAGCCCCTACAACTGTGGCTTCATTTAACATTTCGTAAAAATACATACACATAAAAGTGATTTGAGGTGCCATTAAACCCATTATGAAAGTTTACAGTAATGCAAAAAATTACGATTAAAAACTGGTGATTTATAGTGCACTAAATTATACCAAATCCCTAAATACACATGGTCTTAGCACACTTTACATGAATAAACTCTTCACAAGAAAGGACCTATCAATCACAACAATCTTCAATATACAAATTAGCCTTACATATTACATCTATGTCTATAAAGTGTGAGAACATTTTGATTTGGCAACACTTGAGCTCTTTCTTGACAGTTCTGTGACTCCCTCAAAGCTTCCATAATCAAAAGCGTTGCTGTTTCATGTCTTTGATGCACTCATTTTTCAGTTGTTGAAGAAATAATGTAATATTTTCACTTCAAGATTCAAAAGAGACAAAATAAAATGCAGGCAAGGGAAAAAATAAAATGCAGGCAATAGGCACAGTGTCATTAAATATTGATGCAGCTTAAATACCATGAATATAAATACACATTTTGATTCATATTTATAAATAATAGTACAGACAAAATAATAATAATGTAATAATTTTTATAAATATATGAATACAATTGGTTAATGAATTCTTGCAATTCTGTCACAATCAGATGGAATCAGGCATTGAATATGTTGCTGTCAAAAGAAAATTTACTGTAGGATAATTATTTTATTTGTGTTCTGTGTTCAAACCGAGAACTTACACTTTACATGACTGAGCGTAGTGCGTAAATAGCCCCCCAGAGTTCTCCATGTCAACATCATCAGTTGATCTTTCATATTGTCACGATGGCCAAACGTGATTGGCTAAATCGACATCGGGTCACATACCAATCAGTTTGGACACACAGATTGTACACTCGTGTATAGCATAGACCATGTGTATAGTCACAGAGTAACAAGAGTAGCTAAGTATTTTTGGTTGAACACAAATTCAACAAATTGTCCTATAAATAATACACATGTAAGCTTTTTAATACACTCCAAAATTGAGGACTAAATGTATTAATACTTCATATGTAATGTTTATTTTGAAGCATAATTGGGTTGTTCTAATTGAAATCCATACACCCTCTATCGAAGACATGATCTTAATCTTCCACACAGAGAGTGTGAATTTCAAATGGGGGTTTACCTGAATGGGTGAATCCATGCTGAAATCCACACTCCCTGTGTGGAAGATAGGGGTGTATGGATTTCAACTGGAATAGCCCATTTCCAACTGTCAGATGTGTGATGTGAGATGCTTAGGACTGAATGAATGAATAGGACACAATTGTATGTTATGTTCAGAGTGCATTCACAACAAAATCAACATATATAAAATTAAGGAACACTTTAAAGCCATAATGTAATAATTCCTTCAATTTTGAAATTTGTTATTCATACTAAAATAAAACTAGTAATCTGTCCATTTTGAGCTGAAATAACAAGGTAGTCTACTGCTTATTTTGGCTGTTTAACATGCAATTCTATAGGAGGACATAAATTCATAATTCACTTTATGTTGAACTTTGCTCTGTTGACCTACAAATACAATAAATTTGAGTGATTCCATTTAGGTGCAAGTTGGGACATGTGTAAACATTACAAATATGCCAAAAATTCAAATTTGAAAAAAAATTAACCAATTTCATATTATAAGATCGTACATTATGGCTTTAAGCCCTTTGAATGTTATGGGAAATCCCAACTTATTGGAGTGTCAAATGCAGGTGCATCACAAAAGAAATGAATGCACTGCAAAAAGGTTATCCAGCACATAAGAGGTTATCCGTTTCCCCCTCCATATCGAACATAATGTAAACACAATGGAGTAAAAATGTCTTTTTACTAATTCCTTGAAAACTTATCCGAACATAATTAGCTAATTATCACCATACAAATAGATATACTTAAAAATCCGCAGCAATAATGTATTGAACACAAACAGCATCAAATTTATAATAAATAATTATGTCACACAGTGTACAATGTTCCAATATAAAACCTATACACAAAGGCTGGTTATATCAATAAGCTGTTTTACGTAGGCTATATTGCTGGTGACAGCATCATTTTTCTGCTATTAATTCTTCACAAGGTTTCAAAAAACTTGACACATTTTAGTCCTTATAGCAATACATGTCATCACTACTAATGCTTATGCAGGCTCCTATCCAGTAACAGCATCATTGTTCTCCTTAGTATTACTTAGTAAGATTAGCCCTGTGTAATACACACAGGTAGACCTTTGACTGCTGCCCTCATTCGTCAATCTTCTGGATTGACGACTGAGAAAACTATGTGGAAAAAAAGTGGCGGACTTTTGCAACCAGATTCTGGTTGCACATGAATATTAAGCAGGTTGCTGAGAATGCGCAGTTGTGTCCAAGACCAAGTTTGTTGTTTTTAGAACTTCAGAGCGTGATCTTTTCACGACGGCGCAATACATACAGCGCGGTACACATGCGCCGCTAGTCAGTCGCGCTATGGCGCATTAACCAAAGTCGCAAGCATGGGTCTGCCACAATTTGAACTGTAAGATAATCAGTCGTCACTACGAAGTATAACACAGTACATGCGCAGTGTAGACGGCTGGTGGAATAAGTCTAGGTAGACCTAATGAGTTGCGCAGTCCCCACCTTCTTGCATTGTGCTGGTATAGGAGATGCAAGAGCCTGCTATACATAGGCTGTATGGTCTAGTTGATGTATGAAGTAGTTATTCTCCATAATGGACTGATCAATATTTATCACCAGGAATTTTTTAGGTGAAAATTTTCACAATCTCCTGCTGCTTTCAATTAAAATGCGTTTCCTTCCTATTGGGCACTACCAAGTAAGATATTGCTTCATGCTATAGCTAATAGATATTGTCCAAATATGGCACTTGTACACACACAACACGGTACTACATAATTATACAAAACTATTACAAATCAACAAATATACACATTGAATAATGTAGTGTATATACACAGATTTATCCTAAATTATTTGCACAGAAATCACATGCATGAATGAATTTGACGAATTTTTATGAATACAATGTTAAGAGAAATTACCAGAGAATCATAAACCAAAACTTGCAGTTTCCAACAAGTAGCTAACAAAATGTTTGATTGATTCAAAAGCCTAAAATAATTTGTGAATGGGTTATTCAATAAGTGAATAGGAATTTTTGATTTTACTATCCTCTACCATGTGATAGAGAACAGGCAGGTCCAATATTTTGAGTAGTGGATGCCGGTGCAGCCGGTATCCACTATGATAAAATATTGGACTTGCCTGTGTGGTAATAGTCATCTGGCTTCCTTGAGGCAGAGACATCAGTACTTTGGGCATGTACAAATGCACTGCCTTTGATAGTGTGTGTCAGGGTTATAGCTAGCCTAAGTTGAGTGCCGGCTAATTTTACTATCCAATTAGAGGGCTAACACAAGGGATCTGGGAATAGGCTAGAGGGTATACCCCCCCAATTTTTTAATTTTTTTTTACTCTTTTTATGATAAAAATTTTTTAAAAAAGATTAAAAATTTTTTTTTAGTGCCGGTCGGCGCCGGTCCATGCCGGTTACCCCCGACCGGCACCGACCAGCGTGGCTATAACCCTGCTGTGTGTAAACATGCCAGTTCTTTGTAAGAGTCAACGCTTGGCTGTAATTTAATACTGCACACACTTGAGGACACAATGACGCTACTGCCACAAGGAAGCCAAATGGACTATAGATACTGTCAGTCTCACCTTATTAAGCTATTACTATAAATAGACATATTCCCTCTGTACTTCACATTATGAAACTACAAACAATAATGAATCATATTAATACAGTTATCATGCAATGGATACCTCAATGGAAGCTGATGTATTTACATATGATATTTAACTGGACAATCAGGGGCAAATCCAGGTTTTTGAAGGGGGACCCACTTGCTGGTCCTCCCTGGATCTGCCATTGTATACAATGTAGTCTGGCTCATATTGCAGCTATAGTGAGATCCTTGTACAACATTGCACTGTATGAATTATATTAGAAACATTTATCTCTTGCTTTAAGGTTATACCAGCCCAAGGTCATTTTCTAAAAATTATGCATGCTTTTATGGTTGTATAGATTTGCTCAGCATCATGCTGCATGCGTAAGATTGGGATGCAGTTCATCCTTCAGGAAAGCCCTTCTCCCCATGATGCTTCTGTACAGTTTGATCAGCTCTTAATCGGACCTTATAACATCACAGATTAATATCAATATATTTTCTTTCAAGAATTGTCTTGTGACAACTTGTCAGAAGTATCGCAATTTATTAGTTAAAGCCCTATACTTTACCTATTTTATTTAATACACACAATTTAGACCACGCAGGTCAACTATATCACTCTCAATGTGGATCTATTTTTGGGCATAGTGGTAAAAGCCTAACATTCCTACTGATAAACACTAACAAAGGTTATCTTTCAAATCATCCTTTCCCTAGTGATAAAACTGGTCTAAAGTTTGCCCTGAATTGCACTGTTATTAGATTGGATGAACTAAATTAGTATACAGTTAAAAGTACCACCTTACTTGTTGGCTACACATAGCCTGTCCTTGGATGCTTATTGTCTGTATGGTAATACTGTTTATAATTAGATTTACTATTTGTACTTTGATAAAAATGTAAGTGGTAATCAAAAATCATTACACATTTGTAAATACTGTTTATCATCAACAAGTCAGATGATTTGTAAAGAAATTACTAATTTTGAAATCAGTTTAATTAAGCTACAATGATTTTAAAGCAATGTTTGTAATTATTTACATTGGAAGAACTAGTGATTGTAAGTAACATGTAATAATTTACAATTGCATATCTACATTTTCTGCAAACTGTTTGCCCCTATCTGTACATACATTATGCTTCACATGTTTCTGTTCTCTCTGAAAGTTTCATTTTTCAAGTCTCAAAAATTATATGTTTTTGAAAAGTTAAGATTAGTTTTGTAAAACATTAAATAAGCATAATAAAATTGATGAAATTGCTCATAAAATGTTAATGTCACAGAAACTGTAAAAATTCATATGAGAAGAGTAATATGGGAAGATACATGGAATAAGTGATACTTTTATTAAAGAAATTATGCTAATATTTCCATTAGATTCCAAAATCCTAATATTTAGACAAAAATGTTCTCAACTTGGAAAGGTTATTGCTTCCTCTAATGGTGTCCAAAGAGAAGACAAATATTTGATGAATTTTTTGATGGCCAAATTCTCAATATGCACTACCATTAGTTTGATCTCCTACTGAGGAGTGGATTGTGAGAGGGAGGCAGATTAAACATGGCAGAATGGTCGACTGCATATCCGTCGCTTTTTCAATGGGAAATGAACTTTGCTGCTTGGATGATGTCACAATGAGGTTAGCATTTATTTTATCCCGTATTGAAAAGCGTGTTCCGACGGATCTACACTCGACAAGTCTCATGGTGAATGTTCTCAGTCATTCAGTAGTTTTTCAAAATCAACAAAATTTGAGAATAAATTTTATACTGGAATTTACTATCATATGACCAACCCTGTGGGTCAATTGCTTGATGACGTCTGGAAATGCCAAGGTGGACAGTAGCAATCTAAATATAGTATATTCCAAAGTATTAGATTTTTTCTCAACCAGAATTCTTGGTAAAGTTGCTACTGACTGAGAAAAACAATAATGATTTGTAAAACCAAGTATTGATTGAGTATTAACAAGCATCACTTTTAACTGGTGTATGATAATAATTAACCAATACAATACTGTAGGCCTATATGTATGCCTGCCCAAGCTGAACACAGCCAAATTTCATTATACACATTTGAAAGAGGTATAAAGTGTTCAACAAAAGATTGCCACAAAACACACTATCAAATAATTTGGCTGCTGAAATGCCAAAGTTTGTACTGAATTTGCTAATTGCCTCATTCATCAAAATACCATATTTTATGCAGAACTACACCTTTGGTAAAAAGTTTAAAACCCCTGTTAAAAATACACACTAAAAAAGAAGGGATATGAAATTTTTTTTAAATCACACACCTCATCAGTCATGCAGAAGGAGAAACATACTGCGAGATATCTTTTTGTACTTTCAACATTCCTTTTCCCCTATATTTTAGTTAAAATCATCATAGCACCTTTATGTTTTTTCACAATACAATTACAATTATCACATACACATTTTTGTTATTGATTTGTTTATATACTTGAAAAAATGTAAAGTTATTTTGTGTGTATTCTTGAATAAGCATTTTGCATGGTGTTAGTTGATCACTTTACCTTATGGTAAGATTCCCAATATCTATCTCAGAGCTTCTGTGAAACCAGATCCTTTTTATGGAATAAAGACCAAAATGTCTTAAAATGGCAAACATGTCTTATTTATTTATACACAAGCAGACCAAGACCAACTTGCTCATTCAATTTTTTTTCAATTAGGAGTAAAAAGTGGTTCATGGAACCAACAATGTATTACATACAAATGTGAAAATCTATACTTCCTATTAGTATATATGTCATAGACAAACCTCTCACTCCTCCATTTGCTTATTTTGCCTTGATTTTCCCATTCTGTGAATTATCCTTGACAAAGAATTCTGGGTAAGTTGTACATCTCCATGCCAACAGTTGTGGGATGAATAAAAGGGCTAGGTTGAGAATCCAGAAAGTTGGAGCTGTTGCCTCTGGTACCCTGAAGATGTATGGTGTACGGGAGTGGACGGACGCACCAAGATGAGCTATCTGGGCCTGAAAAAGGACAGTTTTATAGTTAACACAGTTTGGTTATTTTATATTTTATAATTTAGATCAAATTTCCATTTTTTATTCGAAGGCACACATGTAATTGTTTTAGTTTAGCTTTAGTTCAGCGAGATGTGCTCGCTTTTTAGGTTATCATCTACAAATAAACCAATAGGTTATCGTCTACAAATAAATATCATTGGCACTGGGGGCTGGGACCCACAGTGATTTTTATATGCTTTTGGCCCGAGGTCCTGCCTTTCACTGTTTAGTCATACACATGGTAAACTGGTCCATTACAGCACAATAGTCAATAAACAACATCCAAACACACAAAGTGCTTCTGTAGTTGGATTGCTGTTCAAGCATGGATGAGGATCCAATTACACATCTATTACAAGAAATTCAAGGCACATCATTATATCCTTGTATCTAATGGAAGGCAATAAAGAGCAACTTGGCTTTACTCTGGAGCCCAGGAAAAGTAGGCGAATAGGCCCACGCACAATCACAGACCTGGATTTTGCAGACGATATTGCTCTTCTAGCTGACAGCCTCAAAGACGCAGCAAGCAAGAACTGTTACATCTTGTTGAAGCTGCTGCACAGAAAGTGGGACTAGGAATGAATGCCAAGAAGACCAAGGCAATGTTGTACAAGGAAACTCCGTCTTCAATAAAAACACTGACGGAAGCGAATTGGAGATAGTACAAGACTTCAAGTATCTAGGTGCATGGACTGCCAGTAGTGAGAAGGACTTCAACATCAGAAAGGCACTTGCTTGGAAAGCATGCAACAGCATGGACAAGATCTGGAAAAGTAATCTACCAAGAGATCTAAAGATCAAGTTGTTTACCACCACTGTAGAATCGGTACTAACATATGGCGCTGAAACATGGACAATAACAACCAAAATGAGAAAAGCTATGGATGGCTGCTATACCCGTCTCTTGCGGAAGGCACTAGATATCTCATGGCAAACTCACACCACCAACAAAGAACTATATGGGAATCTGCCACCAATCTCTGAGAGGCTCAGGATTAGAAGGTTAAAGTTTGCAGGGCACTGTGCAAGAAGCGAAGAGGAAGCAGCTTCAAGTGTTCTTATGTGGCAGCCCAAACATGGAAAGCGAACAAGAGGTGCACCCAAGAAGGATTGTATCAAGATGTTGGCAGATGATACAGGTTTAACAGGCCCAGACATCAAGAATTGTATGCTTGACAGAGCAGTTTGGAGAGCCATTATGGGAGTCCGACTACAAGAGTCGACATAAGCAAGTAAGCATCTAATATTCTTGTATGGCTGAAAGTAACTTTCATAAAGTAGAACCAAACACAAGCTTACCTGTATCGCTGCTCCTCCATGAATAAGTGACCAATCATACATCCACTCACACCCAGGGTAGAGCAATCCATAGATGGCAACACAGTAATATGGCACAAAGTAGAACCAATAGGTTATCATCTACAAATAAATGACAACAGTACATGTAGATTAGGATAGGAAATTACGCGTTGTGTAAAACATGTCCCTGCACAATTACTATCAGGAAAGGCAAGTTTGTGTGAAAAATGAACATATTTGTAAACTGACTTCAAATGACCCCTTTATTGAGCTTTGACCTCACATATGTTGACAATACATGTGGCAATGTAGCAAGAGTCATTGTGTTCTATTGGACGAAATCATTAACAGACGCCAAGGGTTAACATATTTCAAGCTATTTCGCACATGCGAACTATTTCATAGTTCCCTTTCCAAAGCCATTTGATGGGGACAAACACAATTTTTGACAGCTGTTGTTGTGAACCATGCAGTGATGTGTAAAAAGTATTTTATATCCCTGCATGTTAGAAACACCTGAAAACACACAGAGACACACAACACACAGAGCCACACAGACTTGGTGGTTTTACAACAGAGTTAAGCTTTCAAAAATGCAATAAGAATCAACAAAAATGTTTCAGGTTAGAGTTAAGCTGTGTAAAATTCAGACACAAACATTGGTTAAATAAGACAAAACCTTGTGGCCATCACTGAAATCTGATCTTACCTGGAATTTAGGATAGATGACTGGATCAAGGAGATATGGCTCATATTCTTTTACATACGTTTGTGCAATTCCAAAGGGGCTATTTAACGCAGCCTGCACGAATAAAAACACAATGTTATCATTTCTGTTACATTCAATATGTTCAACTGCTATATGTGGGTATTAGAAATTTTGGATTCCCTTCACATTATTGTTAAAAGCATTTGTGTTCCCTTTTATCTCACATTTATGTATTAAAAAAATCATGTTCCTTTTTTTCCTGAAAAAAGAAGAAGAATATTCTCCAAATATATTGATCAGTGCTATGTTCCTTGTACCAGATTCATTCACTCATTCATTCATTCGTTTATTTCCATATATAAAAATATACAACTACATCAAAAATATATCTATTACAATAAACTACAAAAGAAACACAATATGGCGGAAAAGGCAGGAAGGCCAAAGACCATCTTAAACATGATCATGAAGTGTATAATTTGTTTATTGTGATTGCATGATTTCAATTTGCCCATGTAAGCATTGACAATGTACAGTTGGGTAAAAACCTGGGTTTAAAGAACTCTCAATCTTAAATTAATTAATGACATAAATAAACCAAATTGAGCATATAAGTATTAAATTATGAGTTTTAAGACTAAGCTTACCAAAAATCTGATAAAAGCCAGAGTTCCAGCAAAGAGGAAGAATGCAATGAAAAACATGTCCAATGGTCGCGATGTAATTTTCTTTCGTTGATCTGATTGCACCTGTCATGGATAAAAGAGAAAGTCTTTTGATGTAATATGGATAAATTAAATGATGATAATAATAATTATAAACCTTCTTCAAAGCTTTATTGGAAATCTAGTTAATCTGATAACTTTCATAACTGAATACCTGAGTGGAAGAAGGGCCCAACTCCAATTTTTTACAAAAATGAGTTAGACCCAGCATTTTATTGCCAGCAGACTGATCTTCCTTGTGTGTGAAGGATGAGCCAAAATCCACTCTCCAAATAGTCTTCCACGTACACTTAATCATGGTTTTCATGGAAGAAAGGCCCAACTCCATGGAGTTGGGCCCTTCTTCCACAAATATAGTGTTAAAGAGGAATTTTGTTCATCCATGAAATCTGCTTTTCACTGCAATAAATTTTCTTGCCAACCTATTACATGAGTTCTATTTGTGCAATTAATGGTAATTATCTAATTTCTGTAGCTATTTATAACACAGAACTGGTACTTGTGGTATATTAGTGGAAGAAGGGCCCAACTCCAGCTCAGTATTAAGACCTGTACCGTTGCCATGGAAACATCATATATAATTTGAATGTATGTACTATTGTATGTTCGTGTATTAAAGGTCCCCTGAAGATAAAAACATTCTGCCTATAAAACTTTTCCAAATATTAAGTTTTTTCTTAATATCTCAAAAACAGTTTTGATGGAGTTGGGCCCTTCTTCCACTCAGGTATTCAACTGTATTTTTTTTTCTAATTTCAATGTGCTTGCAGCAGCATTCTTATTGAAAGTCATAGCTTCTGCATTACATGTAATATTCTTTCAAGTAATAGTTTAAGCCTGGTTGTAAAGTCCTTGCCATACGATGGATTGCAAACTTAACTTTGTATAATGAACCTCAGGTCAGGTAGCATTAGGTCAGGCCAGTAAAACTTACCTGAGTCCGGTTCACTTCAAGTTATGCTTTTTCCTTCAGGAGCCAGTAACATGCTAAGAATGGATATATAGCAAATGGCATGTTGAAGATGACAGAAGGAGTGATATGATCCCCATATTTGCCAGCAAAGTTAGCAGGTAGGAAGACTATCATGCTGTTGATGATGGAACCTGCCCAGTATAAGCCAACATCACGGTAACTCTGACTATAAATAAATAAACAAACAAACAACATATTCAGTGGGTGTGGTTTAGCTTGTGTTTAAAATTTCATTAGTTTCTGGGTGTCATCTATGAGGCGATAGATGACTGTGGCTGTGTCATCATGGTAAATGCTTGTTGAGGCGTGCACTTAATTCAGATCCTTAACTAACTGCTGCTACAATACTACAGGCATGGTCTCTGCCAACAAACCACTGTGAACTCATGAAAGGCCTCGCATTATGAAGTAACAGTTTCAGAACAAAGCGCTTAGTAAATGGGGGCACTGCCCTCTCACTAGCTGCGCATGTAGTGTGTTATAGGCGTAGAGCACAATATACGCACCCGATCGCAGTACGGGCAACTGAAATTGCAAATAAGTACTGAAGGTATTCATTCTGCAAGCATGATCATCTCTTTCAATAATTGAATGCTTTTATCCTCTGTAACATTTGATGCTACATGTATGTTTTCATGTTATTAACTCATAATATCACTTTTCAGTGTAAGTCTAACATTATAAACACAGTTCAGCACTAAATTTGCTCTGCCAAGGCAATCAAGAATGATGTATATGCTCACCACCAAAATCATGTGATGTGGACAAGAAAAATAAAATACAAACATGAAAATTATTATTTGCTTGAGTTGACATAAATTATTCACTTTTCTTGATCACATTTACTGCTGGGCATTCCCAGATAATTTGACTCATAATGTCTGCTGACATCTACCGTACTTACTTCCAAACAATAGCTGTGACCATCATAAGGTACATACAATACTGACCAGTTCCATCCCAGTAACATATCATTACCCCATGAGCTGTGGTTAGGTAAACTTCACCCTAAGTGGAATTAAAAAAACACCAGAATTTATTATGGGCGGTGTAATGATTATGTGAACATTCCTTAAAACCATAATCATGAAGAAAAACACTTAAATGTTCTTAAGGGATCTAAAATGAGCGTTTATTGAGTTTCGACAGTATTTTTTGAGGGACATGAGAGCACCCCAGACCTATCGAATTGCATTCTGAATACTGAAGCATGTCTTTCTGATATCAAATAATTTTCATTTTTGAAAATCACAATATAATACAAATTTTATGACAAATTATAAAAATTTGATATTTTTCACATTTTGATATATAACAGTCCTCGAAGTAAATTATATAAATCTAATGATATATTCTTAAAGTGTATGTAGCAGGGAGGAAAAGCCGACGGTCAATTGAAAATTTTGACCTTTCATATTGAAGATATAGATTTTTTTCCCAAAAAGACCTAATTTTTTTTTGTGTTTTGGGAAAAAAAATCCATATCTTCAATACGAGAGGTCAAAATTTTCAATTGATCGTCGGCATTTCATCCCACCTACATACGCTAAGTATAAATCATCAGATTTATAAAGTTTACTCCGAGTGCTGTTAAATATCAAAAATATCAATTTTTAATGATTTGCCATAAAATGTGTATTAAATTGGGAATTTCAAAAACCAAAATTATTTGATATCAGAATGACATTCTTCGTATTCAGAATGCAATTCGATATGTCTGATGTGCTCTAATGTCCCAAAATAAATACTGTCCAAACGTTCATACCCCAGCCCTTAAGTTGTACAATACACCATTTATACCAAAAGAACTCTTGTTCTATAGACCGTATTGAATAAACTCAAGCGGAACGGTATAACAATTGAAATGGCAGCCACGTTGGTTCTAAGTTTTAAGTGACAGAGGAACAGGTGTCTAGTTTGATTCCAAAACCATTCGTAGTTCGTACCTATCACATGTTTTATTGCATTATCGTGCAAATTGCCATGTGGTACCTTATGGTGGACAGAATTTTATTTAAATGAGGACGAGTGACGTAGTATTCGATAGGGTCTATAACTGAAAATAATCTTTTCAAGGTTCAATTTAAAAGAGAGGAAATGGAGTGCTAAATCTTATTATTTGTATCAATATCAAAAAACATCTATAACCTTTATAACAATTTGGATGAGTGTTTTAATAACACATTATTATGACTAATAAGACTTTACCATAATTAAAGTTACATTTGCTAAAGTCATCAACCTTTCAAAAAGAAATGTTTTTAAGTTGAGAAGGGGGATGTAATGATTATGTGAACATTCCTTAAAACCATAATCATGAAGACAAACACTTTCTACTTCCTTCACATTTGGATCTCTACCAAACCAGACATTCCATAGATATTACAAGTTAGAAACAAGTGTCTTAGAACATCATGATCTTATATGGTTATGACTAACTTCTCTTAATAATTATAATATAAGAATCAATCATCCAAATGATCCAATGAGAAACCTATTTAATATTAATATTCATAAGACCATACCTGATAACCATGCTTGATAATATAATCAAATCACTTGTATTTGAGATCATGAAGAATCAACAAGTCTAATAAAATACTACAATAGTAAAATATTGAGTCTGGAAGACCATCATTACAGGCGGTGCAATAACTATATTGTTGGGGGAGTTGGGAGAAAATGTCCAAATAGAGTGCCAACAAAAATCCCCCCCTTCAGCCTGCCAAATAATCTTTCCCTCTGCCTGCCAAAAAATCTTTGCCCCCCCTTTGCACATGTAAATTTTTTGCGATCCCAACTAGCCAACCTTACTTGTGTAATATTAAGCAGGAAATTTTGCATATATTTGAATTTTAAACATTTCTCCACTGTCTTCCTAAGCCTTTTTAGAGCATCTTATTGAAAGGGTGTCTCATAAATGTGTGCCAAATCTCCCTTTCAACCTCGCCAAAAAAAATATTGTCCTCAATTTGAACCCTCTGGCTTATATTTATTGCACAGTCTCTCAATATCATAAACTAGGATTCTGGATTCTTGAGTTCCTTTGATGAGGTTGGCTGTTACACAACTTGACCTCAAATGACTTCTGATCTCAGCAGGTAACCTTCAACATCACCATTTGATAAAAGTTCTCATATATTATTCCATTTTTTTCTTCAAAAATAAGGCCAGTAAAAAAAACCCAACAATACAAAAACAAAAAAACAATTCCTTCACTCTTATTACCATCGAATGCTTTTTTTTTTACTGAATTGAAATTACTATTATTTATTCAACTGAATTCCTATTATTAGCTCCATTACTTTGAAATCTGGATTCAAATACAAGTCAAAATGTACATGTACATGTATAACATGACTAGATTGACTATTAATACATGTATACCCTTTCAGAACTTACCTCCTTAAAATAAAATGTTATGAAATTGTCGATGACTCCATCAAGCTCCAGAGCAATTATCAAATCAATGACACATGTCCAGGCAAACACTGCAAATACTGAAAATATGTAATATTCAAGGATAATATTAAAATAATCATATTTTACATTGTAAATGTAAATTAACTACTCTTCCTATACCTTTGTACAGGAACCACTATTTGTCAAATGGTGATGAATGCACACTTTTACAGTATCATAGTGTTAACAGAAGTGCGAACGCGGCAAAATTTGTCATACCTGGAACTTAAGTTATCATTTTGGAGGAAGCTGCTAAACATTGCCATTTTATTCTGCAGTTTATTGCTGATTTAAGTGATATCACAATCTTCTTGTAATTTTGAATGGTAATTACTACATGTGACTGACATTTCTATTTCTCTTGATATTACATGTTCTTTTGTAAACTTTTGATTTATTCCCTAAAATGTGTGTACTGGTATTGTATAGCGTGTCTCGTCTCAAATTGAGAGAAATGCCATGTTGGATTTCTCAGTGGCATATTCAAATCAGTGCATTTTTTTGGTTGTGTCAATTCACCCTTCTTCGGAATCTATGCATGTGTAATGTATACACCCTGTGGGATTATGTATGTAGGTTAAAATGTGTGATTTGAATCAGCCACTACGAAATCCAACATGGTATTCACTTGAGACAAGACAGAAAAGCACATACAATGTACATATGTGTACGCAACCCATGCAATTTGAGTTGACTGGTGCTATCAGTTGCTAGTTATCAGTTATCTGTCTTCTTACATTTGTATCTGCACACTGACAGGTTCTGATACCAACATGTCACTAAGCTATCTCATATATCTGAGCATCACTGTTTGTGCGTGTATGGCAACGACCGTGGGTTGCATTTTTTTCGCACATATTTATGCAATGGTTTGCATTAATTGTGCCACAGTAAAATGAAAATTGGGAATAAACACGGAAATATCAAAATGAATAAGGAGAGTGCATGGGTGCCATTATACCCTTGAAAGAAAGTCAATGCAACATTTTCATTATTTATAAATTTATTATTTTCAAGCTTTCATTAATTATAATATGAATAAGCTGCTCTATAGATGTTGGTTTTTTTTTGCACTTTCATTCATTCCATTTGGGCAATTCCAGTTTGCAATGGATGCATTAACATCTCAGAGCAAACTTGTGCATAATTTCTCAAGCAACAAGTCACTAGCGTGTCCAGGGTGGGGGGCTTCAGCCCCTCGCACGCACAGAAAAAAAAAAAAAAAGAGGAGGAGAAAGAAAGGAAGAAAGAAAAGAAAAGAAAAGAAAGAAAGGAAGAAAGAAAAGGAAAGAAAGGAAGAAGTAAAGGAAATAAAGAAAGCCAATGATAATAGCGATATTTGAGCCCCCCTTCCCCGCTTAATGGATTTAGAGTACCCACGCATGCCGCCATATTACAGGCCTATGATACGTCAGAATAGACGTACATTTAGGTAATCCAGGGGAATGGAGGAGATATGCCCCCAACATTTTAAGTGGGGGTGGCGGGGCTGGAGTATCCTTTTGCCCTGCACCTCCCCAAAAATCACATATACCTTTTTTTCTTGATAATTTGGTGAATTTAGACTAAAAGAGGGCCTGAAATTATGCATTTTTAGTTCACCAAATACAAAATTTTCTTACGTAAGGGGCCAGCCCCGTGGACCGCCGCAATCGCTTGGCCTGCCAGTGTTGACAAGCTTCCTAAACCCACGATCCAAAAATTGTGCATATATATATGTATATGATAGATGTGATTTATTATCGAGTAGACACTTTCTAATTTTTCTGTGGACTTTTTGGAAACTTATATTGAATGTATTTTGATTTTTTTTTTTTTTTTTTTCTAGTCCAAATCAACCGATTTTGGCAAAAACAGAGCTGGGTTTTCAATGATATGGGCAAAATTGTAACAAAATATTCATCCGGCTGGTATAGAACTACCTATATTGGTATCATCTCATCGCCTTTTCTAGAAATTTGCGCCTAAAAGTATTTACCAATTTGCATGATTCCAGTTTCAAAAATACAAAAAAATTTAGCTTCTCAGAGGACACATCCCCCTCAGACACCCCCGGCCATCAGCGGCGGAATCGGGAGGGGGGGGGGGCAAGGGGGCCAGTGGCCCCTCCACTTTTTGACCGGGGGGGGCCTGCCCCCCCCACTTTATCCAATAATGTGCTGTGTGTAACATGTCTGGGTGAACATAATAATCAAATCTCTATTCTAGACCCTTTAAGGGTCTAGAATAGAGATTTGATTATTATGTTAAACATGCTTAAAGAAAACTTGTGTAAAATGATGCACCAAATGGCTTCAATTGGACCTTCATTTTGCAAATTTTTCCAACTCCCTGTGTTAATACACACTACACAGTGTGTATGGATAAACAAATTCCCCTTTTCGCTTCACCCAACACTAAAAGCAATAATTTATACAATAATAGTGAAAATTTGTCCACAAATGGCTTCAATTTGGGCCTTCATTTAACCCATTTTCAGATTTTTCAAACTAAAATTGTACACAATAATAGTGCCAGAATGGTCCACCAAATGGCTTCAATTGGGCCTTCAGTTTGCAAAAGTTTCTCACTTCTGGCACATCCCCCTCAGACACCCCTAAACGTCGGCAAGCTGGGATACTTAGTGGCATAAACGATTTAGATTCAGCCCCCCGCAGTAACAAATCCTGCACACGCCCATGCAAGTAATACATACTGTTGGCATACTGTGTTCATACACAAAAAAATAAATGATTGTTTATTATTTTTATTACAATTTTTTTTACAAAATTGTCACTATAGTATAAGCAAATACCAAAAAGAAAATGAAACATGTGTGCCCCCAAAGCACTGTGTGTAGTACCCACCCATGGATGCAATTATAGTTTATACACAACTACGACACTCCTACATTGTAGTATGTTCCGGTGTTCGTTTGATTGGTTCTCGCTATACATGTACAGAATGTATGAATTATCCAATCATCAAATCAGGATCCCTGGTGGTCAGGATCAGAGCCAAACTTTAGTCTTGCCAGCAAGACTTCAGTCTTTATCATAAACATAATGACATCTACGGACCTACAAAATGTATCGAGGCTACATGTATGGTTACAGTTACTGGAACTAAGGGCTCATATTGAAATTCCCTTACACAGGAAGGTGTGCGCCATCCTGCAGCTTTCCTGTGCTAGCCTTCTTTTGTTAAAATCCTGGGCAGAGTGTATCATTGATGCATATAATCCATCCGTTTTATGATCGAGCTTTCCTGAGGCGCGCGCTTAGCGAGGGGAATCCTGCCTTCTTTCTGTGTGAAAATGTGGTAGGGTATTTCAATATGAGCCCTAAGCCAAACTTCTGTGTTTATAAAGCCATGTGCAGTACAGTACATGATAAACTACTACATAAAAACTACATTGTATGCTGATCCGATGCAAGCCAAGTTCCAGGGTCTTAGCTAGAAATTGAGGGTTGCCTGTCATTTGAATAAAATTGCTTTTCCTAATTTGACCTTTAAAACATTTACCAGACATCTATAGCCCATTGGGGGTTCAAAAAGTTCAAATATGTTCTGATATGGCCTTGTTCTACAAATTGGGTCTACTAAAAAGGTCAATTAGCTTCTCAAAACATACAATTTATTTTTTTTATATTTCTGTGTTTTTTATTTTAACAAGATATCACACAAAAAAAGAATTACAAAGCAATCAAAACAAATCACAAAGATCACAAAAAAAAATAGCACAAATTTAACACCAATGATACAATCCAGCAACAAATGTTGAAAAATCATAGCATACCTCATAGCATACAATGTAGATCATGCAGCCTTCAAAACTTTATAAAATAGATACAGCTAAAATTACAAATCAAATCTCCATTTACGGAAATGGGCAGAAAGCTTGTCTTTACCCTTAGCAATAAAGTATTCTGTTTCCTATTAAATTTAACATGGGCCCTAAATCCAATAAAAGTTGGCTTTTTATTTTGAAATTTGCAAATATAAATATAATATTTTAAAATCAGGAATAAATGGGTAAGGAATTTATCACCTGGGACACCAAACATTCTATTAAATTTTGAGCAGGAAAAATCAATATCATGTTTGTTGACAATTACAGAAATAAGCTCATTCCAAATTGGTTTAACAACTTCACAGTCACAGAACACATGAACAGTTGTTTCAGACATCTTATCACAAAAGGAACAATTTGGGGAATCCTTTCTTTTGATCTTAAAAAGAAAATCATTGAAGGCGATAGCCTTGTGAAATATTTTGAAATAAAATGAACGCAGACGAGTGTCAATAGAACATTTAAAATTATTAAGGTGAATTATTTCCCAATCCTCGCAAGAATCACAACTTGCTTCAAGATCATCCACCAACTCACTCCAATCACTCATACGCTTTTCAGGAATACACTTTTCATTCATAACAGAATACATGTACTTGGGAACTTTTGTATTTCTGAAAAGATCTTCTACAATACGATCAAAAACAATAGTATGAGTAATTTCAGCAGTTGGATTATCGAACCATGCTCTGGGAATATTTTTCATTAGAAAATTATACTTTTGCCTACCTCGGCCGAAATATCAAAATCAAGGACTAATTCTTCAAAAAGCTTAAAATCAGGGAGAGATGGATTAATTAAGTCATTTACAAACAAAATACCATTGTCCCACCATTCTTTGTAAAAAAAGTACTGTTTTGATTTTGATCTAATATTTTTATTATACCATAAGGACTGACAAGCTCCAAGGTCTGAAAAACTAACATCAAACAATAACTTAACAGCACTTTCTCTATAATAATACCACGTTCTAAGTGAATCGGCTAATTGAGAACTCTGTAAATATTTTAACACTCTTTCAGGAGCATATGAATGCCACAGCATATCACCATACAAATCATCCATTTTTGTTAACTCAATGGATTTCCACAAAGACTTATAGTCATTGTCAAGCAAAAGTTTAACCCAAGTCATTTTCTGTGCAATGGCAAAATTATAAGGATCAATCATACAAAGACCACATTTATGAATAATCATTGCACAAGCATTTTCTTTTGACTCTATCATTACCCCCATTCCAAATGAATTTGAAAAACAATTTCTCAAGTTGTTTAAAAAATGATTTAGGAATTTTGATAGACAAAACTGAAAATAAAAATAAAAGTTGAGGCAGGAGTAGGGACTTAATAACACAGATTTTTCCTATCATTGAAAGGTTTCTAGAACGCCAACAATTTAAAGTACCCTCAATTTGTTTAAGCTTAACCTTAAAATTCAGATCAAACATAGAATCAATATTCAAGGAAAAGTGGATGGCGCCTAATGTTTTAAATTGGTTTGTTTTCCAAGAAAGACCTTTATCTGTCAATGGGAAGTGTAACGACCCCTTTTTTGCACCAATCCAGAGTGCTTCTGATTTGGATAAATTAATCTTGCAACTTGGAACAATTTGAAAATTTGTTCACATTCTCAAACAAATTCACGAAAGAATCAGGGAACCATCCAAAAACATGTTGAATCGTCAGCAAACTGAGAAATTTTTAAATCCTTCTGTGCAATGGAAATGCCCTTAATACTTGAATCTTGCCGAATCGAAATGGCCATTGTTTCAATCACCAAAAGAAATAAATATGGAGAAATCGGGCAACCCTGAAATATCCCATTGTTCATATCAATGGGTTGTGAAAGGAATCCGTTGTTTATCACATAACTTTTCCTATCAGTGTAGAGTGTTCTTACCCAAGAAATAAAAGTATCCCCAAAATTAAAAAGCTTTAAGACCTGAAATAAAAATTGATGATTGACCGAATCAAAAGCTTTCTCAATATCTAATAAAAGAATTGCACCTGGGATTTCATTATGTTCAGTGTATTCAATAACATCCAAAATCAATCTAATATTACTACCAATATTTCTTCCTTTAAGAAACCCAGATTGATCTGGATCAATCAGATTCGATAAAAATCTTTTTAATCGGTTTGCCAAAGTTTTTGCAATAAGTTTGTAGTCAACTGTCAATAAAGAAATAGGCCTATAATTCTTTAGAAATACATAACGGGTCCTTATCCTTTTTAGGAAGTAAAGAAATAATACCATTCCTTTGAGACAGTGACATAAGACCATTATCCATTGAATAATTATATGAATTCATCAACATATCAGAAATATCAGACCAAAAAACAATGTAAAACTCAGTTGGTAAACCGTCATACCCTGGAGTTTTGTTTTGATTCATAGATACAAGAGTATTATACAATTCAGCTTTAGTAAATGGCTGATCAAGGAATTGCTTATTTTCCTCACTTAGTTTAGGAATATCAATAGTATCTAAAAACTCATTACCATTACCATCAGCATTGCTCTGGCCGGAGTAAAGTGCCTGGAAAAAGGAATGAATTTCATTCATAACATTACAAGAAATGATGGAATTATCATCAAGCTTAAGCCTATGAATATTTTTCCTATCAGAAGACCTTTTCTCTAAATTACAAAAGTACTTAGAACTTCTCTCACCGTGCTCCATCCACCGAGTACGCGAACGAATCATCGAACCTTTAGTTTCAACATCTAAAATTTTATTAAGCTCAGCCTCAAGCTCATCCAGTTGATTGGTTGATGAATTGTTAGATGAACCATCATTCAACTGAATTTTAACTTTTCAATTTCATCCATCAATCTCGCTTTTTCAACTTTCCTTTCCTTCTTTTTCCTAGCACCATACTCCATACAAATACCAGTAAGAACACATTTCAATGAATCCCACAAAATATTAGGGTTGCACTCAGCATTTTGATGAATATCTTTAAAGTCATTGATTTTTGACTTGATTAGATTGATAAAATCAGAATCATTACGTAAAAAATGGCAGTTAAGTTTCCAAAACCCAGGGCCTTTAATAGGCTGACCATCATTAAATTGTAATGTAACAATTGAATGATCTGATTGAATACCAGGAATAATTTTTGAGTTCAAACAATTAGTCACTAAATTGTCTGAGACAAGAATAAAATCAAGTCTAGATAAAACTTTGGGGGACCGTTGGTGTCTAGTGTATTGTCTCAAATTTGGATGAAAACTTCTCCAAATATCACACAAATTAAATTCTTCCATTAAAAGAGAAATAATTTCACTAGAGTTAATATTTGAGTGACGAGGCCTACATGTACCACCTTGATAATCCAGTGGACCAAGGACTGCATTAAAATCACCACCGATGATTAAGGAAGAATAATTAAATTGGTCCACTTTACATACAATTTATAATATAGCATCTGTCAAAGGCATTAATTTTGCCCGTCCCAGGAGCAAACTCCCCGTCTAAAATGACGGCCAGACGGGTGCCTAGCTAAGACCTGCCAAGTTCATTGGATAGCATACTCAATCTGCAGCAATATACTTACCATAAAATGAAATGTCCTGTGGTTTATTTTGCTTCTGTGTGTACTTGATCATCAAGTAAGTTATAAATGTAATCACTGCTAAAACAATGCTACCAGCTACAAAAAGCGTCCATTGCTCATTTAGGCTACTTTTAAATAAGTTCAGTGAATAACTGACAGGTATTGCTGTCAGAGACAGGAAGAATACTCCTGTAGCAGTCGCCATCGTTGTGTTGGAAGAATTCCTGTCAATCCTGCTGCCACTTAAAATACTGTGTTCAGTTGCACTGTGAATGTTAAGCAGGCAAAACTGTTAATTATATCTGTTGCATGCATGCTTCTTATCATCAGCTTTACGGATTTATGTACATAAAAAGGCAAAGGTCATCCCATGGCACAGTCAATAGTCAATACTGCACTGTTCAATCTAAATGTAAGCTTATCTGATCAAGACCCTGGATATATTATGTGGTCTGATTGAGTGAGAGCTACTCTCACATCCATTTATTAATCAGAAACACATAATACTGATTAGCAAGATGAAAAAGACACACATGCAACTATATTAAAATCAGATACACAAATGCACCAAGTTAATCAATAATCAAACACAAAAAGTTTGACTTTTGTGCAATGTTTATGTTTGTAAACTTTTCCACTCAACTGTGATGGATGTAATCTAACAAATAGACGTTTTCCGATTATTTTTTTATGAAAACAGTTTGTATAAAATATAGTAAAAATTCACGTTGGTTTTAAAAATTTTCATTATTTATGCCACTCTATGTAGATTGAAATTATAAACAGAGGATCTGAAATGCCCATTTACCAAAATCATTGATGGAAATATATAACATAAAATAATTTATGAGAAACTTAAACTCTGTCTAGAAACGCTGTTCAACATACTGTGACAAATGTCAATTAATATCAACATTGGTGAAGAATTTTGCACCTTTTGCACGTGAATGTTTGAGTGGTAAAGAACGGAATTCGTCATCAGATTACTTCATTTTTTGATTATAGACAATGATAAGCTGATACAAGAGACTTCTGTGTCGTGTCACATTAAAATTTGAAGTTGTGAGTACCTGGAAAAAGTGTAAACTACAGTGTCGGCGCGGTGAGTACCGGGCGTAACTTATAAACTTATCATTGTTATATAATACCGTACTAGATTTCGCGGTTCTCGGGTCGGGCGCTTCTCGTGATAGGCCTATTTCTAATTACCCAAACTCGTTACCCATATACCTGCCCTGACTTTTTAAACTACTAAGAAATGCGTCTCTCAATGATCAATACCCAAGACACAATTTAATCAACTCTGTTTGTTTTTAAGGTGTGATGCTTACTTCGGTAGGCCTACCCATAATCTGGAAACCAATCATTCGCCTCTTCCAAGCCCTGCCCTGTTACCACATTTAGAGAAATTAGTATCTGGACGTGGATATAGGCCGTTACTAAAGTAATGAAATCAATCGCGAGAAACGTGAACGCAAAAACGGTTCATAGGCCTTCCGGAAATAGTCATGTTCTTATAAAAATAGGCCTACATTAGTCACGATTATCGCACTTTCAGTTTCCCAGCGTTTGAGCGGGAATTGGATTGCGTATTTTTCGATGTCTAGTGAGCAAATTTTTTCAATATTTTGAGAAAATGATGTCAAATTTTCTATTCTGTATTGTTTGGTAATAATGTCTTTTGCCAATAGTATGTTTAAAGTTGTAACTTTGACGATAATTTTGCCTTTTTGGACACTAAAATGCTTTCGATCCTTAATTTTGTTTCAACCGAGTCTTAAATTAGCAAGCACAATACGGTTGGATATACATTGATGAAATTTTAAAGATTTTTTTTCAAGTTTCTAACCGGCGCAAATCGTTAAGTGTGTATTTCCCATTGACATCCAAAATGGCGTAAGCCAGTCCTCAATATACATAGGTACGGCGTATATAGGACTGGCAAGCGAGTCTAGCCTACATGCACGTGTTTGGTGTGTGCACGTGTTCGGTATCTTAATATTGAAATATGTGTTGAAAATAAGGCCTATAATTATTGGTCCGATGAGATGCACCTGTTAGTCACACTGTAATGCTTTTCCGATCGCGCGGACTGTACTCCGCACACTCCCGATGATACTCGCGATAGCGCACCGCGAAGCATGCGATAGTGCAGCGCTTGAGCACGCGATAGTGTGCACAGCGTGAACGCGAAACTTCGCGGGGACGCGAACACGATAGCAGCGCGGACAGAGGGGCGGACAGACGGACGGACACGCCGTAATTAGTATTAAGATAGTCATACTCATAGACAGTGTTGAGTGTACATGTACATGTAGGGTGCACAATAGTAATAAATTTCCCTATACTTTGTGTACAAAATGGCCTCTATTCAAATGGCTCTACCTACCCGGGTACCTACCTTACGAAGCGACTCAATTTTTCAAAGTGATGTTTTCCTGACTGACAAACAAACAAGCAAGTAAACAAACTAAATTAAATATATTGGTGACCATTGAATTTTCGAGCTACCGGACCACAAATGCAATACACTTTTTTCACCCAATTTTGAAAATAGAAGCACTTGTCATTTTACCTAGAAGCAGCCGGTTTGAGAAATACATGAAAATTCTGAATAAAAGCCCAGAATCTTTTCCAATCTTGGCAGATGCTTAGATTCAAGTCTATATTTATTACCTGGCACAATTTTTTCCAAAAATCTGCACAATTGTTTTGGTTTTTAATATTGATTTATAGGTGGGTAACTTTTACGGAAATGTAAAAACACCGCAAATCAGGACGGAATCCCACAAGAGACATTATTTGGTGATGTGAAATCTGTAGTGTCACCTAGACAGCGTTTGAAATAGGGCCGGTCAGCCGGCCATTGGCCTGTAACTTTTTGGCCTGGCGGTAACTGACTGGCATCTAGTTGCCCGGCCCGGCTGGCCGGTAACTTTTAAGGTCAAGCACGGCTGGCCTCAGACATAGACCGTAAGGTACTAATTTCGAGGAGTATAACAAACACCAAATTGGTGTCATAACAAACTCCAAATTGGTGTTGTGTGTCGTGTGGTCTTTCAATTTGTGCCGAGTGTCCTTGGCAGACTTGACTATGCTTCAGTGGTCATGAAAGGATTCAATAGATAACCTCTGCCCCACTAATCCCCAGCTATTGTCTGAAATTGCACCTCGGAAGTTATATCATAACAACTCAGTCCCTCAAATGATAGTCATATAACGACCAAAAGATAAATGACTGACTATCATTGAGGACTGAGTTCCGCATCTAGGCTGGCCTGTAACTTTTTGAGGCATATTTGAACACTGACTGCACCTAGAGTAAGGCCAAACACTTGTGCTGAACGCCAAATTGGTCACTTATCGCCTGTTCAAAATGTGACATCTACATTAATTACAGTCCCGAAATGGTCTACTTTTAGCTGACCTCAATTCAAACATTAATTTAGTGATAGTTAAAAATGCGATCCCCAACCCTTTGTTGGTTACCTGTTAATTTGTATAGAAATCTCCGCGGAGTCTCCGTGTCTGAAATTCCCCGGTACAAACATCGAAAATGTCGCATTTCTCAGTCCTGGTGATGAATACTATATCCGCATCGCTGTTTAGCCAGCAGCCATTCAAACATGAATATGCATATCTCTGACCCCTGTAAGGTCAAACACGTGGCGTTGATTTCAACCAATCCGATCCACCGTTTGTGACCATGTGGTCGGTTTCATGAATATTTAATAAGCAGCTTGATACTGACTTCATATCCGAGGTGACCATGAGGCAGGAGCTACCATTTTAGTCAACTGAACTTGACTCGTAATGCGTTCTTTAGGTTGACATAAATCATAAATCGAACAAAATTTTCAATAACGGGTAATAGTAGGATTTCAATTTTTTTATTAATGAAGTTAGCCTACTGTACTTGTAGTTTAGAGGAATGATAACGTTGTTTTTGTTTGTTTCAACTGATGATGTAGGATTGCAAGGTGAGTGAATTTGTGAAGAGATTTCCTTGTTTGAGTGATAGTAGGATACAGGACGTAGGCTAAAATAGTACTTTGACCTGCTCTGACGTCTCAATTCACACGGAATTATTCGTACCTGCTTACCAGACAGCAATACTGTGTATTGCTGTATGGAACCAGACATAGTGTAGTGTGGAATTACAGGGAACCCATACCAATCCATACCGTAGTAAGCTCTACACAACGGTATGGGATAAAGTGTACCGGTACATACAAAAAATAGGGCAGCACCAATACAAAAATGTCATACCGATGAATGACTTCTCTGTTTTGCCCGTTTTTTAAGTTTGCGCTATGAACAAAGTGTAGTACCGGTACATGAGTAGTACAACAAGTCATACCTAGAATATTTTCTCAATTTGAATTTTATCCTTTCTAGGTATGACTGCTTTTACCGTAAAATTTGCATCAATTCCCGATCATGGTATGTGCACCATGTATTTTAGGTTCCGCGATTGCCGATTACATATAGACGAGAGCAACTGGTAACCAGCGATCTAGCAATCCTGTGCAGTATCGGCCTGCTATTCAATTGCGTGGTGCATGGGTTACATGTATTTTCAATGTAAAATGCCTATACGGTGATCCACCCAAAATAAAAAAAAATCATCGTATAGATCCCTGTACTAGTACATGAGTATATCGATATTTTAATATTGGCGATCCTGACTTATAGACCACCCGAGCTATATAAGGTTAAAATTGCAAGTATCATATTAAACCTTCGCAACAAGGTTAAACATGTTTTCAACTGTAGAAACATACCTTTATTCCATCGAACAAGCTTTATTTTGTTCCAAAATTTTATAGCTATTTTTGACGTAAAAGAAAAGAGCTGGTAACAGAACCGGTGATGCCAGCTCCGAAGTTTTCACGTAGCACAAGCATGACAAGCGCTTGATGTATGCTCGCTTTGACGGTAATTTACGCTAGCGTATCATGCGTTTTCAAGCGTGTTTGACATCGCTTTACTGCGTGACGCAATTCTGCATTTATTCAAGATGGCGAATTTCTTGAAAAACAAGTATTATTCAGATTTCCATTACAGCTAGCAGTATCATGAGTATGCTTAATTTGTAAAAGGAAATCTGAATAATACTTTATTTTACCCCGTAATTTCCCTCATTTCTCAAAGCCCTGCTCTCTTTCACAATATTTTAGCTTCTTGGATATCATCGGAAACATAGATTAGTATTAGGTACCGTAGGTCACTGTATCTTTTTTTTTAGATGATTTTTACGATGAAACAATTTATGTTTTAAGCTTCTTTTCAAAATTGGTTTTAGCTTGTTAAAAAACAGGTTAAAATTGTTTTTAGCTTGTTGGATATTTTTGCTTAATAGTTTAAAGCTTGACTCCTTAGATGAAAGGTTTCCAGTGATATAAAAATTTCAATGCTGTGGATCACGAAATGCCCTTTTAACGTATAAAGTATGTTAATATTAATATGCATGCATCAACATCAAGAATTTTGGCACTCTCTAGATTGTAATTTTTTTCCTGTAGTCCCATGCCATGAGCCAAACTTTTGAGGGCATTTCATGTCCACCCATGATGCCTTTAATTCACCATTATTATAAAAAAATTAATATTATCTATGTGGGAGGGGGTATATATTTTTTTCATAAAATGTTAGACAGTTGGTGTCCCTATGACTCCTGACTTCGGGGTCAATAGGGAGAGCTCTGGTCTTGATACAGAAGGAACTACTTGAGTGTACATGCCTTTTTTACCCCCTGATGGAGGGAAAGGGGACACAGAGTGAGTTTTAAAAACAATAGAAACATGTCAGGGTAATTCATACCACCGTAACTGTTTAAAATCCGATTTCTTGACAACGTTGATCAGGCTCGTCAGTACAAGAAGAGGTGGGGTAGGATGTGGTGGTTCTGGGAGGTAGAGAAGTAGGTCGCGATGACATTCCCATAAAAAAAATCAAATTTTGTAATTCTTAATTTCATGGTATTTGACCTTCGGAGTGAGTGGACATTCAAATCCTTGAAAGTACTTAACAAAAAGAGGTTTATTTAATCAATAATTGACAGTTGAACTATCATAATCCCTATTCAATCATGTGTGAAGCAGAAAACTAATTAGACCATTTCTCAGAATAGCAGTTCAGCAAAAATATCAAGGTATCATTTATAAAATTATCCATATCTTGAAAAGAATTGATGATATGTACATATATAATTTTGGTATCATTTTGAAGCCTATTGTCCTGTGCTTACATTTTTATTCAAATCATGAAATGTCAAAAATGCGACTTGTTCCTGGTTTTGTCAGAACGGATCACATATTGCATAGCACTTTTTGCTACATTGTACGTAATTAATGCTTGTTATTGTTATCATCATCATTATTTGTTTTATTCATATTATCTCAAATTATTTTATTGTTATTGTATAATTTGTTATTGTTATCATTTTTCATTTCTGCAGGCATAAAGTTTGAAGATGCCAAGATTAACAGATATTTTGTGGGCTGCCAAGAAGGTGCCATTAATCCCAAAAGTAGGGCCTAAGAAGGTTCCATCATATATGAAAGTAAATCGCCATTTTAGGTATACCATGTATAAACCAGGAAGCATTCAATCTCAGCTTGAGAACTTACCTGGCAGGAACAGACCCCCGGTCCTGTTGGAGCCTATCAAGAATTGGAAGTACTACAAGGGGGACTTGGTAAGATTATTTGATTTCATCAATGTATATAAATATCCAATATTAAATCCAATATTAGAATAAGAGGATCATTCCATCGCTAGCAGTAGCTTCTGATGAGGACATGTGCACCATGTTGAAAATTCAAGCTATGCAATTTTCATGAAGCCTGAAAGCCTTTCTTAACATAAACTTATATAATACAATTGTGAAGATTATCTTGCTAAACTTACACCAGCAACATATGTGATGCGATCAAGCAAAATCAGTCGGAAATATAAAATTTTCAGTTTCTTATAGGATAGTAAAATGCATTTACAATGCTGAATTTGGGAAAAACCCTATTGAAATTGAACAACCAGTTTCAAAGATATTAAAGCAATTAAAGAGTTTCCAAAACAAGAGGAAATAAAAGGAAATACTTCCTTTGTTTGGCTATACCTCAAAATCAATCAAACAGAGTAAGAATGAATAATGGAAAGAAATGTTGAGATGGTGATGGTATTGTAGGTTGATTAAATTTGTGTAAACTCTTCTCTCAATTATTAAAATGTGTTTCCGTCATAGTTGTGGCTATCAAAACTTGCAGATAGTCCATTTGGCTTCCCGAGGCAGTGGCGTCAGTGCTTTGTCAGTTACTTTGTATGTGTAGAACTAGAGATGCGCTTACTTTTAATCATGAATGTAAACATGCCAGTTTTTCCTCAAGGAAGCCAAATGGAATATAATACCATGAAGAGGATTATTAAATTGAGATTATCAAGACAATGTTGTCCTTGCTGTGAACAATGACTCTAGTTATCAGGATTATGTAGACATGCATCAATGTTGTCCTTGCTGTGAACAATGACTCTAGTTATCAGGATTATGTAGACATGCATCAATGTTGTCCTTGCTGTGAACAATGACTCTAGTTATCAGGATTATGTAGACATGCATCAATGTTGTCCTTGCTGTGAACAATGACTCTAGTTATCAGGATTATGTAGACATGCATCAATGTTGTGAATCATTTGTGTATCCTACATGTGTAAGTTGTTTTCGGCATTTTAATACCCAATTAATGATTTCAAATTGCATTTTCAGGTTGAAATTCTGGAAGGAAAAGACAAGGGCAAACAGGGAACAATCAGTGATATCATCAGGGAACGGAACTGGGTTATTGTAGAAGGACTTAATTGTGTAAGTACAGGGAGAGCAAGTATGGGCAAACAAATTGATTTAAGAAACATGCAGAGATTTTCAATTTATGCATGTACCATGGAAGGTAGCCTGTAGCCCTTGGGGATTGGGAGTAAGTCTTGTAAAACATTCAACATGCTAGCAAACTGGAAGTGGCACCCATCCAGGAAAGCAAACAAGTGTGTAAACACTGATTACTTGTAATATGCATTGCCAATTCTTGTTTTGTGCAGAGGTACAATTCTGGTTTACCCTGTGCACCCTGGTTTTTAGGCTTGGGGTTGGGGTTATATCAGAATTATTCCTGTGCAGAATATGCTTGGTTTTTGCTCACAAGATCAAAGATTGAAAACTGCACAGGGCACAGTGTCAACACCCTGTATTATAAATATTTTTTCCATACAGCTCTATACTCCGTTGAAATCAATATTCTATTATTGACACAGATAAAGAAAGTTTACATATGCATTGTGTTATAGGACTTGCATCTGGAACTTAACTGAATGGGCTAAACGTGTTCCTTTATACCTATAAAGTATAATTGTAATTCTCAAAATTAAATATATCACAATTTTTACTTTGGATTTCAAAATCTTTACTTATAAAATGCAGTAAAAGATATCCACAGCAAGCTGCAAGGCCCCGCTAATTAGTGTATTGCTTTTCGAGTTAGTGTACTGGAAACAAAACCCTGGTTTTACCTAAAAACAAATCGATTTTGCTTGTAATAGAAACATCATATGGGCTACTAGAGCATGCACAAATCGTAATAATGTGTAGAATATAGAAACTCTGTGGTATCTCATATGATAGTCATGGTATGCTTAGCCTGAGTCGCTCGGCCTATCTTGAACAAAATCGCCATGCGTAGCTTTTGAAAAACGAGAGGATTCGCTGTACTATCACGGCAATTTTTGACACAAAGATATAGGGATGATGACGATGTGCAGGGTTAGCCAAATCCAAATCCACTCAGAGGTTACACTGCAGGCATTGGATTTTCTCCTGTTGATGTACATCTGTCAATGCCCAACCACACTTTCTTATACAATTTCCATGTTTTGGCATGTTTACAATCTGCGTGTTTACACTGAGCACTCTGTATTTTTACCCGGTATTACCTGGTAACCCACAATCCGATTCAGGCAACAACCAGGACGTTTCTACTGATGCTTAAAAAAAGGATTGTGGTGTGTACCGGAAGTACTGAAAATATTTTCCTGACTCCCAAGCTGCTTTTAAGGTCACGATGTGATACATAAAATGTACATAATAGAAGTTCAACACCCAGCAACTGTTAACCGTTGTGTTTCCACTGACAAAAATACCGGGTGTCACATCACATGGTCTACCTCATGAGGTGGATCATGGTTGCCAGGTGTCCACACCGCATCACTCTGAACCGATCTGTTATATATCAAAAATGTGAAAAATATCAAATTTCAATACTTTGTCATAAAATTTGTATTATATCGTGAATTTCAAAAATGGAAATTATTTGATATCAGGAAGACGTTCTTCGTATTCAGAATGCAATTCGATATGTCTGATGTGCTCCCATGTCCCACATAAAATACTGTCGAAACGCTCAAAACGCTCATTCCAGATCCCTTAAAGGAAATAGAATAAAACCAAGTGCCGGTACAAACAATATGCTCCATAACTTTTTAAAACTCATCACATCTCTATTGTATTTCTTTACAGAACTACAGAAGAATTGGGAAAACTCCTACATACAGAGGTACCTATATAGCCAGTGAAGCACCATTATTACACAATCAAGTCAAACTTGTTGACCCCTCAGACAAGTAAGTATGATAACATTTCAACTTAGACGATATACAGGGTGAGTAAAAAAAAGTGCAGTAGAGAAAATAATCCATTTTTATTTAAGAACCGAGTTGGACTTTTTATGTTTTAAAATATTTTATATATGGTATATCCATCAGTGACCTTGTGTGAAAAAATTAAGGAATTAGCATTTACTGTTTTGTTTTTATGACACATTTTATAGCGCTACCCAATTTTAATGTTTGTCCAAGAGACATCTAAAATTTGAATGTCGGCCCACTCTGTGTAAGGAAGATTTGGAACAACTGCCATTTTCTTAGCCTCATTGGCATTGAAATAAAATGGAGCACCCAAAGTGTTATTGCCCTTGGTCTTGTTTAAGGAGAAGAAATATAATTTGTTGTTATTTTCATTTTACCTTTACTTTATTCTCTATCAAAAACTTACAAATTTGTCAAAATGATATGCGCGGAAATTGAAGTGGAGTGAATTACAAAATATCTAATACGTTGGACATATTGGGATTAAAAAACTGGAATTGGAGTCGAGTAAGGTATGAAGGACTTAAAGTAATGTCAGAAAGTTTGTTTGAACAGAAAAAAGAAATTGAAATACGCAAAAATCAACCTTATTTAAGTTAAAGTCAGTTTCAGATCTGGTGCCTTTACTGTGCACTGTGTGCTCTCATTCAAAATACATGGTACCTCGTGGACAAATAACGAAATTGGGTATCGCAGCAAAAGGACTCATTAAAATTAAAAGGTAGTCGCGATTCACTTCATATTTTCACAGAAGGGGGCCATTGAGTGTGGCATATATAGAATCTTTCAATATTGGGAAAGTTCGACTTGGTTCTTACATAAATATTGATTCTTTGCTCTATTGCAGTTTTTTTGACTCACCCTGTACTTGACAGTAAGAGTCAAAAACCTTTTCAGGCTTTTTAACTGTGACTGGACAGATGGTGTGTTATTGTCACATGTATTGAGAGACATTTACAGACTGTTTAAAAATGATTGGTACCCATCAGTTTCCAGTGATTACTGACTGACACATCAATATGCAACATAGGATCCGCATAATTTGTTGATTAATGTCATAAACAGTCATATAACAAGATGAGTAAATGGGAGCGTTCACTAAAACAGGAGGTATTACTGAACAGGTAGAATCATTGAAAAAGTTTATTTATCTGAGTCTGACCCTCCTTAGGCCTACATTTCTATTTTAGCTTGTTTCTTTCTGTTTAGTTTCTTCTACATGGGCCAATTTTGTTCCATTTAAAAAAAATTGAGCTGCCAAGCTTGCGATTTTCTTTCCCGTACATTTCCCGATTAGTTTGTTTCTTTCTTTCTTTAGTCTTATTTTATTCCCGTTTTCATTTTCTTACTGTGACTAACTATAACCCACATACTTGGACCTTTTTGTCCTCATTTTATTTTAATTTAAATTTATAGTAGGCCTACCTTTTCATGTTGTTTGTACTTTTTAACACACATCTTTTTCCCGATTTATTACGCCCTCCCTCATAAGCGTGTCTCACGGTCGTTTATGCGTGCCATGGCGTAGTGCTGTGTTACCAGCATGGTATCGCTGCGCTATGCTATGACTTGGCATTAGATACGCCCGTGCGGCGATGCAGGGCTAGCTTAGCAACTGACTCCTTTTTTTGTTTACCTAGGATAGCAACGGACCACATTTCCACTGATTTTGAGGCCAATTCTTGACCGTTTTCAACCAAATTAATAACAGGAACATTCCCGTATATTCCTCGATCTCCGTATGAATTTGGCGACGTTTGGATCGAAACTGACGGAGCCTTTTCATTGACTTACCTACACACATAGTCAGTCAGTCAGTCACAATATTCCCCTATTTCAAGATTTCAAGAGGATCCAATGTTGTATTTGGAAGAAGTAGACTTTTCAATAACCATCAAAACTACTAGGTACCAATCGTTTAAATACAGCTTGTAGAGATTTTTTCTTCTTGCTGCATTCTATGTTCTTTCTAAATCGTATCTAAGTTCCCTCTCCTATTTAAGGTAACAAACCAAAAGTTTGATGACATCGTAACAAAAGTGCTTTCCGTGAGAGTCTAACCTTTACCCCTGCCTGAAACATAAGTGTGAAATATTGAAAATTCCAACCTGGAAGATAAACTTTGACCAATGTTTGATTTAGTTTTTACAAATTTAAAATTGCACCCCGCCATGAAAGGACATTCATTTATAGGACATCATCAATTTTTGGTTTGTTCTCTAAGGACAAACCCTCTGTTCTCTTTCCAACACCAGTACATTGTTGTTTTCAGGTGTATGACTATGACTAGATGCTTTGAAGTAGGAGTAATCAGCAGAGTTTACTAACTCCTGAAAAATAGGTTTCTTATTTTCTTATATGCTTGCTCTGTTCTTTGCTTCCATATAGACCATATGAAATATCAGTGTAGGCAATGCACTGGCAGTGGCTGTTCATTAATATTTCTCCACAGCCTTATAATTAATATATTGTTGAGATGAGAATGAAATATTGAGTGTCCAGCCTTTATATTCATAATGTGTTATTACTTCATTCTTCCAGTCTTGCTACAGATATTGACTTTAGATTCACAGAAGAAGGTGAGAAAGTGAGAGTGTCGCAGAGAACTGGTAGAATAATCCCTATACCAGATGAAGCATTAGACAAAACAAAAGAGATGTATCAAGGTATGTTTATTAAAGAGAATGGATTGATCATATATACATACATTTGTAGAGAACAAAAGGCTTTGAATATTAAGGCCTACGACTGCCACACACTTACATTGCCTATGATGATTTATAACTTGCCTTACAAAGCTGTCGGAGTCTTACCCTCTTCGCAAATGCAATTTATAGCACACCTGATAGCTCACCTTAACATTTGAATCAAAGTCAAACCCTGGACCATTAATGCTGATGCCTCACTGGGCTTTATGTGACTTCTGAACCATGAGACATCACACATACACTGCCAATACCTACACATGCTAAACAGTGTATGGGGATGAGAAGAAATGTTACAATTACATTGTATAATAAAGTAACTGAACACAATTGCAGAAATTTGGACCTTATGAACATGTTGGGAGAGGAAGAGAATTCTCACGTAAGGCAAGCCCAAGGCTTGAGCCCTCACTGATCGTATTCTCCCACCGACAGCACAACGCCTTACCGCTCAGCTATCTCGCCCATACTTTCTTCACTTCAAATTCTTCAATTTAGCAAATTGCTAATGGTCCCGGGGGTGCAATTGCTATACCACTGTTTCAAGGAATTTGTACCCACCCCAAAATCAAAAGTCAAATTTTTAACATAATTTAGTACAATTTGCCAGTGTTTTTACCTGTTTTCCTCACATACTTCACAAGTTTTGACAATTTTGACTACAGTGTGGCAAAATTGGGCTATTTTCTAAAAAGAATTTCCATCCATATACCAAAACTGGCCTCGAAAATGCACCCCCCCCCCCACCTGCTGGATAAAAAATGAGTAAAAAAGATTATGTGCCTTACTTCACATTAAAGAGTGAGACAGAAATTTGCACTCATCATAAGATAAGAATTGGTTAATAGTCATTAGAATAACCCAGTTTCTTGTTTATTTTTATATTACAGAGCAACCTAAGGATACCAAGGAAACAGAAGTGTGTGAAAAGACATTTAAACCTTCATTAAAATCTGTTGAAGAACAGTTAATGGATGCTTATAATATAGTGGACACTGGGGTGAAACCCAAGACATATTGGTATTAAATTACACTCAACAAGATTGTTTCTCAATGCTGTTATCGCCTTTCCTCCTCCACATCTGACAACACAAGCATTTGGTTGCAGTCCTGTATGTGAATTTCAGTGGATACTACAGAATTCAACTAATCAATAAGCACATCAAGGATCATGCAGGTCATGTATTGAGTTCATCGTTCTCAAAGTTGTCAAAATTATCTTTGGTTACGTTACTGTAATGCCACAAAGCTCATTGGTCAAATTTGTGAAATTTTGCCAGTATCTGCAATTGCGTGCTGCAGTCATGTCTGCACGATGCACCTGCAACATGTAAGTGCACCTGTTAATTGTGAACGGACTTATGCCAGTTATTTGACAAATCTGCACAGAATGGATGTATAGTATGGATATATATAAGCTGTATTTTAGCTGATTTAATTGAATGCAGCTGAGGCATATATTTGGTGTTTGATGCAATACTTTTATGCCTGGCTGAGTGACTGTAATATCAATTTATTACACCTCATACATATTCATGAGAGAATGACACCAATTTATTGGTCAATCGCAAATTAACACAACCCATGTAGATTGACATATCCTCATTATGACCCATCTTACCGGACAATAGTTTTCCCCCCTATTCATGATATCATCATCCTCAGAGACAAAAGTTCGTACCCCCTTTTGCAATCGTGTTTTTCGTTCCGCGAAGGTAGGACTTGGCATTTTATATTGTACCATGGTCCTCGGTATAATAAAATGGGAATTATAAATTTGTTATTATAGCATCCACGGAATGGAAAAGACATCGCTGTCCGAAGCAGGTAATACCAAATTAATTCAGTAAACATGCTAAAAGGATGCTCAAAACACATGATTCGTAAAGCTGTGAAAGCTTGTGCTGTTCAAGATGAACTCAGAAGAGAAGCTTAAATGAAAGGTATGCATTCATGTATAACGTAACTTTGTAAGGGCTCATATTGAAATACCCTACCACGTTTTCACACAGAAAGCTTGGTCATAAAACCGGATGGATTATATGCATCAGTGATACACCC
This sequence comes from Amphiura filiformis, assembly GCF_039555335.1. Taxonomy (NCBI): domain Eukaryota; kingdom Metazoa; phylum Echinodermata; class Ophiuroidea; order Amphilepidida; family Amphiuridae; genus Amphiura; species Amphiura filiformis. The sequence goes on along the minus strand of NC_092635.1, from coordinate 14,945,556 downwards.
TGCCCAGGATTTTAACAAAGAAGGCTAGCACAGGAAAGCTGCAGGATGGCGCACACCTTCCTGTGTAAGGGAATTTCAATATGAGCCCTAAGTCAGAAGTGGGCCTAGCACCTATTTTCTTATTAAATGTATTAATTGGAGTCATTCTCTCATAAATATATATGAGGTGTAATAAAACAAATACTACATGGTATTTTCAGGGAAATAGGGTCATTATTTTTCCCTTGGTACTGGCTACAGGCCTACCACCTCTCACCCTTCGGGTTTGGGTGGTAAGCCTGTAGCCAGTACCTCGGAAAAATAGTTTCCCATATTTCCCTACAAACCATGTAGTATTTCTAAAACTGGTATTTTTGTTAGCCAAATCCAAATAAAAATTACTCACGAATCTGAGCTTTCGCCATCTTGGCTGATAGCTTCATCACAGATGAACTGGTCCACTGCTTTTCCCGCGAGACTTGGTTGCTAAGGACGCATCCTCGTTACCCGGAAGTGATGTTGATTTTAGCAGTGGGTCATATACATGATCTAGAAAGTGTGCACCTTTGTCACGGTTGAATGAGTTCTTGCCCCTCCTTCTGATTTGGATGGCCTCCCTGAGGATGCGTCCTTAGCAACCAAGTCTCGCGGGAAAAGCAGTGGACCAGTTCATCTGTGATCAAGCCATCAGCCAAGATGGCGAAAGCTCAGATTCGTGAGTAATTTTCATTTGGATTTGGCTAACAAAAATACCAGTTTATGATTTCAACAATCCTACCAAATGAATCTCTTTACCATGTAGTATTTCTATAATATGGTATGTTGATAACACAAATTCATGTAAACCTGCAATGCCATAGCAATGTTGTGTCAACAAAGTTCCAATTAGGAAAATGAAATAAACCTACCGATCAACCTTTAGCAAACAAACAATATAATGTGTGTACCTGACTGTGATTTATGGTAGACTTGTAAACAGCTTGGATCGGGAATTATTTTGTAATTTCAAGAGAACTGAGTTATGCATATTTTACAAGTTGTTGAAGAAGAACTTCAAAACAAGAACTTCAATAATTCATCCAACATGCTCAAATTTAGCATTTGTTTTAGTTGAACAGTCTGACATTAAAACCTTGTTTATACAGGGTGTCCCAAGAAAAACAGAACCCTCTAAATAAAAACATTGCGCCCTCTTTTTCTCCTATTTCTGAAAAGTTGATTAAATGTATTTTGGTATATAAAGAAACCTTAAACCGTTAGCTGTAATAAACCAAAACAATTGTTTCAATCGGCTCACAATTTGTGAAGATATGCCCTCTTTAAGAAATGCACCTGTTTTCACTCTGTCCACGGATAGATAATAGCATAAGGCTTTGGAACGCACTCACTATGAATGAGCGAGGTTTACCAGCTAGCCTCCAACATCTTCGCAACCGTCTCCAGCGCTTACAGAACAGCTGCTCGCATTGTATTTCAAGTCCCTCACCGCCACTCGTCATCCGAGCTTCTTGATTCCCTCCACTGACTACCCATCGTAAAACGCATCATGTTCAAAATCCTCTTGTACATCTACAAGTCACTGAATGATCCGTCACCAATCTACCTGTCTGATTGTTTGACGATCTATATCCCAACCAGAGAGGGTTTACGCTCGGCATTAGACGCAACTCGTCTAGTTGTCCCCAGGAGTAACAGATTAATTGGTGATAGGTCTTTCAGTGTACAGGGACCCAAACTGTGGAACAACATCCCTTTGAACATCAGAGTTTCCCCCACTGTAGATAGTTTCAAGAGTAACCTAAAAACTCACTTGTACTGATTGTTGCTGTTTTTAAGCGTTTTTTCAGGTATCACATGTTTTTGTAAATATTTTGTATCTTTGTAAAGTGCTTTGATCAAGTTGGAAAAGTGCTGTTATTATCATTATTATTGTTGTTGCAATGAGGACCAGGGTTGAAACCTGTATTCGTCAAGGAGGCAACCAGGTGGCGGGCAAAGCAGCACAGTAAATTCACTTCAGAAGAACCAAGGACATGCCAAATAGCCCTTTTCATGCTACTCTTACCAGAAAATAACATGTTGTAAATAAAAAGAAAGCAAGAAACAACAAAAGTAAGAATATAAGAAACATAATAAAACAAAAAGGCATAAATAACCAAGAAAAAAACAAGTTTCAAGAAGTCTCATCCCACATCCATTTTGCCGACAAGTTAAGTTATCATTGAGGAATGCTTGATATTCATGCATAGTATGTGTACTCCTTTTCAAAAGTATCCAGACCTCCGTGGACAGAGTGAAAAACTGGTACATTCTCTAAAAAAGCATTATCTTCAAAAGTTGTGAGCCGATTGAAATATTTCTTTCGGTTTATTAAAGCTAACGAATAAAGGTTTCTTTACGTACCAAAATATATTTAATCAACTTTTCAGAAAAAGAGGGTGCAATGAGGCTTCTGTTTTATTGGGACACCCTGTATGATGAAGCATTTTGGTGATAATCAGAATACTCATTTCATAATCAGTAAAATGTCAAATATGAAGGTTTATTTATATAAAAAGTTCAAATTGTTGATAATACCGGGTGTCCCCCCAAAAAAGGTTACATGTAGATTTTGGAAAGTTAACAAACATAAATATCCTTGTCATGACATAATCTATGTACCCTATATTAGTACCCCTGTGAATGTCAAGTTCACAACCCACGCACTTGGCCCGCATTCCAGACATTCCTGGCCAAGCTCTTTGCATGACATAATGCAACACAATAGTCATTATATCACTGTTCATTTGGTGGGGCACTTGAGTAGGCACAGTCATAGCATGTTGATAATACATGTTCTTTAATCTATTTCATACACAAGAAAAAACATGTGAGTTTTGCTATTTTTATAACAAAATTATCACTAAAAATGTTAAAATAGAACCAAATATAAATGCATCAACCCTCCGAAAATGAATTAAGCCCACGTGACGTGAGCATGTGCATAAATTACATGGTTTTATTTAAAACAAACTCATATTGACCATAAAACAAATAAAACAGCCCGCTCTTAACACACGATATTCAAAATTCCTGCATCGAAATTGCTTGTGGCAATGACGTTAGTTAATAAGTGTCTAACAATTGAGTTTGGATGGGTTTTTTTTTCGCCAAAAAATACTGATGGCTGGAACCCCACCTTCCACCCACTGTTATGCAGAGGGGCTGCTATTATAATGAATAGGCAGTATGCAGAGTGACTTTGTTGGGTGTGGAATCGAACCACAGGTTGCAGAAGCACCTTCCATTAACCAACTTTTTTGTCAAGACTGCATGCCCAAATTTGTTGTTCACCTCTTACTTGAAATGAAAAAATATTAATATTAAAGGAGTATTTCGTGATCCTAGCATCCTCTTTTTATGACATTTTTCAGTACATATCCACGAAAAAGCATATTCCCAAAATTTCAGTTGATTCCGATATTGCGTTTATGCGAGTTATGCATGATTTAGTGTATTGCACTGCTCCATAGACAATGCGTTGTAATTTCGTTCTGGTGCACCAGAACGAAATTCAAATTTCACGATATCTTTGCTAAACGAATTAATCTGCAAGAAATATTTTGTACATAAACATTATGTAGCCAGAGGTTTCCAGTGATATAAAAATCTCAACTTTTTTGAGAAAAGTGGGGGATGAGGCTGTGGATCACGTAAGTGCCCTTTAATATTAGTAATAAAATATTAAAAGTAAAGATACATTCTTCTTTTGTCACAGAGTGCTCAATCCTTACAGAGAGCAAGATAATACATAAAAAGAAGAAAATATGTAAATTTACTCCATGTTTATTTACTACAGTCTGTATCGCCCTAAGGCTCCTTAATTAAATTAATATCTATATAAATAAAAGGAAGTCGCTAAATCTTGTCCAGAAGCAGGCTCCGAGATGCTGTCACTTTCAGCTCTGATTTATTCGTAGATCGATCGGGTACATATTGCCATTAAACCATCTGTTGTTCATTTTTGCCAAACTATTCAATCACTATGGAAATAACAAAAAAAAATGATCGGTTGTTAGGCCGTTGAGGTCAATAACCTTATGGGTCAGGTCATGACAGCAAACGCGTCAAATGCAAGCGATGTCCAACACGCCATGTAAGTGGCGAGTCACGCACCCGCTTTGACATGGTTTCACGCGCATTGCGGCGCATGGTATGGGCGCACTTAATGTTGGCTTACCGCGCGTAGGCCTACGTATGTGTATGTGACCATCTGGTGACCATAGACATTGTTTGTCTGGGTACGTGACTGACTGCTTCTCTGAGACAGTGGCGGATACAGGAATTTGGGAAGGGGTGGGGCACACTCGGAAGTTTTTTGCCGCCACCTTTTTGAATTGCCACGAAGCACCATTGTGTCTCGCGCCGTGCAGCCGGTTGTGTCCCCTCAGAATTGGAAACTTGGTCAAAGCAAAGGCCTTGAAGCAATTTCGGGGGGATCATTAGGTGTAAGCTGATGAAATGGGGGGGGTCATTGGGTGACAGATTTGCAAAAAAAAGTCCACTTTACAGAAGGAATGTTAAAATGTAGCCAACAGAGTCGTGCAACTGTTCCGTATAGCCCGAAAAGGTTAAATATTAGGGGGTGGATGAGCCCACTTTAGTGGAACTTGAAAGTCCACATTTGGGAAATTCTGCGGCCCCCACAAATAAATCCTGGCTATAATGTAGGCCTAGCTATTAACAACACGGAATCGCTTAAAATGTTTTGCTGCAACTTTTAAACATGTTGCTTACATGTTTTATACCATAACCCGAAACTGAAACGTTTTCTAGCAACCTCTTCTAACATTAATGTTTTATGTTTGTTTGGATAAAGTTAAAATCAACAATTTTGTCACGAGCTGTTTCAAAAGAAATCTGAGGGATTGAGTTAGTAACAACATTATCACAGGTCTGGATATTCACTTAAAGTTTAGCTTCTTTAATAACATAATTTATGATTATCAAGCTAACATGATCATTACTATACTGGATGAATAATCTACAGATTCTACACTACACCATGACACCATGATTATCATCACCGTTGACCATGTTTACTAACCACTCCCGTTTACTAACCGCTCCCGTTTACTCAACTAGCGGGGACCCGCGCGAAGCGCGGGTCTCCCGCTAGTCAATAATAAAAGACTCAGGGTTGAATGGGAAGTTGAGTCCATTAAGGTGAGTGGAGCCCATTGTTGACATACAATCCTGGAAAAAAATGTTGGCACACTTTGCCTTAGTTTATCTTTACCCCCGATCCTCTAATGCAATGTTGGACCAAGCCATGTTGTCAACAGGCCTGTGAGACCCGCCAACATTAAAAGATGGAGAGTAGGGAAGGATTAGGTACAGAGAGGGTCTGGTGCTTCACGCATATCACATGCAGGGTTTCAATCACCATTCCAATTTTGATGGGGCATGCATTTTAATTGCTTAGGCCTAAAAACAATTGTTTGATTGATTGGCATAACTCGACCAACCCTACAAAAAAATGAATAAATAAATAAATAAAATAAATAGATAAATAAAATACAATATAAATAAAGATAGTAAAGTTCCAACAAGGCCTTAATCAAATGCAATTTACAGATTTAAAAGTCAAAATAAAATCCCAACCTACCTACCTCAACTATTTTTTTAGGCCGTACAAGTTTATCAACTATTTTTCCAGGATTGTTTGAATCAATAAAAAAAAAATATGCATCTAATTTCATATTTTGGCTTATAAAATCAAAACCATACAAGACGGTTCTCGAAAATAACTTTTGGTAGAAGTAAATGAACATGCAACACTCTATGGCGATTTGACCCTGAATGACCGTGACATTTTGTATCGCTTGGTGGTCATTCCCACAAAAATTCATGAACCTGCAACAATCAATGGTATTTTGACCCCTGAATAACCCCAAAATGACCTTGCAATTTTTTTGAATGAGCTCATTTGGAGCAATTTTGAAATTTGTCCTTTGACCCCTTTGATCAGCAGGTGTGTATCGTTCTGCCACCAGGTTTTGCTCCTGTACGCCCGACAGATATTGAGATCTGTCCACAAACTCTGCTATCAATTTACGCTGATTTTTGCATAAATTATGCAAGTAAAGCTATTTTTCACCAAAAATCATCCTTCCTCCCACCAAGTAGCATCCCTGTAGGTCTTAAAGATGCACCCCTACTGAAATAAGAGGTACATTTTATGGGTGTGCCCCAATAGTGTATGTTGTATGTTTATTGGTACAACATGACATTGCCGGCCCCCCAACTCGACACAAAAATTGACAACCATGAGAGTTACCAAATAGCGTGGGAAGGGGTATAATTTTTTTACCAGTAGCAAGGACGGCGAAATTGGAAAAATATGTGGAGTATTTAACTTGACCGTGAAATCAGCAAAATAGCAGGTATTTAATTTACACTGTCCGCGAAATTTGGATAAAAGGGGTACTTGGGAAATCAGGTAATTTTATGTCAATATTTAGTGTCACTGAAAAGGCGTGTTGGAAATTCTAGTCATTGAAAACCACAAAGGGGTTGTTTTTGGCCAAATTTTGTCCTTGATTTTGGATAAAAAAGGGGGGTAAATTGGGAAGGGGGTCTTTAAATGATTTGGTAACTCTCATGGTTGCCAACTTTTGTGTTGAGTTGGGGGGATTGTGGGGGTACGTTGATACTCCCATAGTGGCTGATGGTGGCATACAAATGTACCAATGAAGTCAAACAATGAGAATCAAATACTTGCGATATATGGCGTAATTGGAAGTGCTTGAAAAAGTACCTGAAAGTGTATGTAAGGAGCTTCTGGTACCTCCAATCATGCAAATGAGAAATTCCAGCTTATGCTTTAATGGGCATGGCTATTAATATTCATATATTAGCTGGGATGCACAATCCTAATATGGGCATGTTAAATTAATATTCATGATTTATACTTCAGTAAAGGTGCAGTAGTAACAGGGCTACGACACTGTAAAATTTGCATAGCAAAATGACCGGTCTCCTCCGCAGCTAATTTGGTTTCGCTCGATCGAAATCAAGCTGGCCACAGAAGAGACTACCCTCATTTGTGTATGGAGAGCCATTCTTGTTGTCTATAATGACTTAGGCTACGCTCTCAGCTAGAGTCCGGCGCTGCATTGTACTAGAAATACCTTTTCTGTGAAATCGCTATAGAGCCAACCGGGAACACATATTGATTTTGAAAATATAGCATTAAAATTAGTATCACCCTTGTGGGCCGGTGCAGTGGAAAACCTTAATTCTTTCATTAAAAAGAAATGAAAATTATAAAAAAAAAGATCCACCTGTGCACCTATAAAATGGGCACATCAATTTGTCTCAAATATGAATGAATTTTAAGAGACATACGGGATATGATGAACCATTGACCTGACGCCATGGTAGTAGGATCTATTAGTCGTTTTATATACAATGTATATACCGTATTGTCATAATACCAATATTTGTCATAATATATACTGAGTAATATCTAGCAACGTAAATGTGCAGTTCATATGCACAAACGAATACTGATCTTTACGATATTCAGTTTTTGTACACCACGTATAACATGTTACATAGGAGGTCATACGTGTTGACCTTCATCTATTGTGACTAAAAAAAAAAAATAAAAAAAAAAAAAATTTCAAAGATATTTGTTATTTTTATATGAAAATTGATAATTTGTATTCCATGTCTTATTTGTTCATTTGTGTATGGAGAGGAGAAACGCCATTAAAACTCATCAGTATTAGGGCGTAGTTCAGTGAACTCACCGGATTGCTATTCCAAGTACTTGGATAATACAGATATTATGTATTAATGGGTTGAGGCGATTGCATTGAAAAACCTAATAAATTATTCATAACAGTTACGTAATCAATCGATAGTGCGGACACTTTTCATTTGCAAACCACCAAAATTCATGATCTTTTAGCGTGGGAAAAGAAACCATGTGAATAGAGTGCCCTCTCAAGAATATCTACTCTCTGGTAGTAACCGGGATCTTTCACAAATCACCTAAATCATTATAACGTAAATGAATACATTTCAAAATTCATGGACTTGGGAAAGATCCATGTTTTTGCGTGTATTTCTGCATGAAGGCCCGTACACAGTCAAGTCTATGTTATTGAAATTGGCCAGGGATGGCTTGGCATTCAGTACCAAGGAATATCCCGAGGGCGGGGTAGCCCTGAGAGATATAAGTTATATTAAACCTCATTCATAACCGTCACACTTTAATCTATTCACTTTACAAAATAACAAAATTTTGCTCAAAATTTGTAAAAATAGATGATTTTTACATCTTCCCTTTCCAAAAATCAATCAGGCTAAAACAGGACAACAAAAAAAAAGTGCAAATATGGCAACGCGCAATCCAAATACGGCAGGCAGTGCGCACGCAGTTTGTTCGACACACAATATGCACTCACAGAGGTTACTAATATTTAATTTCGAACAATTACGCATTTTGTGGTCAATAAAATTGTGAGATATTTGAATATCTCACAATAAAATGCTCTATAAAATGGTCATTAAAATGACCTTGATTTGCGTTCGCGTTTTCATAAATAACTAAATGTGATTGGATCGCACGCATCGCACTTATTAATTAGGTTATGAATGGTTTTCTATTACTTTTTCTGTGTCTAAATTTCAAAGCTAAATTTGGCCAACAACATTTTCCTTAAGAAAATCATTACTGTAAACTCATAACATTTATAACTGTCCATTCCTCCATCAATGTTTCCAATAAGCTCAGGGTCTTATGCCTGTCAGTATGCAGTTGTGTTCTAATTGAAGCCATTTCGATGGTGTATCTCCCAGCGTATCTTGCGTACTGAAGGTCGGAAGTGAAGTATTGATGCATCTTTCCACACAACCAATGTTCATTGCCTACAGGCGTATAGTAGTGATTCATCTTGACAAAAACAAAAACAAAATATTTTTTCGACCAAACCACCTCAAAAATCCCACTGGAGGGCAAGCAAACAATTTTTTTTTGCCTAAGTTTGACACGCTAAAATATCAAAGTCCAAGTTTAGATGATATACTTGGGTAATAAAAGTACAGTTTCGGGGTGACATACACAATTCTGAACTTCAGTTTTGTTTTAGGCCATAAAAAGTTCAGTTTTGGGGGCATGGTCCTGTAGAAGTGGACATTTTTGCAGTTCGGTAATGACGTAGGTGCAGTATACAGAACCGTATAGACGCACACGTCCAAGCGACGTTTGTTTGCAGTGCAGCGCAACCACGAAAAAGCATTGACGTCACTACCGAACTTGAGGTGAACCAAAGTTTAGCAAGCTGTACAATTTACGTTTTGAAATAATTTTGTAACCTGAACTATTAAACCCCCAGGTTAGATACTAAAGCTATACTCGCAATGTTTGAGAAACTCATATATATAATAAAATCAACATTCAGTATATTGTCAGCCAGTGCTACGCTAATTGCCCAAGTCATTTTTACATGTTTCTCATTTGCAATTTTGATTTTCTGAGTAATAAACCAATAATTAATCAAATTTTGAGCCGCATTCTTCATTAACTTGTGGAATACATCAAAAGATGTATTCCACAAGTTAATAGAAAAAAAATGGAGCCAATCAAATTTTTATCATTTCAGGTTATAGGATGCCAAAAAATATAATATTCCAAACCCATAGCACCCTGTACTAATTATTCAATGTTATGCACCTTTTATCAATTAAATTGATCATACATGTAGTGCAGGCCTGCAAACTATTGTAAAACCTACACAGAGGATATCAAAAGTTCAACTATGTTCTATGCTTGTGAATTTGTGATATCAATACCAAACATCTTTTCAAAATTGGACAAAATTTGTTATCAGTAGATGAACTGCCTTAGCTTGTACATGTTTACTGCAACAAGCCAGTGATGTGATCCCAGTGACAGAACCAGAACCATGCCCCCACGTGGTGTAGCCGCTGTTTGACACCTGAGCATTATCCCTTTTTAAGGAGGAGCACCAAGTTCTTCACAGTGCAGGTCACAGTGAGATGAGCTGAGATGCATGGTCAAGTGCGCCGAGTTAATTATAGAGCTTATTCAAATATCTTTAGGATGTAATAATCGGATTAACTACAATAGCAATAGGGTAAAACAATTTTTGAATATATCGCACTTCACTAGTGCCGGGACTACGTTCACGTGCTGTACCTCTCCATTGAACCATATCAAGCTGATCACTTGCACCTGTAAGATTAGTATATTTGAAAGGAACGGTATTATATTAAATCTATGATTGGAGACATACACAGGTGATGAGTACAACCTGCTTGTAGTAATGCATTACAACGTGTTAATCCGATTATTACATCACTGCGACAGCGAATAGGCAAAAATTATTAAAATGTAAAATGATATCCAGATCTGTTTATTTGACCTACAATAACATAGTCAGTGACAGATAATTTCAGGGCCTTAACCAACACATTTCTTTTCTTTTCTGTTTTAAATAATAAACAAAATTTTATACAAACAAAGAACATCAACTTACACCAAATATCTCGAAACTACCAACTCAACAAAATCAGCGTAAAGTCGGGCGACTTTACGCTGATGTCGTGGTAGCAGGTCACATATATGCAAATAGCAATATTATCACAAAATACATTAATAGCATTATAATAAAATATGCAGATAATTTTAAACAATCAGATTAATACTAGCATCCAAACATTGTATCGAGCATATCACACCTTTCCGCGAAACCCGCACAGGAGAGAAAATGCGACACAATTGAGAAAGCCCAGGAGAGGAGAGGTTGCTAGCACATCACTCTCGACGAGATAAATATCACACCCCATAAAACATAAATTGGCTGGGTTTTTATAATAATTGATATTGCACGGAACAAAATACATTACACAACAGTATAATACGAAGCAACATATTTGAAACATGGAAACATCCAACCATTGCTGGCAGAGCAATGGCATAAATAACCCTGGAGATGAGAGGTTGCCAGCACATCACTGTCGATTTGAGATAAATATCACACCCATAAAACATAAATTGGCTGGGTAATAATTGGTATTGCACGGAACAAAATACATTACACATCACTCTCATCAAGATTTCAATATCTTGTTCCCTAGATGTCCAAATTAAATGGGCAGGGTTACTCGGAATAAACAACACATGAAGAATAAATTACGATGAATCACCATTGAAGTACTGTCTAAAGAGATTTGTCTTCAGTCGAGACTGGAAAATGCAGAGTAGCAGTGTGGCAAATTTCACTGGAAGATTGTTCCATAGTTTCCGTGGCCGCGAAAGCAAATAAGCTATCACCACAGAACTTTGTAGATGACTTAATGACTTTCTGTCGACATTCACCAGATGATCTCAGCGATCTTGTTGGTACACAGATATAAAAACTGGTGACATGCCATGAAGAGCTTTATATGTAACAAGCATGATCTTATAGGCCACTCTTTGTTTTATTGGGAGCCAATGAAGCTCTTCCAGAGCGGGTGTGATATGCTTATGTCGAGAGACGCGCAGAACAAGCCTTGCGGCAACGTTATGAATCTCGCGATCCGGCAATCCATACAGCAGCAAATTACATGTATCAAGTTTAGATGTTAATTACAAAGGCATATGAGCCAAATTAGTGGTTGATTCGCGAGTCAGATACTGCTGAATGTGTCCAATCTTCCTTATACAGAGAAGAGCACTGTTGCACAGATTGTTGATGTGACTACTCATGCTAAGGACAGAGTCCATGCTAACGCATACGATTATGCGTTCTTGTGGAGAAGGACGATCGGGGAAATCACCTATCGTGATCGAAGGTGTCCAAGATGTGTTCTTGAATTTGAATTTGAAGTAGATGATCTCGGTCTTGTTGAGAACTAGCTTGTTCATTTTACACCATGATTTAATGTCACTGACGCACGCATTAAGTTTCCAAACAGCCATATCTCAATCTTGAGGTTGGAAAGTAAGATATAGCTGGGTATATCATCAGGGTAGACAATAGATTGAACATTAAGAGCCACGATCAAATTCTGTAATGGCCTGCTGAACATAGTAAACACCAAAGGGCCGGCAACGGATACCTGAGGAACTCCACACCGAAGAGCATCAGGGTCGGACTGCATTTCATTGATGGCGAGTCTTTGTGTCCAGGTCTGATCCATTTTGTATGCACAAGCTGAGTGACTTGAGCGATGCATCACTGGCTTGTTGCAGTAAACATATGGTAAAGGCAGTTCATGCAGGGGTAGCACTAGCCTCTAATTAGCCTCAAATGGTATAATGCACAACTAATTTAAGGGCATATTTTCAAGAAGCCTTGAATTCTTTCCAGGATCTATACAGGTACAATGCAGTGTTTTATATACTAGCGGTCACCCGTCTTTCGCGGTCAGGGTCTTTCGCGGTTGGTAAATTTTGTACATTTTGTGTACATGTAAATGTTTTATTTAATGTGATTAATGGTATGAGGAGATGATCATTTAGAACTTTAAGTATAATATTTAGTATCTTTTCCATATAAATCAATGGCTTGAAATTGCAATTAGATCATGTTTTGCCCCTGTGGGATGCTGGTCGCTCTGATATTTAAGATTTTTATGCATTTGTTTCTACAGTACTTTTTAGCCCATTTTGGACAAATTTGTTGTAACTTTTAGCTTATTTTTTTATCATTTTCATCCAAGTTTGTCCCCCACCTTGAAATGTACCTTGCTGCCCCCGCCTCCTGCAAAAGCCCTGGCTACATCACTGAGCAGATGAACACAATTTTATTCACATCCCTCTTGGCCCGCTGTGGCCTGCTGGCTGATCTGATATTGTAGATTTCTATGCATTTGTTGTACTTTTTATTTGTTAGCCCATTTTGGATAAATTTGTTGTACTCTTTAGCCCATTTGTGACAATCCTCCCCCCCTGAAATTTGCCTCCCCCCCCCCCTCTCTCTCTCTCTCTGAAAAAGTCCTGGCTACACCACTGTGCAGCTGAAACAATTTTATTCACATTTCCTTACACTCAATTTCATAAAAGTTATGATCATACCTGATCATACATTATGCTGATAACATTAAACATAGCACTACCACAAAGCAGAGTAGGCCTATTCATGGTGTGGTTTGGGAACCCTGATTAATTTGTCCTTCAAAAGTATCACTTTAACTATAGGTTCTCCATATAAACACAGAATACATGCTAATGTTGATCAATTAGTTGAATAAACAATAGATGTTAATTGAGTTTCTACTGTGTCATGTAATAGTTGCTTCTACTGTGTCATGTAATAGTTGAGACTACAGGCATAATATCCTCACACCGATGACAGGATATCAACATTACTGTATTGTTAGCATGCAGGTGCGCTGCCACTGCCTTTGCCCTGCCTTTGAAACTAATTAACATAATTTGACACCCTTAACGTAAACAAAAACAAAATAGGACGTTTTATTGGGGTGCGGACAACCTTACTCTCACAGCGCAAAAATCCGTTTTCGAAATAATGTAAAACGAGAAGTTTTTAGCCTTACCAATTGCCAAACTCAGTAATTTATTATTGATGTACAATGTAGTACAAGGGAAGTACAGGATTGTGCATAAAACTGTCTTGTTATCGTCATTTCAAATGGGATGATCCTTTCTGTGTCTATATATAGGTTTGGTGTAAATTGTATGAAGATTGGTACTCCTATTTCCTATCATGTGAACATGCCTATTCAACATCTTTGTAAAACAGGTCAGATGGTGTGCTTCACTTCTGCCAGGTCCTTCCAGTGCAAGTTCCTTGTTTTCATCTATAAAATAAAATAATTGAAAAAAAAATTTGATTAAAGAGAGTACATACTCATTTTAACTTTATCACATAGGCAAGCCTCTGCGACTGAACGTCTTTTTTTAATTTGTCAGAATTTTAATAAAACACTGCGTTAGTCAAAATAATTTGGACTATCAGCATGTTTTTCATATAATAAATTTTGGACTACACAGTGTCGGAGTGTACTTGCAATGGTTTTCATTTTCGAACTAGTGTCATTGGACTGACATACCCCTATAAAAGAATTGGGATTTGTGTTCTGACTAGCGGTGTGTCAGACTAGTGTCATATATTGGACTATAACATTTTTCACCCCGATGTGACAGTGATGTGAACGCGAGTGTGTTCTGACTAGCGGTGTGTCAGACTAGTGTCATTGGACTGACATACCCCTATAAAAGAATTGGGATTTGTGTTCTGACTAGCGGTGTGTCAGACTAGTGTCATTGGACTGACATACCCCTATAAAAGAATTGGGATTTGTGTTCGGACTAGCGGTGTGTCAGACTAGTGTCATATATTGGACTATAACATTTTTCACCCGATGTGACAGTGATGTGAAGCGAGTGTGTTCTGACTAGCGGTGTGTCAGACTAGTGTCATTGGACTGACATACCCCTATAAAAGAATTGGGATTTGTGTTCTGACTAGCGGTGTGTCAGACTAGTGTCATATTGGACTATAACATTTTTCACCCTAATGTGACAGTGATGTGAACGTGCATGTTGATCCATGCGTCGCCTTTAAGCATGTGCACGCCAGCGCTTTGAGCAAAAACTAGCGATTTGAAGTTGGCCCGATGAATACACACTGCCACAACAGGGCAAAAAATGGTATAGTGGCATGTCGGACCAATATAATGCATGAACACCTAGCTGTTCCCATGCATGGCTTGGCCTAAATTTGTTTTCGGTAAATTTACGTGCTTGCCTTGTATTGCAATCAAATTTAAACCCATGGTCATGGACATTACTCAATGATTACAAGCATGACAAGTGAATGGCATGACATTGACTTGGTACTTTCTCACAAGTTTATCACAGACTTATCACAGACTTATCACTTTCACCATATTGGGCACACGTAGCTCTTGGATTTTAAGAGATTTTGGATACTCCATCACCAAAGCGGTGTACATTAACACATGCATGGGCAGTGCAGTTTGCACATTGTACTATTTCTGTATGCAACCGTGTCATGGATGTGGATCTCTGATTAGAGGGGGGATTAATTAGAGAATATAGGGTAATCTACATAATGCCATGCCATGCCATACAGTCGAAAGTGCAACTACAGTTTGTTCTGGTGTCTCACACATGTTTTCCTGAGATTGGTGTACAGAGGAAACCTTGTCTACTGGACTACCCTCCTATAAGGACTCCAGCTATAAATGACAATCACTCCAGACAAAAATCAAAATAAGGTTGAGTACACTATTGGGCTATTAAAGCTGATCTCCATATACCCCTATGGAAGACATGACCTTAATCTTCCACACAAGGCATGTGGGGTTATCTGAATGTGTGACTCCATTTAATACCTACACCCCCCTCTTGTGGGAGGTTAAGGTCATGTCTTCTATAGGGGTGTATGGATTAAACAGGAATAACCCAGTGGCATCCCTACCAAGTCACCATTGATACATACTAACCTGATCGAGGCACACCTAATATGTGCCCATTTGAGGTAGGTCCAGGTGTTATGGGCTGCGGCGGCATATTAGAATCCAGCGTGCTAGCAACGACGGTAGCAGCAGCAGCAATGGCTGGTCCTGGTATAACCATGCGCTGCATTGCCTGTTGGGTGGGTGGTACCATTAATTATATCTACAGGAGAAGACATCAAAACCATGTTTGTTTCAAGATTAGTTAAATATTCTTTTATGTGTCATATGATATTACAAAGACCAAAATGTGGATTGGTTTGAATGAAATTATTACATTATACCTAAAAAAACATGTGGTTTTTTTAAATACAGATTATACAGTACCACATATGTGCTCTCGCCAATTCAGAGTAAATTTAGAGTAAATTATCATATTGTAAAGTTTTCAGAATTTTGTCCCAAATAAAGTAGTATATGACCTCTTGTGGAGTGAAGATAATTTGGTACACAATTAGCCACATAACTTTAAGCACAAGCCTTTGTTTTGAAATGCCAAGTATTTTTTGCTCTACTTACTGACCATTCATTCTCTGGGCATCAGGAGCCAAACTGGACTGGTGGAACATTTCTTGATGGGTGTAGGGTGTGCACCAGAGCAGCAGTATAGGAGCTGTACCATGTGGGTAATTTGCATATTGTTGATGTTGACAACCTGCTGCCATCTCACAGGAAATCAAAACTCTTTTGATAAAAACAGGAAATATATTGGTCAAAATTGACTACATAACATGTTTGTTTCACAGCGAGTGTGGTAGTGATGTCAGTGCATTTTTTTTGTCATTTTACAGGGATGCATTACATGACAGAATTATTCTGTTAGACTGTGATTGACAATTGCAACTGATGTTTATTTGTGGATCTTGCTTTCATGTCCAGACTTTTCAAAGTGTATGATTTGAAGAATTTGCAGATCCACATATCCATATTTAAAAAGCTGGACGATTAGCTAGTATAGTTTCTTGTATCATTATGATCATTATGATCATCATATGGTAACCTATATATAAACATTTGGATCTGATTATTAAAACATTACATACCTGTCAGTGATGAAAATTCACCAGAATCTTCTCCCGTTAAACAAGGGGCTCTCTCAGGGCCGTCACAAGAGCTATACATTAAGTTACATCTGTTTTGTAAACCTGTTTGAACACTGTTGAGGTGTATGTGTAGCAAACTGCTTTACTTTGATGCCTTGGCAATATGTGTGGAGAGATGCCTGTAAAAGCAAGCATGAAAAGAAAAAAAGCAATATTAAACAATTTTTGGATCCAATGTTAACACTGAATATGGAGTGTTTGATGTTAATATAACAATGTAGCGACGAAAGGTCACAGATACATGCATGTTGGTCATCTGGAATTACACCCCCACACACACACATCATGACCCAAGTCTAATTATAGCAAAATTGTAAGATTGGTTGGCAATGGCATTCTTTTCCTTGCTCTTTCCTTGTTTCTTCATACAGGCCAGCATGCATATAAGCTTGACAGCTTGGCTTAAGCAATAGCCTGGTCCCATCAGGACTAAAGCATGTGTTCATCCAGACTGACTGGTTAAACAAACATACAATATAGCACCCTCTGGTTAATTGTGACCAGATGTAAACAAAGATGACCATTAACCACTTTTCTGTCAGTACATTTTAGCATTGAGATTGGTGTACAGAGGAAATCTTGTCTACTGGACTCCATCCTATAAGGACTCCAGCTATAATGACAATTACTCCAGCAAAAAAAAAAAAAAAAATTAAGGTTGCGTACACCATTGGGCTATTAAAGCTGAACTCCATATACCCCTATGGAAGACATGACCTTAATCTTCCACACAAGCGTGTGAATTTCAAATGGGGTTATCCGAATGGGCGACTCCATTTAATACCTACACCCCCTCTTGTGGGAGGTTAAGGTCATGTCTTCTATAGGGTGTGTATGGATTACACAGGAATAACCCAGTGGCATCCCTACCAAGTCACCATTCCTACTAACCTGATCGAGGCACACCTGATATGTGCCCATTTGAGGTAGGTCCAGGTGTTATGGGCTGCGGCGGCATACTAGAATCCAGCATGCTAGCAACGACGGTAGCGGCAGCAGCAATGGCTGGTCCTGGTATAACCATGCGCTCCATTGCCTGTTGGGTGGGTGGTACCATTATATCTACAGTTGAAGACATCAAAACCATGTTTGTCTCAAGATTAGTTAAATATTCTTTTATGTGTCATGGGATATTACAAAGACCAAAATGTGGATTGGTTTGAATGAAATTATTACATTATACCTAAAAAAACATGTGGTTTTTTTAATACAGATTATACAGTACCACATATGTGCTCTCGCCAATTCAGCGTAAATTCAGAGTAAATTATCATATTATAAAGTTTTCAGAATTTTGTCCCAAATATAGTAGTATATGACCTCTTGTGGAGTGAAGATAATTTGGGTACACAATTAGCCACATAACTGTAAGTACAAGCCTTTTGTTTTGAAATTCCAAGGCCATCTTTAGCTCTACTTAATACTGGCCATTCATTCTCTGGGCATCAGGAGCCAAACTGGACTGGTGGAACATTTCTTGATGGGTGTAGGGTGTGCACCAGAGCAGCAGTAGGAGCTGTACCATGTGGGTAATTTGCATATTGTTGATGTGTCGACAACCTGCTGCCATCTCACAGGAAATCAAACTCTTTTGATAAAAACAGGACAATATATTGGTCAAAATGGGCTATCATGAACAGATGACTACATAACATGTTTGTTTCACAGTGAGTGTGGTAGTGACATCAGTGCATTCTTTTGTCATTTTACAGGGATGCATTACATGGCTATGGGCCTGCAGACCATGGCTACGCCTAAAAGTTTCAAAATGTTAACAATTTCAAATGCAAAAGATCCATGAGATAATTACAAATGAATCATCAAACACTGAATTGTTCTGTTATACTGTGATTGACAATTATTGCATATGAAGTTTGTTTGTGGCTCTTGCTTTCATGTCCAGACTTTTCAAAGTGTATGATTTGCAGATCCACAGATCCATATTTAAAAAGCTGGACGCCTGAGTAGCTAGTATGGTTTCTTATATCATTATGATCATCATATGGTAACCTATATATGAACATTTGGATCTGATTTGGATTATTAAATATTACATACCTGTCAGTGATGAAAATTCCCAGTATCTTCTCCCGTTAAACAAGGGGCTCTCTCAGGGCCGTCACAATAGCTATACATTAAGTTACATCTGTTTTGTAAACCTGTTTGAACACTGTTGAGGTGTATGTGTAGCAAACTGCTTTACTTTGATGCCTTGGCAATATGTGTGGAGAGATGCCTGTAAAAGCAAGCATGAAAAGAAAAAAAGCAATATTAAACAATTTTTGGATCCAATGTTAACACTGAATATGGAGTGTTTGATGTTAATATAACAATGTAGCGACGAAAGGTCACAGATACATGCATGTTGGTCATCTGGAATTACACCCCCCCCCACACACACCCCGACCCAAGTCTAATTATAGCAAAATTGTAAGATTGGTTGACAATGGCATTCTTTTCCTTGCTCTTTCCTTGTTTCTTCATACAGGCCAGCATGCATATAAGCTTGACAGCTTGGCTTAAGCAATAGCCTGGCCCATCAGGACTAAAGCATGTGTTCATCCAGACTGACTGGTTAAACAAACAATATAGCACCCTCTGGTTAATTGTGACCAGATGTAAACAAAGATGACCATTAACCACTTTTCTGTCAGTACATTTTAGCATTTAGATTGGTGTACATCCCCTCTTGTGGGAGGTTAAGGTCATGTCTTAGGGGGTGTATGAATTAAACAGGAATAACCCAGTGGCATCCCTACCAAGTCACTAACCTGATCGAGGCACAACTGATATGTGCCCATTTGAGGTAGGTCCAGGTGTTATGGGCTGCGGCGGCATACTAGAATCCAGCGTGCTCGCAACGATGGTAGTGGCAGCAGCAATGGCTGGTCCTGGTATAGCCATGCGCTGCATTGCCTGTTGGGTGGTTGGTACCATTATATCTACAGGAGAAGACATCAAAACCATGTTTGTCTCAAGATTAGTTAAATATTCTTTTATGTGTCATATGATATTACAAAGACCAAAATGTGGATTGGTTTGAATGAAATTATTACATTATACCTAAAAAAACATGTTTTTTTTTTTTAATACAGATTATACAGTGCTACATATGTGCTCTCGCCAATTCAGAGTAAATTCAGAGTAAATTATCATAAAGTTTTCAGAATTTTGTCCCAAATAAAGTAGTAAATGACCTCTTGCGGAGTGAAGATAATTTGGGTACATTAGCCAGATAATTTGGGTACATTAGCCACATAACTGTAAGCACAAACCTTTTGTTTTGAAATTCCAAGGCCATTTTTTTGCTCTACTTACTGGCCATTCATTCTCTGGGCATCAGGAGCCAAACTGGACTGGTGGAACATTTCTTGATGGGTGTAGGGTGTGCACCAGAGCAGCAGTAGGAGCTGTACCATGTGGGTAATTTGCATATTGTTGATGTGTCGACAACCTGCTGCCATCTCACAGGAAATCAAACTCTTGATAAAAACAGGACAATATATTGCTCAAAATGGGCTAGCATGAACAGATGACTACATAACATGTTTGTTTCACAGTGAGTGTGGTAGTGACGTCAGTGCATTCTTTTTTGTCATTTTACAGGGATGCATTACATGGCTATGGGCCTGCAGACAGAATTATTCTGTTAGACTGTGATTGACATTTGCAACTGATGTTTATTTGTAGATCTTGCTTTCATGTCCAGACTTTTCAAAGTTTATGATTTGAAGAATTTACAGATCCACATATCCATATTTAAAAAGCTGGACGATTAGCTAGTATAGTTTCTTGTATCATTATGATCATTGGTAACCTATATATGAACATTTGGATCTGATTTGGATTATTAAAACATTACATACCTGACATTGATGAGAATTCCCAGTATCTTCTCATGTTAGGATTCTCAGGGCCTTCACAATACAAGCTATACATTCAAGTTACATCTGTTTTGTAAACCTGTTTGAACACTGTTGAGGTGTATGTGTAGCAAACTGCTTTACTTTGATGCCTTAGCAATATGTGTGGAAATAAGATGCCTGTAAATGCAAGAGTGAAAAGGAAAAAAAAAAGTAATTTTAAACAATTTTCGGAACCAATGTTAACACTGAATATCTTTCACATATATTATATTTAATGAATATGGAGTGTTTGATGTTAATATAACAATGTAGCAACGGAAGGTCACATATACATGCATGTTGGTCATTTGGAACTACACCCCCCCACCCACACACACACACCCCGACCCCAGTGCTAATTATAGCAAAATTGTAAGATTGGTTGGCAATAGCATTCTTTTCCTTGCTCTTTCCTTGTTTCTTCATTCAGGCCAGCATGCATATAAGCTTGAAAGCTTGACAGCTTGGCTTAAGCAATAGCCTGGTCCCATCAGGACTAAAGCATGTGTTCATCCAGACTGACTGGTTAAACAAACAAACAATATAGCACCCTCTGGTTAATTGTGACCAGATGTAAACAAAGATGACCATTAACCACTTTTCTGTCAGTACATTTTGCATTGAGATTGGTGTACAGAGGAAATCTTGTCTACTAGACTCCATCCTATAAGGACTCAAGCTATAATGACAATCACTCCAGCAAAAATAAACAAATTAAGGCTGCGTACACCATTGGGCTATTAAAGCTGAACTCCATATACCCCTATGGAAGACATGACCTTAACCTTCCACACAAGGCGTGTGGGGTTATCTGAATGTGCGACTCCATTTAATATCTACACCCCCTCTTGTGGGAGGTTAAGGTCATGTCTTCTATAGGGGGTGTATGGATTACACAGGGATAACCCAGTGGCATCCCTACCAAGTCACCATTGCTACTAACCTGAGGCACATCTGATATGTTTCCATTTGAGGTAGGTCCAGGTGTTATGTGCTGCGGCGGCATACTAGAATCCAGCGTGCTCGCAAAGACGGTAGCGGCAGCAGCAATGGCTGGTCCTGGTATAGCCATGCACTGCATTGCCTGTTGGGTGGGTGGTACCATTATATCTACAGGAAAAGACATCAAAACCATGTTTGTCTCAAGATTATAGTTAAATATGCTTTTATGTGTCATGGGATATTACAAAGACCAAAATGTGGATTGGTTTGAATGAAATTATTACATTATACCTAAAAAAATATGGTTTTTTTAAAGACAGATTATACAGTGCCCCATATGTGCTCTCCCCAATTCAGAGTAAATTCAGAGTAAATTATCATATTATAAAGTTTTCAGAATTTTAATTGTCCCAAATAAAGTAGTCTATGACCTCTTGTGGAGTGAAGATAATTTGGGTACACAATTAGCCACATAACTGTAAGCACAAGCCTTTGTTTTTAAATTCCAAGTATTTTTTGCTACTTACTGACCATTCATTCTCTGGGCATCAGGAGCCAAACTGGACTGGTGGAACATTTCTTGATGGGTGTAGGGTGTGCACCAGAGCAGCAGTAGGAGCTGTAACATGTGGGTAATTTGCATATTGTTGATGTGTCGACAACCTGCTGCCATCTCACAGGAAATCAAACTCTTGATAAAAACAGGACAATGTATTGGTCAAAATGGGCTATCATGAACAGATGACTACATAACATGTTTGTTTCACAGTGAGTGTGGTAGTGACGTCAGTGCATTCTTTTTTGTCATTTTACAGGGATGCATTACATGGCTATTGGCCTGCAGATAGAATTATTCTGTTAGACTGTGATTGACATTTGCAACTGATGTTTATTTGTAGATCTTGCTTTCATGTCCAGACTTTTCAAAGTTTATGATTTGAAGTATTTACAGATCCACATATCCATATTTAAAAAGCTGGACGATTAGCTAGTATAGTTTCTTGTATCATTATGATCATTGGTAACCTATATATGAACATTTGGATCTGATTTGGATTATTAAAACATTACATACCTGACATTGATGAGAATTCCCCAGTATCTTCTCATGTTAGGATTCTCAGGACCTTCACAATACAAGCTATACATTCAAGTTACATCCGTTTTGTAAACCTGTTTGAACACTGTTGAGGTGTATGTGTAGCAAACTGCTTTACTTTGATGCCTTAGCAATATGTGTGGAAATAAGATGCCTGTAAATGCAAGAGTGAAAAGGAAAAAAAAAGCAATATTAAACAATTTTCGGATCCAATGTTAACACTGAATATCTTTCACATATTATATTTAATGAATATGGAGTGTTTGATGTTAATATAACAATGTAGCGATAAAAGGTCACAGATATATGTTGGTTATCTGGTAAAAACACCCCACCCCTTCACACACACACATCTCGACCCAAGTGCTAATTATATGAAAATTGTACGATTGTTTGGGAATGGCCTTCTTTTCCTTGCTCTTTCCTTTTTTCCTAATACAGGCCAGCATGCATATAAGCTTGACAGCTTGGCTTGAGCAGTAACCTGGTCCCATCAGGACTAAAGCATGTGTTCATCTGGACTGACACAACAAACAAACAATATAGCACCCTCTGGTTAATTGTGACCTGATGTAAACAAAGATGACCATTAACCACTTTTCTCTCAGTACACTTCGCATCAATTGACAGTGGAAACATCTGTGGTTTAACTGGTTTTTGTTTTGTAAATTAAGCCCAATTAATTGTATGTTTAGATCAAGTCACAATCGTAAGCAAAAACCACTACAAGGTAGGTGCATAGTCCAGCTGCAAGTTGTTCTTTTATAAGGTTACATGGTTTAACCCGAATCAGGAATTTCAAATGGTCAAATTTTGGTCCAAATCTATGTCAAATTCTTTCTCAACCTTCCTGATTTAACCAATTTTGAATTTTGACCCCTGTATATAATTTCCCAGGGGTGATAATGCTTGTGCCTCATACTCCAGTCCCAAATATGCAAATGACTACCTTTGCCCTAACTTGCATATTTGGTGCTATTGTACATGGTCCTTATTCATTCTGCATCATCCGTAGAACAATAATCAGCAAAGAAAATGTTTCATAAAACTGGCAAAACTATCATATATGCCTTTCTCTGCAGCCGGACTACTGAATCGGGAACACTTAACGGATACAAGACGCCCCATGGCCATTGGCCCAGCTTACAAAGGCTCAAGAGGGCCGCGCACGTTAGAGAACACGCTGTGCATCTGTTTATGTTCTCGCCCCACACCTAGCGGGTAACCAAGTGGCACAGTCCCCTCGGAGGTGACATAGACGAAGGACATCGTGTAAACCAATCCCTCGCTGGCACTATGACATTCAATAGAGGCATCGTACTAGAACGGCATCTAACCCAGACAAACGATACAAACGAACATAAATTGTATAGGAGGGAGACACGTACCATGCCAATGTACTAATTTTGAATTTGGTTATTTTTTACTTTTTCAGTATTTACTAAATTTGGGTACATATTGACAGCTAACAGCCTTGCTTCAACTAGAATTCCTAAACCAAATCAATATAATTGATAAATGACAGTTAAATTGTGCCCAACCTCAAAATGTCCCAAACCTTATTGTGCATGTTCTATGATAGTTGTCGCATAAATAAAATGCAAATCCAAAAGTTTTATTATTGGTTTTGTGTTATCATCAATCAAGTCACCACCCTCAACGCCATCCCCAAGAGTCATTATCACCTTCATCATCACCCTGCCAAAATATTCATCTTGTCATCTTGTTCCAACTTGCCAATTTATCTGTGAGAGATCCTTATAAAGTCTCCATAAGAGCCAGTGAGATTAATCACGACAATAGGATATGTTGTTGAAACTGGTATAGACAAGTCTTGTGTCACAGACAAGAAACTCGGAGACTAACCGCCTGTCCAAGCTATGTAGGAGAATAATATCAGCTGAAATGAGCTACAGGGAACCATGCTCACACAAGTCAGGAATCTCTTGCGCCGATGTGCCTGCAGCGCACGCTTATGCACTTGCAGTGCACAGATGCCCTTGACTTGCACCAAGCACTTGCCCCTCACAAACCAAGCCAAACTGAGCTTCTGACAAAGGCTAGGTAAGGGTATGGTAGGGGTACCTGATCAGGATGCTGGAATTTAGTGGGTAGTCCCACATTTGAGACCTACATTTACAGGAATGTTGCTGCCGGGGGGTGGGGGCATCTCAACTTTGGTTTGGGTAGGGATGAGTGGCTGATACTTCAAAAAGTACCCGACCGTAAACCAAATGACTAGAAATTCTACCAATTTTGTATAAATTTTGCAAATTTTTGTAAAGAAAAATTTGCACTTTTTTGAGAAACTTTTGAAGAAAAAAACACCCTTTCAAATTTTCATGAAATTATGGCCATCAATAAACCAAAATGGCTGAAAATCCACCCAAGTCTAAATGGCTGAAAATGTACCCCGAATCTGCTGTACATCCCCATACCCTCATTTCCATGCCCTCCCCCTTGGTTTTTGCTGTCCAAATGGGTCATGTTTTTCATAGAAAAACGACTAGGTGACAAAAATATAAAAATTCTACGCCGGGCAGCCGGACTTGATGACCAAGCACTACACCGGGCAGCCGGACTTGATGACCAATGAAGATGGTGGGATCTAGAGGGGTGCCCCCACAATTGAAGAATACATATATAGGGATGTGCTATCCAAATGGGTGTCTTGTCACAACCTTGACAAGGGGGTGACAAGGATCCATTAAAAACAACTATTTAATCAATTCCATTCTTATCACATAGCTTTTTTGTTGTATTTCAAATTGTTTTATCCTAATTTTTTTAATTGTGTATTTTGTGTACATTTTAAATATTTATGATTTTTGTCTAAGTATGTTACAGTGGGAGGGTCTGTTTCTAAAAAATAAATTGAAAGTAGAAAGCAAATTTATTCATCCCTATCCAATGAAACAAAAATAATTTGCATTGGTAACGACCGGTTAAAGTTGCATCATTCCGCAACACTGCGGAATGATACATAATGGGGGAGCAAGTTGGCCCAGTGATAGTTTTCTCGCTTTGCACTACTGAGGTCCCAGGTTCAAGCCCCGGCCGTGCCCAAGGCCTGTATGTTCACTTGGTTTATCCCGATCCATGCTCGCTCTCGCAGGTTTTCTCCGGGATCTCTGGCTTCCTCCTGCTTTCAAAATTGGTAATTAGTTTATTTATTTATTCACAATTCTCAGTGCAACTCCTTCATATCAGTTTGAAAAAAAAATTCACAGTTTCGGATTAATAACTTCTAATATGCATTGCACCACAGGTCCTGGCAGTAATTGCTGTTCCAGCACTACCTAAACCATTGTACATGACATTTTCCCAGCAAAACTCCTTGAACTGCAACACATTGAGGAATATTGCAAGGATTTTTTTTTAATTCTCGATAAAAACTGTGATGATTATTTCTTAATAGGTGGTGATAGTTGTTATGTTACATCCTATGCCTAACATTCATTGCTAAATTTCATTTGCAAGAAGGTAATTAGACTCGCAGATTGTTGACATATTGTTAATTCGAATGTGACCTTAATTTGCAATACAAATTTTGAATGGGATTTACAAGAATTTAAATGTGATAAATATATTTGTCAGCAAACAGAATTGGCCAAGTATATAAAATACAATTCTCAAATCTATTGATATTTTTTATTATTATTTATCAAACATGGACTGCTTTTCATTTTCTATGGATTTTACACACAACATCATTCTGCAATGCTCCTCACATCATTCAGCAACATGATCTAGTGCTGCAAATTTTGGCATAAAGAGACAATACCATGATATTTTTCAAATGGATACTGATAGTTGTTAGTTTACATCCTAAACTATACATTAAGTGGCAAATTTAATATCCCAGATTACTAAACTCAGAGTTTGCCAAAAATGTTCTTAGTGATGAAAATACTGCTCCTGTGTGCATCATTCTGCAATGCAGAATTTGCATACCCAAATTAGGAAATTAGGTTGGTTTGGAAAAGCTTCTCCTACCTTAATCATTCACTTACCAAAAATAGTTAACCATTATACCTTTTAACTTGTGCTGTTAATACATATTTGACTGCTGCATTATAAAGAAATTTTGCAATGCTTGCAATTTCCAAACAAAACCTGGAAGAATTAAGCCCGTCGATTAGAAATGGTGTATCTTTTAACAAATTTGAAACATGATTTGAATTAACATCCATTTGCTCATTTTTAGTCTTTGTGAGCATGCAAAACTAAATGGTATTAATTATGACAATTTCTGGAATCAATCTACACTGTAAATAAATAAAAATAAATTTAAATGTTGAAAGTATCTATTGTGTTTTTGTTTCTTTGTTACTTTTTACACATCTTCTAGAGTTGCAGAATTGTACAGATAAAATAATCTGTCAAAGTCACTTTGTGGATGCTTCTAAAAGGACCCCTGAGGTATGTGCATCTAACCATGGTAGACTCATAGTAGGGTGTCCAGCACATAAATATACCTCTACTCCCCCTGCGTGGCAGGTAGTACTGGGTTACGTCGTACCAGTAGCAAAATCTTGACATGACTGGATCTCGACTGTGATTCTACCTGCATGGGTCACTATTTATATTTTGAGCAATATTGGGCCTATGTGTTTCCTTTAGTAAAATATTTTAATTACAGTTGGGAAATAAGTAAACATAATCAAGGTTTGGTCATTTTAATACTGCTACATGCTAGTGAATTCATCTCCCAACTTGGGCAGGAAATGTCAATATACTGCAGATATACCTGCACTTATAGTAACCACTCAAAAATCCTACAACTTTGTGGAAAAAATTGTTGATGCTTCTAAAATGACCCCTGAGGTATGTGCATCTAACCATGGTAGACTCATGGTAGGGTGACCAGCACATAAATATACCTCTACTCCCCCTGCGTGGCAGGTAGTACTGGGTTACGTCGCACCAGTAGCAAAATCTTGACCTGACTGGATCTCGACTGTGATTCTACCTGGGTCACTATTATTTTGAGCAACATTGGGCCTATGTGTTTCCTTTAGTAAAATATTTTAATTACAGTTGGGAAATAAGTAAACATAATCAAGGTTTGGCCATTTTAATACTGCTACATGCTAGTGAATTCATCTCCCAACTTGGGCAGGAAATGTAAATATACTGCAGAGATCCCTGCACTTATAGTAACCACTCAAATATCATGCAACTTTGTGGAAAAAAATAGATGCTGTGAACAAAAATGTGGTAACCACAACAGGAAGTTGCAGACCATGTCCCTTTAAATTTAAATTAAATTAAAATTGATATGTGGTTTATAAATGTTCAAAGTAAAATGTATACAAAGAATGCTTATTCACCCCCAACCAAGAATATCGGAAGCTGAACAAAGAGGTCAACAAATCTTTGAAAAGTCCAAAGAAAGATGCATGCCACTGCACTGGAACTTCGTAGACTTCAAAGCAGCATTTGACACCATATGGAGGGAGGCCCTTTGGAAATGTCTGCGCTCAGTTGGAGTATACAATGAACTGGTGAACCTTATTGCAAGCTATTGCAAGAATGTACGAGCAAATAAAATGTTCAGTCGTGGTAAATGAAAAGATCACTGATTGGTTTGAAGTTTGAATTGGAAAAACATGCAGCAGCTGGGGAATGAAAATTACCGAACTCCAACAAAATGCAAGATCATGTCTGCCGATCCTATATATATCATGCTATATCAATTGCCCATGGACAAAGTAAATAACTTGATCTTTTTGGGTAGTAGTGTGCCCTCAGTAGATGAGGATATTAAACGTCACACAAAGTTGGCAGCCTGAGCATTTAGTAGATTGAAAAATACCATCACTCATCAGGTCTAACCATTCCATCATCAGATCTCTAAAAGTAAGGATCTAATAGTCGCTCATACTCCCTATTGCCATCTATGGGTCAAAATCCTGAGCGTTACGTGAATCAGGTCACCACAGCTGCTGACTGGATGTGCTTAGTGAAGTTCCACAAGGATCGGTGTTGGGACCACTGCTCTTCATCTTGGAGCAAAGAAGACTGAGGGGTGACTTAATCAAAACATTCAAGATCAATTTGAGAAAGTGGATCAGTTTGAGAAAGTGGATTTAAGCTGCCAACCACAGACACAAGAGGACATAGCCAAAAGATTTCTACTCACAGAGAGTCAGTAATCATTTGAACTCCTTACCAGCCTACGTCATAAATATAAAGAATACAAACTCCTTCAAATCACAACTTGACAGACATTGGAAAGATATAGGGTTCTTAAAGGCGTAAGCCTACTCTCTCCCAGCAAACTGTAAGTGTAAAAAGCAAGAAAGGGTGTGTGCACTTTCATAAACCAATGTTTAGGGCAAAATTAGATACTTGTTGAGAAGGATATCTACACATATGTCATCAATAACCATATAAGCTGGATCATAACAATCAGCTTCTTTTGAATAATCTTAGGGTTATCGTATTGAATGTTAAAAGCAAACATTGCTGAACATACTAACAAAATGTTGGCTATATGCAGCGGGTAAAAGGTGCCTGCTGCATTCAATATATTAAAATATATGCAATTCTGAATAATGTATTTGTTATTATTGCTATATCATCCACAAGTGGAGCATAAAGATATGTACTTGAGGAAGCCAACTACAGTGGGTTGCATTTTGTGTATGAATTAACTCATGTTTAAAAACTATAAATTCAAGCTGTTTATTGAAGAGTCATCCAAATTTGAATAAAAATTACTACCGGTAACCAAGTTCATTTCATTTTATTGAAATTCTAATGATCACCTCAATAAGATTACCCGTACATACTTATGAAGGGCATCTTGGCCAGGATAGCAGTGGGCGAAAGCCCTTTGGCCAATTTTCACTGTCAGTGGATTTCCCTATTCCAAGGTTATGTACTGAGAAGTTTGATACGCTTTTGTGTATTTCAAAGTGTATCAATCCTTAAAAATAGTGGTTCAATGACTAAAGAATCTGTGCATGCAGTGAGGATAATTGAAGTTTATTTTAAACAAAATTGATTAGAAACTTCAAGATAGATTAATTTCAAAGGCAGTGATTATGATTTGGTGTAGAGTGGACATAAATATCCCGTGCTGTGTGACTTTTGGCATTGTCTATATTAAAGCTTCAAAAATATAATACTGGCCTATTCCATACACCCCTATAGACATGACCTTAATCTCCCATACAAATTGTAGGCTGTAGATTTGAATGGAGTCACCCATGCAGTGGTGTTTTTTTTACATCTTAAACCTTGGTAGGGTGTACAGACCCTATATAGACAGCCAGGTCAGAACTGCATGGCTGTGACATCTTTGTCATTCACTGCAAAATTTGGTAATAAATTTGGTATATTTGCCTCCACCAGAAATTGAACTAGTAGCCAAATTTTTCCCCAAGAAACTCATGCCCCTCGAAATCAAAATGGTGCATGGAACACCCTTATACCCATGGCCCATGCTTCTCCCATTCACTCTATAAATCCCATTTGTAATTCACACTCCCTGTGTGGAAGATAGGCGGTGTATGGATTTTAACTCCCGGGGTTTTAACTGTAATAACCCATTTATAGAAACTTGTGATTTAGGGCCTACCATCATAAACAAATATTTAAATTGTATAGTCAATGGGAAACAAACATGTTTTTGAGGAAGTTTTGCTTTACTCTAGAGTATACATTAAATACTGATAAAGTGCTTTAAAAGTTTGATTTATTTTGCACGCCTCTTAATTATCAATGCTTTATAGACTGCCATGACAGTAGATTATTCTTCAAACAGTAGTTATGATATGATGTAGCAGTTGTTTTAAACATGTGCTACATGTTCAAGGTCCACAAGTACACATCAGTTTTCCAGCCCAGCAACACATTGCAAATGGGTGGGGTGAAAAAATCCACTAACCATCCAGGATTTGAACCTGGGACCTTTGGTTATCATGCCGCTGCTCTACCAACTGAGCTAATGCATCAGTTATTTTTGATTTTCAGAATAATCTACAGTGATTATGATTAAGTGTAGAGTGGACCTATTTTTGGGCCAGGCTGTTTGGCAGTCTATAAAGCATTAGTGCTTATTGTAAATCCACTAACCATCCAGGATTTGAACCTGGGACCTTCGGGTTATCATGCCGATGTTTCACCAACTGAGCTAATGCATCAGTTATTTTTGATTTTCAGAATAATCTACAGTGATTATGATTAAGTGTAGAGTGGACCTATTTTTGGGCCAGGCTGTATGGCAGTCTATAAAGCATTAGTGCTTATTGTATACCCAGGGTTTACCCATCATAAAACTACATGTGATTGGTGCAGAAGCAGCATTAAACAATCATGACAATAACAACTTTGATAAAGATTTGGAAATCATGTTTAAAGATTACCATGGTTACCTCATCTTCCTTGATATGAATTTGAATGAGGAACAAGTTTATACAAGGGATTCAATGTTTGGTGTACATCATTTTAGAAATAGTGAATGGTGAATGATGAAAGGTTCTGAGTTCCAGTGATGTTCTAAAGTTCCAATGATGGCAGATGATTGAAGAAATTAAGGTGTGCAGAACTATCAATATTTTGCAGAATCTTTCGAAAGTGCTGCTATAACTGGCTCACAAAAACATCAAAGTTCACAATCGTGCAGGGGCATTAAGGCCTTAGAGCCCAAAGTCTCAGTCTGCCCTTCGCCTGCTTCTCCATGCTATCAGTTGAAATCTCAAGATCTTGGTGAGACTGTAAGTTGCCAATGAAAACAGTGATGAAAATAGTGTTATTCTGTGGTATCAACATGTTTTTCAGTTCAGCGTAAGTTCTTTCGAAAGTGCTGCTATAACTGGCTCACAAAAACATCAAAGTTCACAATCGTGCAGGGGCATTAAGGCCTTAGAGCCCAAAGTCTCAGTCTGCCCTTCGCCTGCTTCTCCATGCTATCAGTTGAAATCTCAAGATCTTGGCGAGACTGTAAGTTGCCAATGAAAACAGTGATGAAAATAGTGTTATTCGGTGGTATCAACATGTTTTTCAGTTCAGCGTAAGGTCACTCCAATTTGAAAAATCTTGCCAATGAAAATGGTGATGAAATGCTGCTATTCTGTGATCAACATGTTTTTCAGTTCAGTGAGTGTTTTAATTCATTGTGGGTGAAACTTAATTCACCATCATGATAGTCTTCAGGATTTATAAGTTTTCACTCCAATTGTACTGGTGGTACACTTGATTGTTAGTATTATTGGCTATCATGCCAGTCAGTCCATTTTCTCCATTGATGACTACACCACAGTGTCTCTCCTGTCAAGAATGATATCCCAATGAGGATATTTCACAAGTTTCAGCTACATATCATGCTGCCTTTTATACATGGCTATATGCAATGGCTTCATTGAGTCACTGCTTTCCATTCACAATGGTAATTCCTATCAACACTTCACCATTCACATAAAGTCCCTAACTGCTTCTTTGTTGTATTTTTGTCATTATTGCTTTTTATTCACCAGTTAATTAAAGATGGACAAATGTTGCTGCACAAGATCATGGCCTGAGAAAGGTGCAACATGTTTGACAACAAATGTGTCTTTTGATACATATATTTCCATGTGAGGCCAATAGTCAGTATCTGCACAAATCAAATGCAAGCTTCCTACTTATATTTATTTTCCTCACTTATTATGGTAAGAATATTCAAACCACATCTTATAAGGAATATTTTTCATAACATCTATATCATTTTTCACACTGATGTGGCAGTGACTTCAGTGTGCGCATGTAATTGAGCACGGCTTCAAATCGCTAGTGTTTTTTTTTTTCACTTGCTAAGACATGCACATGCTTAAAGACGCCTTTAATAGATGCAAGCGTTTAAAGCAGCTGTCTCAATGCATTGACGCCACTGCCACATCAAGACAAGAAATGGTAAATATGGAAAAATTAGTAAAAATATTGTGTGACTTTTGGCATTATTTTTATGGACGATTTGAATCATAAATCATGTATATCCATCATAAAACTGCCTTTGACTGATCCAGAAGCAGCATTGAACATAAACTTCTGAATGACAATAATAACTTTGATAAGGGTTTGGAGAATTTGCCTCACAGAATATTTTTACATAATTTTTTTTTTTTTTTTTTTTTTTTTTTAATTCTTTTTTTTTTTTTTTTTTTTTTTTTTTTTTTTTTTTTTTTTTTTTTTTTTTTTTTTTTTTTTGTTTTTTTTTCTTTTTTTTTTTTTTTTTTTTTTTTTTTTTTTTTTTTTTTCTTTTTTTTTTTTTTTTTTTTTTCTTTTGTTTTTTTTTTTTTTTTTTTTTTTTTTTTTTTTTTTTTTTTTTTTCTTTCTTTTTTTTTTTTTTTTTTTCTTTTTTTTTTTTTTTTTTTTTTCTTTCTTTTTTTTTTCTTTTTTTCTTACATCTTATTCTGCATGCATATATTGACTACGCCAAAAGTGGCAACAACTACACAATATCTTATCACCAGTAAACCATATCATTACCACTGTTTGAAGAATAATCTATCTTGTAGTATTTCTATGCAACAAAGACCATTGTTTTTGACATATTTTTCAGCAATCAATTACATTGTTCAATTATTTGTGATGTTAATTGTGACAAAAATTTTTTTAAATGAAACCTATTGCACAGTGCTGTCTTGAGTGTGTTAACTAAGGAAAGATAAAAGTATGTATCATACAGGCCTATAAGCAGTCAGTTTAAAAAAGAGTAGGGTGTTTACCCCTAACTGTCACATTCAGTCTCCTATTGTTCACTGGGAGCCCTTAAGATTAGCATTTTTTATTTGGGTACACTTCAAAATAAATTATTAAATGTAGTAATGATTAAATTGTACAACCATCTCTTTGAAACACTATTGCATTATGAACTTTGGAGCAAAAAGTGAATTAGATCCTCTCTACTTCTACAGAAATTTTGATAAAAATAGAGGACTTTATAATGCTATGCTATCCAATATTTAATTTATCAACTGATATACAGGGTTTGCCTAGATGGTAAACACATCAATGAAAAGTTCTAAAATCCAAATGTTTTGATGACTCTTCAGAGAAAAAACATGAATTTTACTGAGAATTTACCTCCCCCATCCCGACATACAATGCATACCACTACTTTATTATTACTGATGAATCTTCGAATTGGAAGATGAAATGTTTAAAACGTATAAGACTTATAAAACATAATTTACCAATAATATACTTTTAAAATAGCGTAAAAATGTTTGCATTTGGGAAGCTGACTGCAATAAATCATTCAGTCAATAGGGTTACATAATGTCTATCAATGAACGTGCACACACAAGAGTGCTTCTCAAAGGAGTAAATCAAGCAGCAACTGGCCAGCACACCAGACCCACTGCATGAAGGCACAGGAGAGTCCAAAGGAGTAGTTGGCGCTTCAAGGTCTACACTCCACAACTTTTGAGCTATGGTTGTTGCATGGAGTATACTGAACTATGCCATTTTATGGAAATAAGATTTCTACCATACTTTTAATCCATTCAGATTTTACCAACAAAAATTCCACTGACCATCCAGGATTTGAACCTAGGACCACCAGTTTTGAATGAAGCTGGTGCTCTACCAACTGAGCTAATGGTGCAGTGATTTTTTTATTTTAAAAAATCCGAATGAATTTTATGTGGTAGAAGTCTCATATCTATGAAATGACAGTTCAGTTACCTCAATGCAACAACAATGTGAATAATTATAATTATAATTTCCTAATTTGCATATATGCAAACTTTGCATTGTGGAATGATGCACATGGGAATAGCATAGCACATAGCTTTCTGACCAAATGTTTCCGAGACAAACTTTTTTTTTGGCCCAAGAAAGCTATTAGAAGACAGACAGGGCATGGAAATATACAGAAAATGAAGCAAGTTTCCAGAAAGTTATTAGACTCCACAACATGGCACAACAGGGGAATTTCAAGCTAACTCAATTTTTCGAACCCGCAACCTTTCATACCATAGTCAAACGCCTAACGAATAGCTTATTTGGAATAATCTTAGGTATTGAATTGAATGAAATACTTTTGGTTGTTGTGATCCATAACAATGTTTTAGGCACAAGCAGTGATTTTAGGGCATCTTCATCATCAATAACCATGTATTCCAGTTATTCCCAAGCTGTTTAAAGAACGGCTTATTTGGAATAATCTTAGGTATTGAATTTAATTAGGCCTTGGGTTGTTGCCATCCATAACAATGTTTTAGACACAAGCAGTGATTTTAGGGCATCTTCATCATCAATATGTATTCCCAAGCTGTTTAAAGAACAGCTTATCTGGAATAATCTTAGGAATTGAATTTAATGAAATGCTTTAGGCCTTGGGTTGTTGCAATCCATAACAATATTTTAGGCACAAGCAGTGATTTTAGGGCATCTTCATCATCAATAACCATGTATTCAGTTATTCCCAAGCTGTTTAAAGAACGGCTTATTTGGAATAATCTTGGGTATTGAATTTAATGAAATGCTTTAGGCCTTAGGTTGTTGCAATGTTTTATAGGCACATCTTCATCAACATGTATTCCCAAGCTGTTTAAAGAACAGCTTATTTGGAATAATCTTAGGTGATGATTTAATTAAATGCTTTAGGTTGTTGCAATCCATAACAATGTTTTAGGCACAAGCAGTGATTTTAGGGCATCTTCATCATCAATAACCATGTATTCCAGTTATTCCCAAGCTGTTTAAAGAACGGCTTATTTGGAATAATCTTAGGTATTGAATTTAATGAAATGCTTTAGCCCTTGGGTTGTTGCAATCCATAACAATGTTTTAGGCACAAGCAGTGATTTTAGGGCATCTTCATCATCAATAACCATGCATTCCAGTTATTCCCAAGCTGTTTAAAGAACGGCTTATTTGAAATAATCTTAGGTATTGAATTTAATGAAATGCTTTAGGCTTGGGTTGTTGCCATCCATAACAATGTTTTAGGCACAAGCAGTGATTTTAGGGCATCTTCATCATCAATAACCATGTATTCTGAAGCTGTTTAAAGAATGGCTATTTGGAATAATCTTAGGTATTGAATTTAATTAAATGCTTTAGGCCTTGGGTTGTTGCCATCCATAACAATGTTTTAGACACAAGCAGTGATTTTAGGGCATCTTCATCATCAATATGTATTCCCAAGCTGTTTAAAGAACAGCTTATCTGGAATAATCTTAGGTATTGAATTTAATGAAATGCTTTAGGCCTTTGGTTGTTGCAATCCATAACAATGTTTTAGGCACAAGCAGTGATTTTAGGGCATCTTCATCATCAATAACCATGTATTACGAAGCTGTTTAAAGAACGGCTTATTTGTAATAATCTTTGGTATTGAATTTAATGAAATGCTTTAGGCCTTAGGTTGTTGCAATGTTTTATAGGCACATCTTCATCAACCATGTATTCCCAAGCTGTTTAAAGAACAGCTTATTTGGAATAATCTTTGGTATTGAATTTAATGAAATGCTTTAGGCCTTAGGTTGTTGCAATGTTTTATAGGCACATCTTCATCAACCATGTATTCCCAAGCTGTTTAAAGAACAGCTTATTTGGAATAATCTTGGGTATTGAATTTAATGAAATGCTTTAGGCCTTAGGTTGTTGCAATGTTTTATAGGCACATCTTCATCAACCATGTATTCCCAAGCTGCTTAAAGACTGAACAGCTTATCATTTTGCCCCCCCCCCCCCCGGATTTCACACTCTTTGTAACATTAATAGAATATTGGGATGTATTATGGGAAGACATAATTATTATTTATTTATCCCATATTTAGGCACTATTTCATGCTTTTTTCACAAAGTTTACAGGGTCCTTGAGTGGCCTTAAGTGGCATCTCTGTGGTAAATGTTGGTATTACTCAGTATTTGCGCCAAAGGCAGTAAATTAATTTATTAGAATTTGGCAGTATATGACCAACCTGAATTATATTAACCTATTTCCCAAGTATAATTAAAATGTTTATTTCGCCAATTCTTACATTAAAGTAAATGACATAGGTTTTCATTATGTAGAATGGCATGTAGAATCACTATTGAATGGTGTAAAAAGTATTCAAAAAACAGTCAACAAAAACAAAATGTTTTCTTTCAACATCTTTTAAGTGTAGATAGCACCAGCGCTAATGCTAACAGTGTCAATGAGCGATAATTAGCACACATTCGCTAATTAGCAATGGTGTTATTTAGCACTATTAGCGCTAATTTAGCATGATTATCAGTACCTAGAGCTAATTAGTGTTTTAGCCCTAATAAGTTAACACCAATTATCGGTACCTAGTGCTAGTGCTAATAACGCCAATTATTGGTACCTAGTGCTCATTACCATGCATTATGTAGCATTTTAGCGCTAGTAACACTAATTATCTTTACCTAGTGCAAATTAGCGTGATGTAGCGTTTTAGCGCTAATAACGCCAATTATCGGTACCTAGTGCTAATTACGGCGATGCAGCGTTTGAGCACTAATAACGCCAATTATCGGCACCTGGTGCTAAATACTGTGATGTACCGGTAGCGTATTAGCGCTAATAACACTAATTATTGTTACCTAGTGCTAATTAGCGTGATGTAGCATTTTAGTGCTAATAACACTAATTATCTTTACCTAGCCTGATGTAGCATTTTAACGCTAATAACGCCAATTATCGGTACCTAGTACTCTGCCACTACTTTAATCAATTGAAGATGCTCCAGTCAGTGGGGCGCAATTAGCGCTTAAATAAAGCTAATCAGTGTAATGTAGCATTTTAGCTAATTCAACTAATCTGGTGCTGATTTCCCCTAGTAGCGTGATGTAGCATAAGCGCTATATAATACTCGCTAATTAGCGGTGCACCATTTCTTTCGAGAACTGCTTTTGTTTTAAACCCAAAAATTTATGGAAGAACAATAATTATGGGATGTTTATTACAAAAACCACAAGTCGGGACTGGAGCCTAAAGTGACCTACCCTTTAACTGCACCCACATGCTCCGCCCCTTGAGTGGTCTTTCTTCACTGAAACATTTTTGGCAAATTGTGAGTTTAGTAATCTGGGATATTAAATTTGCCACTTAATGTAAAGCTTAGGATGTAAACTAACAACTATCAGTATCCATTTGAAAAAATCATGGGCATTGTCTCTTTACGCCAAATTTTTCCGCACTAGGCCACATTGCGGAATGATGAAAAGAGCATTGCAGAATGATGCTGTGCATAAATTCCCATAGAAAATGAAAAGCAGTCCATGTTTGATAAATCAAAATGAAAATATCAAAACATTTGAGTAATCTGTGTTTTATATATAACTAGCTAATTATGTTAGCTGACAAATATCAATATTCATCAAAAATATTAATCACCTGTTTCTTTTAATCCAAAAATTTATTTTGCAAGGTTACATTACAGAATTAACATTAATTCTTGTAAATGAAATTTAGCACTGAATGTTAGCCATTATGATGTACATGTAAGGGGCTGTGCAATAATTATGAGCCCTGGGGAGGGTAAAATTGGGGGGGGGGGAGACATTTTTGGCGAGCTGAAAGGGGGGCCCAAGCAATTTTTGGCAAGCCGAGGGGGGGCAAGCAATTTTTCCCAAGGCTTGGGAAAACACTACGGAAATGCTTTAATATGCAAATTTTCCTGCTTGCTATGCTCTAGCCCATTTAAGGTTTGCAAATTGGGGTCCCACAAATTTGGCATGTTCGGGTGGGGGGGGGGGGGCAAAGATTATAAGGGGGGAGGCAAGCGATTTTGGCAGGCCAAGGGGCAATGCAGAATGATGGGTTTTGCATGGAAATGTCACCTACAAGAAATATCAATACTGTAAAGTTAGTTATGTGCAATGCATTTTGAATGTTTTAACCCAAAACTGTGTAGATTTTTTTTCAAACGGTACATTTTGAAAGATTTGCAGAATTATGCTATATATTTGGATACATCTCATAAGAATGATTTAAAAATTGGTAACATAACTAGATCAGGTTCCTTTTTAAATCATTGCATTTACTTATTGTTTCTAATTAGGGAAAACAGTAATTTCCTCAAAATTCAGGAGAAGGATTAATGTACACAGATGATTAACTTAACACACACAAGCGCGCCCCACGACATTAGTTAGTTTAGTCATGTGTGTGTGTGTGTAACAGTTATCATCCATGCACAAAAATACTTTTCAAGAATTTTTGGGAAATCGCAGTATTCCGTAAATCAAATTTGGGGAAAAACAATTAAGGTGTATTGTGCATGTTGGACACACAAGTATGCATTTACACACAAAAAAAAGCGCAGTGATATGTAAGTGCGCTACGCACAGGCACAACACCTAGACGTTGATCCACAAGCCTCAGCACACTTTACAGGTTGTCGCTAACCACTACGGCCCCACATCATTCAATAAACCATTTAACAACAAATCAAGGATCTGCTCCCCGAGTTTCGTACGGGTTACAATGAGACAATTAGCAGTAAGTTCCTTGTCCAGGGGAATCTCAAGCTAACTCAATTTTTTTCCACGAGAGCATACTAGACGCCGCCAGGGTTTGAACCAGCAACCTCTCGCACCATAGTCGAACAATTGAGCTAACTTGACTGCTTAAGAAGTCCATGATATTAATCATTTGATAACAATTTTAAATTATTCTTATGAGACATTTTGTATTGAACTAAACTAGAGGGCTTCACCGCCTCACTCCAGAATTTAAGTTACATGTGTATATAATATTATTGGCATTTACAAATTTTTTGTCATAAATTAGGTATGAGTTAATAAAGTTTAAATTACAATCAATTTAAATTACTAATAAATATCATCTTCATTCAATCAAAATATTTTAAAATTACATCATGAAGTACATATTATACATGCCTAAATCCATGTATAAGTGAAAAAACAAAAACGCGATTTGAATTGACTGTATTTTTAATCGTAATCGTACAACATGATTGTCGTGTTCAATCAGTTAGGCCTAATTATTTAAGTACATTGCGTAAAAGTAAACAAATTTAACGCCCACCCACTTTTTGCTCACCACAGACAGCATTGGCTTGGTGATAAATACCAATGGCAGTTTGTTTCATAACTGGCCTGACAGACATACATACCCCCAGCGGCTCCGCCCCTTGAGTGACCTACCCTTTAACTGCGCCCACATGCTATGCTCCGCCCCTTGAGTGGTCGGGACAGAAGCCTAAAGTGACCTACCCTTTAATTGCGCCCACATGCTATGCTCCGCCCCTTGAGTGGTCGGGACAGAAGCCTAAAGTGACCTACCCTTTAACTGCGCCCACATGCTATGCTCCGCCCCTTGAGTGGTCGGGACAGAAGCCTAAAGTGACCTACCCTTTAACTGCGCCCACATGCTATGCTCCGCCCCTTGAGTGGTCGGGACAGAAGCCTAAAGTGACCTACCCTTTAACTGCGCCCACATGCTATGCTCCGCCCCTTGAGTGGTCGGGACAGAAGCCTAAAGTGACCTACCCTTTAACTGCGCCCACATGCTATGCTCCGCCCCTTGAGTGGTCGGGACAGAAGCCTAAAGTGACCTACCCTTTAACTGCGCCCACATCGTATATCATGATTGTCATGTTCAATCAGTTACCCCTAATTATTTAAGTACATTGCGTAAAAGTAAACAAATTTAACGCCCACCTGCTAATTTTCCTCACCACAGACAGCATTGGCTTGGTGATAAATACCAATGGCAGTTGTTCCATAACTGGCCTGACAGACATACATACCCCCAGCGGCTCCACCCTTAAGTGGTCGGGAGGGAAGCCTGGAGGGACCTAGCACCTACGCCAACCGGCTCCACCCTTGAATTTGCTGTCCACTTTCAATTTCTTTTTTAGAAGCAGACCCTCCCACAGTAACATACTTATAATACAAAAATCATAAATATTTAAAATGTACACAAAATACACAATTAAAAACAAAATAGGATAAAAATTTGAAATACAACAAAAAAGCTATGT
This sequence comes from Amphiura filiformis, assembly GCF_039555335.1. Lineage (NCBI taxonomy): Eukaryota > Metazoa > Echinodermata > Ophiuroidea > Amphilepidida > Amphiuridae > Amphiura > Amphiura filiformis. The sequence continues at coordinate 14,905,067 of NC_092635.1, read as the reverse complement.
GATAAGAATGGAATTGATTAAATAGTTGTTTTTAATGGATCCTTGTCACCCAGGGCCTTATCAAGGTTGTGACAAGCAAACCCATTTGGATAGCACATCCTTATATATGTATTCCTCAAGTGTGGGGGCACCCTCTAGATCCCACCATCTTCATTGGTCATCAAGTCCGGCTGCCCGGCGTAGTGCTTGGTCATCAAGTCCGGCTGCCCGGCGTAGAATTTTTATATTTTTGGCACCGAGTCGTTTTTCTATGAAAAACATGACCCATTTGGACAGCAAAAACCGAGGGGGAGGGTCTTATTGGAAATGAGGGTATGGGGATGTGCGGCAGATTCGGGTACATTTTCAGCCATTTAGACTTGGGTGGATTTTCTGCGATTTTGGTTTATTGATGGCCAGAATTTCATGAAAATTTGAAAGGGTGTTTTTTTCTTCAAAATTTTCTCAAAAAAGTGCAAATTTTTCTTTACACAAATTTGCGAAAATTTATAAAAAATTGGTAGAATTTCGAGTCATTTAGTTTATGGTCGGGTACTTTTTGAAGTATCAGTCGCTCATCCCTAACCAAACCAAAGTTGAGACCCCCCCCCAGCAGCAACATTCCTGTAAATGTAGGTCTCAAATGTGGGACTACCCACTAGATTCCAGCATCCTGATCAGGTACCCCTATCACATCCCTACCAAGCCATTGACAGAGGCTCAGTTTGGCTTGGTCTGTGAGGTGCGAGGGCCAGGTGCAAGTCAAGCGCATCTATGCAAACCGCAAGTACATTAGCGTGAGCCACAAGCCATCAACACAAGAGTATCCCGACAGTGTGAACTCAGTTCACATGTAGTTCAATTCGCCTGATGCTATCCTACTACACGGCTATTCCAGGTTAGGTTAGTCTATGAGTTTCCCATGTCTGTGACACGAGACAGTATCTCTACCATTTTCAACAACACACCTGTCTGGATTAATCCTCCTGGTTCTTGATATCGACCAAATAAGGTACGCTACCAGACAAATTGGGTTATTGGAAGAAGACATCAGAATGCCTTGACATGGAATAATGATGATACATGATAATGATCCGACGATGAGAATTAGATGATAACTATCATGATAATAAACCAAAACCAATAATTATATTTCCTTCACCACAGGCAACACTGGGTTGGTGACAAATACCAGTGGCAGTAAGATTCATAACTGGCCTGACATAAATAATTATTTAACAGTCCCTAATAGAACCCCATGAAGTTGATGAAAGAAAGAAAGAAATGACAGAACTAGAGCTACTATGGCTCACGAGCCACAAATATCAGGCGATGGCTTCTGATTGACCTCATTAGACCTTTGACCTTGGGTAAACTCAGGTTGACTACTCATGCTCTCTCAAATCAAGGATAATCCACAACCAGGCTTACTTTAACATTTGACCTCATTTGACCTTTTCTGACCTTTGACCTTGGATGACATTTTGTGGTTTCACACTCCCAAGTGTCTGGGATCATTTTCTGCAAATTACAGCCTGAGCAGAGCAACTTATAATTTGACCTGACCTTTGACCTCAGATGACCTTTATGGTTTCATACTCCCCAAGTGTCAGGGATCATTTTTTGCAAGTTACAGCCTGGTCAGAGCAATGTTATATTTGACCTTTGACCTCGGATGACTGCGGTTTCATACCCCTAAAATATCAGGGATCATTTCCTGCAAGTACTGAATCCATACTCATAATCAGTCTATATGAGACTGAATATACAGCAGTCAATAGCGCCCTCTATTGTTCAAAGGGGTAGAGACAGTCCGTCACCCTTAAGGTTACTCTAACCCTAACCCACTAACCCTAACCCACTAACCTTAACCCACTAACCCTAACCCACTAACCCTAACCCACTAACCCTAACACACTAACATTAACCCACTAACCATAACCCTAACCTACTAACCCTAACCCACCTAACCCACTAACCATAACCCACTAACCCTAACCCACTAACCCTAACCCACTAACCCACTAACCCTAACTCACTAACCCTAACCCACTAACCATTACCCACTAACCCTAACCCACTAAACCTAACCCACTAAACCTAACTGTAATATAACATTGACCAACAGTAACCTTAATGTATTGCCCAACTGCCCAACCCCAATGTAAAACAGAGGAAGCTATTTACTGCGGTATATTCAGTATCATATAGACTGATTACAAGTATGGATTCAGTCGCATACAGTGTGAATATTAGAGAGACCAGGTTGGTCAGACACAAAGGTCAGGTCAAACTGTTTCGGGCAAGCTCAGTTTTCAGTTTCATAGTCTGAATATTGGAGTTGGTCTGACACTAGTAGCATTTGTGGGTTTGATGAAAAAAATGTTAGAAGCAGAAGAAGTAGATTTGAGGGTTTCCCAATATACAGGTGGTGCAATGCACCACCTACATAAAAATAGAGAGGAAAAGAAGATGCAGCAGCTGCAAAGGCAGCCAAAGATAGGAGAAGAGAATGGAAGCTATGTAAGACAAGTTGGGGTTCTTCACATAATACCACTCTGGGATTGTTCAAAAATACTTTGGTGGGGATAGAGTTATCAACCTCATATTAGGCGTAAGGATTGGTCATTGCACTTCTCAGGAGGGGGTCCGGGGATTTTTTTCAAGGGGTCAAGTTATATTTTTGAAGGGCAAGGTTAGAAGATTCTCCAACCACAGCATAGTATTTCTGAACACTCCTCACTGCTCACTGAATTCAATATGCGCAAGCTGCAACACAAGGCTATCAAGAACCTGCACAACATTAAATTAAATAAATTATTGTATTGTTTCCTCTACCAATTACTGTCATTTTCAATTATATTGACTTGTTATCAGGAACCATGCTGGAAGCAATTAGATTTGTTGCAATATGCGTCTAACTTCCCATTGTACCTAAAAAACAGTTGAAGAAGAAAAAAGTTTTCCAAAAACGAGATCTTCTAAACCATGTAAGTACATTGCGTAAAAGTAAACAAATTTAACGCCCCACCCGCTAATTTTCCTCACCACAGACAGCATTGGCTTGGTGATAAATACCAATGGCAGTTTGTTTCATAACTGGCCTGACAGGCATACATATCCCCAGCGGCTCCATCCTTGAGTGGTCGGGAGGGGAGCCTGGAGGGACCTAGTCTTAACTTGCGCCCACCGGCTCCACCCTTGAGTGGTCGGGAGGGGAGCCTGAAGGGACCTAGTCTTAACTTACGCTGACCAGCTCCACCCTTGAGAGTGGTCGGGAGGGGAGCCTGGAGGGACCTGGTCTTAACCTACACCCATCGGCTCCACCCTTGATAGTGGTCGGGAGGGGAGCCTGGAGGGACCTAGTCTTAAACTACACCCATCGGCTCCACCCTTGAAAGTGGTCGGGAGGGAGCCTGGAGGAATTAGTCTTAACCTACACCCATCGGCTCCACCCTTGCAAGTGGTCGGGAGGGGAGCCTGGAGGACCTAGTCTTAAACACGCCCAACAGCTCCACCCTTGAGTGGTCGGGAGGGAGCCTGGAGGGACCTAGCCTTAACCTACACCCATTGGCTCCACCCTTGAGAGTGGTCGGGAGGGGAGCCTGGAGGGACCTAGTCTTAACATACACCCATCGGCTCCACCCTTGAAAGTGGTCGGGAGGGGAGCCTGGAGGGACCTAGGTCCACCCATCGGCTCCACCCTTGAAAGTGGTCGGGAGGGGAGCCTGGAGGGACCTAGTCTTAACCTACACCCAGTGGTCGGGAGGGGAGCCTGGAGGGCCTAGTCTTAACTTACTCCCAGCGGCTCCACCCTTGAGTGGTCGGGAGGGGAGCCTTACGCTTCACCTACACCCATCGGCTCCACCCTTGAGAGTGGTCGGGAGGGGAGCCTGGGGCCCTAGTCTTAACTTACACCCACCGGCTCCACCCTTGAAAGTGGTCGGGAGGGAGCCTGGAGGGACCTAGTCTTAACCTACACCCATCGGCTCCACCCTTGAAAGTGGTCGGGAGGGAGCCTGGAGGACCTAGTCTTAACCACACCCATCGGCTCCACCCTTGAAAGTGGTCGGGAGGGGAGCCTGGAGGACCTAGTCTTAACTCTACACCCATCGGCTCCACCCTTGAAAGTGGTCGGGAGGGGAGCCTGGAGGGACCTAGTCTTAACCTACACCCATCGGCTCCACCCTTGAAAGTGGTCGGGAGGGGAGCCTGGAGGGACCTAGTCTTAACTTACACCCATCGGCTCCACCCTTGAAAGTGGTCGGGAGGGGAGCCTGGAGGACCTAGTCTTAACCTACACCCATCGGCTCCACCCTTGAAAGTGGTCGGGAGGGGAGCCTGGAGGGACCTAGTCTTAACTTACGCCCACCGGCTCCACCCTTGAAAGTGGTCGGGAGGGAGCCTGGAGGACCTAGTCTTAACCTACACCCATCGGCTCCACCCTTGAAAGTGGTCGGGAGGGAGCCTGGAGGACCTAGTCTTAACTTACACCCATCGGCTCCACCCTTGAAAGTGGTCGGGAGGGAGCCTGGAGGGACCTAGTCTTAACCTACACCCATCGGCTCCACCCTTGAAAGTGGTCGGGAGGGGAGCCTGGAGGACCTAGTCTTAACCTACACCCATCGGCTCCACCCTTGAAAGTGGTCGGGAGGGAGCCTGGAGGACCTAGTCTTAACTTACGCCCACCGGCTCCACCCTTGAAAGTGGTCGGGAGGGGAGCCTGGAGGGCCTAGTCTTAACCTACACCCATCGGCTCCACCCTTGAAAGTGGTCGGGAGGGGAGCCTGGAGGGACCTGGGCTTAAGCTACACCCACCGGCTCCACCCTTGAAAGTGGTCGGGAGGGGAGCCTGGAGGGACCTAGTCTTAACCTACACCCATCGGCTCCACCCTTGAAAGTGGTCGGGAGGGAGCCTGGAGGGACCTAGTCTTAACCTACACCCATCGGCTCCACCCTTGAAAGTGGTCGGGAGGGAGCCTGGAGGGACCTAGTCTTAACCTACACCCATCGGCTCCACCCTTGAAAGTGGTCGGGAGGGGAGCCTGGAGGGAGCTAGTCTTAACCTACACCCATCGGCTCCACCCTTGAAAGTGGTCGGGAGGGGAGCCTGGATGGATGTAGTCTGAACCTACGCCCATCGGCTCCACCCTTGAAAGTGGTCGGGAGGGGAGCCTGGAGGGACCTAGTCTTAACCTACACCCATCGGCTCCACCCTTGAAAGTGGTCGGGAGGGAGCCTGGAGGGACCTAGTCTTAACCACACCCATCGGCTCCACCCTTGAAAGTGGTCGGGAGGGGAGCCTGGAGGGACCTAGTCTTAACCTACACCCATCGGCTCCACCCTTGAAAGTGGTCGGGAGGGAGCCTGGAGGGACCTAGTCTTACACTACGCCCATCGGCTCCACCCTTGAAAGTGGTCGGGAGGGGAGCCTGGAGGGACCTAGTCTTAACCTACACCCATCGGCTCCACCCTTGAAAGTGGTCGGGAGGGGAGCCTGGAGGGACCTAGTCTTAACCTACACCCATCGGCTCCACCCTTGAAAGTGCTCGGGAGGGGAGCCTGGAGGGACCTAGTCTTAACCTACACCCATCGGCTCCACCCTTGAAAGTGGTCAGGAGGGGAGCCTGGAGGGACCTAGTCTTAACCACCCCACCGGCTCCACCCTTGAGTGGTCGGGAGGGGAGCCTGGAGGACCTAGTCTTAACCTACACCCAGCAGCTCCACCCTTGAGTGGTCGTGAGGGGAGCCTGGAGGGCCCTAGCCTTATACATAGAGCATCTGGCAGGGAAAACCAAGAGTAACAAAACACTTTCTCAGCTCTGCAAAAACAAAGGAGTCGGAATATTCCTCCGTGAACTGGAGTTGGGTAAATAAAAACATAATACATGTATAAGAAACACTTTGTTTTACCTGTTCCACTATAGCGGGCCTTAGCGGCATCATACCTTTATAATCATATTTGACAATTATCATGAAACAGGTGCTGTCGATATTTTCCTGTTCCACTGTGGCACATGTATGAAATCACTTTGATTTATTTAGAGCTTTTAGTCAAACTATTTATTTAACATGGCCTGAGCTTTCTGAAATGCCACTTTTCTACAAGTGTGTGTACCCGACTTTCTGAGAATTGGAGAGCCTGTTGAACCACTACATGGCTAAGTGATAAGGGGCTGTGCAATAATCATGAGCCCTGGAGGAAGTTTGCAAATTGGGAACCACAAGTTTTGGCATGTGCAAACCATTTGAAAGTTTTACACCCCTGGGGGCTACATAATTATTACACAGCCTGTATAAATCATTTTGCACTTAACTTTCATTGTCCTGATCATCATGCTCCAAATACTGCTTCCACTGAAAGTGATGATGATCTGTAATGATACAAAGAATATCAACATTAGAAGGCAAGAAAGTTGTACGAAAATCAATAAACTGTATTCAATATAACTAGAGATATGAGATACTGTAAAGATAGTTCTGTGCAATGCATTTCATTATGAATTATGCATCATTCCGCTTAATAAATGGGTATAAATAACAGGGTGACAGGTGGCTAGCTAAGACACTGGTGCTGTATTGTTGAAATTTGAGATTTTGAATAAACCGCAGGAACTGTCGCTTTTATTATTACGATGGAAATTTTAGTCTAACGATACACGATGTGCATAACACAGTACGTATGTGGCGTGCCAGCATTCGTGACATATCAAAAGAGCCGACACAACTCGCGTTCGAATGAGTGGCTCGCATTAGTGCCATATGCGCTGGTATTAAATAGTGATTTTCTTTATATTGCCTCGCTTTTAAGGTGGTATTTGAGGCATTTTGGAAGTGCCCTATTTATGTTTTAAACAGACTAATTGAATAGAGCAAGAACATACAAACATTTTTAAATTCCTTTGTATTGTATTGTTTTTATCAATAATAATTAATGAGTGCTCATTAATATGTAATTTTTAACCAATATTTTGCTACAAAACAATGCAAAATGTTCATAACATATTGGCTTCATATGACATATTGGAATATTGGCTTTCTGATGACTTCCAGATAAATTTAAATGCATAATTAATTAGCTAGCCACCCTAATTTTCATAATTAATTAGCATTCATGCAAATTATCTCAATAATTATGCAAATATGCAAATTAGAGGGCAACTTCACTATATCATATCAAAACCTTTCTATGTGAAAAGTAACATGTTTTTACCCAAAATAATATTCACTGCGCAATGAAAAACGAAAGTGACCTTCATAAACGCGAGCTATGTGGAGTCATGCTAAAAATAGATCGATAGTCAACATTAAAGTCTCACGCTTGGTATGCATTCCACTGTAATGCAATTATGCTGTGCCATATAGACTGTGACTAAACTAGCAGACCCAGCGAGTTATCGAAGGACTAGAACTGACTTCTGATTAGGGGGTACCCATAGTTTTTTGTATGACACTGGTGAGACTAAATTCAGGTCTATCATAACCACTTTTTAGATGACCATTAGGGAAAATGTCTATACAGTCGATTAACCCGAGGACATTTTAATAGCAAAAGCGCTATTTAAGTAGAGTGACTGTTGGAACAGGGCAGGTTTGACAGTGAAAACCCAGAAAAACTTGATTCCACGCAGGGAAGTGAACACAATTTAGTAAAAACATGGAATAAAGCAAAAATTCAAACATTTTCAAAAGCACCTACATTGCTATCAAAAAAATAATTTTAACCAAGGAATTTCTACAAGGTAATATAAAAATGGGAATAAATTTGGTTCACCAGACATTTGGAATATTGGCTTTCGATTTAATAAAAAATTTGCCATTTTTAGCCAGTTTTCTTTCATAATTGAATAGCATTCATGCAAATTGGATTCACTGATTATGAAATGCAAATTAAAGGTTTTGATATGAATACATTAGAACATATTAAAATCACATTGACCAAGTTCCAAGGCAAAAGTGTGCAAAAAAGTTCCCTGGACATTTATGCATTGATTTTGAGCAAAATATACAGGTGGTGGGCGCTGTATATTCTCCAAATTCAGTAAATTTCCATCATCAACCGTGTAATTGAATGGGATTATTTTGAAATTTTAAAAAGCTTAAAATATCACAAACAAATAGGCCTATGTTAATAAATAAATACAAGTTAAAACCGGGGTTCGATAATGAACCCCACCAAACTATCCCACTATAACTAATGGAAAATGCCATACGGCCGAGTGGTTTTGCCGGCTCTCTCCGACCCATTAGGCGGAGGCGCCGTGTTTAATGTTAGCTTTGGCCTACCCGGCTTTCCCGGGTAGGAATTAATGGCCTTTAATGAGTCTGACCCTGTTCTGTCAGTATCCGTGACATGAAACCTGTGGCACACAGATTAAGTTTCACCATATGGTTTCACTCATCAAACTGCAGTGTGCACAACCATGCATGCCATGCATGGTGCTGTGCAATATGATATCTGTGATCAAAGCACACAAGCAAGGTCCAAGGATTTGCGCACTGTCCAATGTGATACGGTGATCAAACCACACATGAAAGGGCCAAGGTTTTGCGCTTGCACAACAGATGACCGCTACGATGGAATATTCCTACAAGGCATGCTTGGTTTACCCACAAAGATATGGCTATACACGTGATACAGGGTTACAACTTATCCATAGTCGAATGAAATTCAACTTGAAACTTCATAAATCTTCTCAAATTCCTCAGTATTATACGATTATGACTTTATCCAGGAAGAATACACATCTTATCACACATGCAGCTAATCATTTCTTCAAACCTGCGTAACTAGTGAAATCGCCTTTAACATAATTATAATTTTTCTGAATTTATAAAGTGAGACTAGATTAAACTTATTTAAATAAGAAATTAGAGAACAAATACAAGTGGCAATGGTGCTTATGAAGTCGGGTTATTTAATTTAAATGGTAAGCAATGATTTTGAAATTTGTGAAATTGTGACCCGTGCTAGATATTTTTTGTTTTTTACATTAAATTACCTTTATTTACAATGTCCTATAATAGGCCTATGTTTGAATAATTTCTCATTCAAAAACGGAGCTCCAAAAAATTGCAGAACTTCAAGCTGCAATGAAGGAGTTTTTATGGAAATATTTCGGGCCAAAAGTATGACGGCCTTTTTCTTCGGTCTGAGTTTTCATTGAAATTTGCTAGGCAAAATCGTTTGCTTATTTTATCGATTTTGATCGAGTTGGCCTACTTCACAAATTATTGTACTAACATGTAGCTGGGTTTGGATTTTAAACTGATCTCACCATGCTCACTTTATCATGATAAATTAATAAGAAATGAAAATCTCTGTCAAGGCGATTTCACTTTTCGTCATGTTTAGGCCTAAGTTTCCAAAAACCCTGCTCTGCATTTTAAACTTCCCGGTTCTATACGCAGACTCTTGTAGAAAGTTAAGTTCAATATTTCAACAACAAAAAACCCTGGTAGAAGTTCGAACCTCCACGAATTTGGAAAGTATATAACATTAGTGTTTGAAGTGGATATTTTCGGGGTTCTTATAAAATTTGCATTAAAACGCACGGTAATTCAAATTTTCGATGCGCCATCATATCCACTTTCTGTTATGTTAACAGTTCCTTCTGTACATTAATTTTCACTACAGCTACAAAGACACAAATTTAAAGTCGCATCCCTTTCTCGCTCCCCTTTGTATATTAAGTCCACATCCTTTCTATTATGGTATTAACATACAGGAAAATGAAAGGCTTAGGCCTACATCAAATTAACTGAACTGACACGGTTAAATTTTAACATGGAAATTATAGTTCATAGATGCTCTGGCTAGCACGATCCCGCTCCCCTTTATCGTATTGTTGTAATAACTGATGTTCAATTCATTGTTACAGCTTCAACTATCGGCTAAGTCTGCACCCGTTTCTCTCTCCACTTTCTATACCATGAATACGACACGGATAAGTTGTATATCATGTATATAGGCCTGCAACAAATAAAAGGGTGCGGTCGCAGGTTTTAATGCAGAATTTCTAGATCGGTCGTGATGTTCATAGATACGATACTATAGCTCGAACCCCTTTCTCGCACCACTTTCTGTTTTTCAGTACAGTACAAATTATGGGTGACTTTTCTTTACAGCTACAAAGACACACATTTAAAGTCGCATCCCCTTTTCGCCCCCCTTTGTATATTAAGTCCATATCCTTTCTATTATGATATTAACATACATGGAAATGAAAGGCATTATAGGCCTACATCAAATTAAATGACACGGTTAAATTTTAACATGGAAAATCTAGTTCATAGTTAAGCTATGATAGGGCTAGTGCGATCCCGCTCCCCTTTCTTAAATGGTTCTGGTGACATCTTGTTCAATTCATTAAGGAGTCCCTTTTCTGTACAGCTACAACTATCTCATCCCTTTCTCGCTCCCCTTTCTATTACCATGAAGGAACATGAATATGACACTTAGCATCGGAAAAGTTGCAATGTTTGCATAGGACGGGAGCAAATGAAAGGGTGTGGTCTCGGATTTTACCGCGAAATTCTAGTTCGGTCATGATGTTTATAAATACGATAGCTCGCACCCCTTTCTCGAAACACTTTCTGTAAACTGCAGTTTCTTCTGTACATTAATGTTCACTACAGCTACAAAGACACAAATTTAAAGTCGCACCCTTTCTCGCTCCCCTTTGTATATATATTAAGTTAGATCATTTCTATTATGATATTAACATACAGGAAAATGAAAGACTTTAAGGCCTACATCAAATTAAACTGACAAGGTTAAAATTTTAACATATAAATGATAGTTCGTAGTTAGATGCTTTAGCTATGATAGGGCTAGCACGATCCCGCTCCCCTTTCTCGTCTTGTTCTATCGCATCCCTTTCTCGCTCACCTTTTACAATGAAGGCACCGGAAAAGTTGCCATGGTTGCATAGGCCGGGAGCAAATGAACGGGTGTGGTCTCGAATTTTACCGCGGAATTCTAGTTCGGTTATGATGTTCATAAATACGATAGCTCGCACCCCTTGAAAGACTTTAAGGCCTACATCAAATTAAACTGACAAGGTTAAAATTTTAACATATAAATTATAGTTCGTAGTTAGATGCTTTAGCTATGATAGGGCTAGCACGATCCCGCTCCCCTTTCTCGTCTTGTTCTATCGCATCCTTTTCTCGCTCACCTTTTACAATGAAGGCACCGGAAAAGTTGCCATGGTTGCATAGGCCGGGAGCAAATGAACGGGTGTGGTCTCGAATTTTACCGCGGAATTCTAGTTCGGTTATGATGTTCATAAATACGATAGCTCGCACCCCTTTCTCGCACCACTTTCTGTGAACTGCAGTTTCTTCTGTACATTAATTAATTTTCACTACAGCTACAAAGACATAAATTTAAAGTCGCATCCATTTCTCGCTCCCCTTTGTATATTAAGTCCATATCTTTTCTATTATGATATTAACATACATGGAAATGTAAGGCATTATAGGCCTACATCAAATTAAACTGACACGGTTAAATTTTAACATGGAAAATCTAGTTCATAGTTAAGCTATGATAGGGCTAGTGCGTAACCCGCTCCCCTTTCTTAAATGGTTCTGGTGACATCTTGTTCAATTCATTAAGGAGTCCCATTTCTGTACAGCTACAACTATCTCATCCCTTTCTCGCTCCCCTTTCTATTACCATGAAGGAACATGAATATGACACTTAGCACCGGAAAAGTTGCAATGTTTGCATAGGACTGGAGCAAATGAAAGGGTGTGGTCTCGGATTTTACCCTTGAAATTCTAGTTCGGTCATGATGTTTATAAATACGATAGCTCGCACCCTTTCTCAAACACTTTCTGTAAACTGCAGTTTCTTCTGTACATTAATGTTCACTACAGCTACAAAGACACAAATTTAAAGTCACCCTTTCTCGCTCCCCTTTGTATATATATTAAGTTCGCAAGATCATTTCTATTATGATATTAACATACAGGAAAATGAAAGACTTTAAGGCCTACATCAAATTAAACTGACAAGGTTAAAATTTTAACATATAAACTTAGTTCGTAGTTAAATGCTTTAGCTATGATAGGGCTAGCACGATCCCGCTCCCCTTTCTCGTCTTGTTCTATCGCATCCCTTTCTCGCTCACCTTTTACAATGAAGGCACCGGAAAAGTTGCCATGGTTGCATAGGCCGGGGAGCAAATGAACGGGTGTGGTCTCGAATTTTACAGCGGAATTCTAGTTCGGTTATGATGTTCATAAATACGATAGCTCGCACCCTTGAAAGACTTTAAGGCCTACATCAAATTAAACTGACAAGGTTAAAATTTTAACATATAAATTATAGTTCAGTAGTTAGATGCTTTAGCTATGATAGGGCTAGCACGATCCCGCTCCCCTTTCTCGCCTTGTTCTATCGCATCCTTTCTCGCTCACCTTTTACAATGAAGGCACCGGAAAAGTTGCCATGGTTGCATAGGCCGGGAGCAAATGAACGGGTGTGGTCTCGAATTTTACCATGAATTCTAGTTCGGTTATGATGTTCATAAATACGATAGCTCGCACCCTTTCTCGCACCACTTTCTGTGAACTGCAGTTTCTTCTGTACATTAATTAATTTTCACTACAGCTACAAAGACATAAATTTAAAGTCGCATCCATTTCTCGCTCCCCTTTGTATATTAAGTCTATATCTTTTCTATTATGATATTAACATACATGGAAATGTAAGGCATTATAGGCCTACATCAAATTAAACTGACACGGTTAAATTTTAACATGGAAAATCTAGTTCATAGTTAAGCTATGATAGGGCTAGTGCGAACCCGCTCCCCTTTCTTAAATGGTTCTGGTGACATCTTGTTCAATTCATTAAGGAGTCCCTTTTCTGTACAGCTACAACTATCTCATCCCTTTCTCGCTCCCCTTTCTATTACCATGAAGGAACATGAATATGACACTTAGCACCGAAAAGTTGCAATGTTTGCATAGGACTGGAGCAAATGAAAGGTGTGGTCTCGGATTTTAGCTTTAGCTAAATTCTAGTTCGGTCATGATGTTTACAATAAAACGATAGCTCGAGCACGGTGTGGTCCCTTTCTCGCACCACTTTCTTTGTAAACTGCAGTTTCTTCTGTACATTAATGTTCACTACAGCTACAAAGACACAAATTTAAAGTCGCATCCCCTTTTCGCTCCCCTTTGTATATATATTAAGTTCGCATCATTTCTATTATGATATTAACATATAGGAAAATGAAAGACTTTAAGGCCTACATCAAATTAAACTGACAAGGTTAAAATTTTAACATATAAATTATAGTTTATAAATACGATAGCTCGCACCACTTTCTGTAAACTGCAGTTTCTTCTGTACATCAATTTTCACTACAGCTACAAAGACACAAATTTAAAGTCGCATCCCTTTCTCGCTTCCATCCATTTGTATATATTTATTAAGACAAATCCTTTAAGATAGAAATTCTTGTTCATAGTTAGATGCTCTAACTATGATAGGACTAGTACGATCCCGCCCCTTTCTGGTATTGTTGTAATACTAACTTGTTCAATTCATTGGTGCCCATTCTGTACAGCTACAAGTATCGGCTTAAATAAAGCCCGCATCCCTTTCTCGCCCCTTTCTATTACCATGAATACGACACTTAGCAGCGGATAAATTGCATATAGGCCTGCAACAATAAAAGGGTGCGGTCTCGGATTTTTATGCCGAATTTGGTTAGATCGGTCATGATGTTCATAGACATGATAGATGTTATGTTATAGCTCGCACCCCTTTCTCGCACCACTTTCTGTTACTAAGCTGCAGTTTTTTCAGTACAAATTATGGGTGACTTTTCTTTACAGCTACAAAGAAACAAATTTAAAATCGCATCCCCTTTTCGCTCCCCTTTGTATAGGCCCTATTAAGTCCATATCCTTTCTATTATGATATTAACATACATGGAAATGAAAGGCATTATAGGCCTACATCAAATTAAACTGACACGGTTAAATTTTAACATGGAAAATCTAGTTCATAGTTAAGCTATGATAGGGCTAGCGCGAACCCGCTCCCCTTTCTTAAATGGTTCTGGTGACATCATGTTCAATTCATTTAGGATTCCCTTTTCTGTACAGCTACAACTATCGCATCCCTTTCTCGCTCCCCTTTCTATTGGACATGAATACGACACTTAGCACCGCAATGGTTGCATAGGCCTGGAGCAAATGAAAGGGCGTGGTCTCGGATTTTACCGCAGAATTCTAGTTCGGTCATGATGTTTATAAATACGATAGCTCGCACCCCTTTCTCGCACCACTTTCTGTTAACTGCAGTTTCTTCTGTACATTAATTTTCACTACAGCTACAAAGACACAAATTTAAAGTCGCACCCCTTTCTCGCTCCCCTTTGTATATTAAGTCCATATCTTTTCTATTATGATATTAACATACATGGAAATGAAAGGCATTATAGGCCTACATCAAATTAAACTGACACGGTTAAATTTTAACATGGAAAATCTAGTTCATAGTTAAGCTATGATAGGGCTAGCGAACCCGCTCCCCTTTCTTAAATGGTTCTGGTGACATCTTGTTCAATTCATTAAGGAGTTCCTTTTCTGTACAGCTACAACTATCGCATCCCTTTTCTCGCTCCCCTTTCTATTACCATGAAGGGACATGAATACGTTAACTTAGCACCGGAAAAGTTGCAATGGCTGCATAGGCCTGGAGCAAATGAAAGGATGTGGTCTCGGATTTTACCGCGGAATTCTAGTTCGGTTATGATGTTCATAAATACGATAGCTCGCACCCCTTTCACCACTTTCTGTGAACTGCAGTTTCTTCTGTACATTAATTTTCACAACAGCTACAAAGACACAAATTTAAAGTCGCATCCATTTCTCGCTCCGCTTTGTATTATTATTAAGTCCATATCCTTTCTAATATGGTATTAATATGCTGCAGGGAAATGCAAGGCAAATAGGCCTGCATCAAATAAAACTGACACGGTTAAATTTTAACATGGAAAATCTAGTTCATAGTTAAGCTATGGTAGGTCTAGCACAAACCCGCTCCCCTTTCTAATATGGTTCTGGTGACATCTTGTTCAATTCATCAAGGAGTCCCTTTTCTGTACAGCTACAACTATCGGGTAAGTCCGCATCCCTTTCTCGCTCCCCTTTCTATATATTTCCATGAAGGGACATGAATACGACATACATAGCACCGGAAAAGTTGCAATGGTTGCATAGGCCTGGAGCAAATGAAAGGGTGTGGTCTCGGATTTTACCGCGGAATTCTAGTTCGGTCATGATGTTCATAAATACGATAGCTCGCACCCCTTTCTCTTAAATTCATTGGTCCCTTTTCTGTACAACTACAGCTATCGGGTAAGTCCGCATCCCTTTGTCGCCTCCTTTCTATTACCATGATATGAAGGGACATGAATACGACACTTAGCACCGCAAATGGAGCAAATGAACGGGTGTGGTCATGGATTTTACCGCTGAAACCGAATTCTAGTTTGGTCATGATCATGATGATGTATATAAATACGACAGCTCGCACCCCTTTCTCGCACCACTTTCTGTTAACTGCAGTTTGTACCTTAATTTTCACTACACCTATACAAAGACACAAATTTAAAGTCTCATTCCTTTCTCGATCTCGCTCCCCTTTGTATGTTAAGTCCAAATTTATTATGGTATTAACATACAGGGAAATGTAAGGCACATAGGCCTGCATCAAATTAAACTGACACGGTTAAATTTTAAAATGGAAAATCTAGTTCATAGTTAAGCTATAATAGGTCTAGCACAAACCCGCTCCCTTTATAATATGGTGACATATTGTTCAATTCATCAAGTTGGTCCTTTGCTGTACAGGTATAACTATCGGTTAAGTCCGCATCCCTTTCTTGCTTCCCTTTCTATTACCATGAAGGGACATGAACACGACACTTAGCACCGGCAAAGTTGCAATGGTTGCATAGGCCTGGAGCAAATGAAAGGGCGTGGTCTCGGATTTTAGAACAAAATCTTAAGGCCCTTCACAATATTGGTTTTGAGTTTACTGCCGCATCCAAAATTGAGAATTGCAAAATATTTAATTAGGCCTATTTGATATTTATTTGACATTTTCTATTAAATGACATTTTAATTACATTAATTTGCTACTCATATAAATCATCCTAAATTAACTATGATGCTGAACAAACAAAGAATCCCTCTGCATTATTATCAATGTATGAAATCAACCATAATTGCAATATAATAATACATTTGATACGCTTAAAAGTAAAAAAAAAGTAATTAATAATTATTTAAAGCTACCTCGTGCCTTTTAAAAAAACAGAAAACAAAAAAATACACTATTATTAAGGCTTATCGCATTTGATATAGGCCTACTGCAGGGCCTATAAATTATAGAATAATGAAGTTTCAAGTTTCTTTTTCAAGTTCACAGAATTTTATTCACAGTAGATGTATCACGTGTATAGGTACATCTCTGTGGGTAAACAAATCATGCGTTATAGGAATATTCCATCGGAGGAAATTTGGGGGTCATCTGTTGTGCATGCGCAAGACCTTGGAGCTAGCTTGCCTGGTTTGATCACAGATATCATATTGCACATACACACACAGTGTTGTTGCACACTGCAGTTTGATCGGTGGGGATCGGTGACACCACATTTTGAAACTTAATCTGTGTGCCACATGTTTCATGTCAAGGTGCAGGAACCTGGGCAGGGTCCAGGGTCTAGAATTAATTGTTCATACTCTACATGCTTTGCCTGTCAGCAGTCAATTACAGGCATGCATCAAAGTGTCTCAAGAGAGCATTGGCCAAAGCTAACATTAAACACCGGGCCTCCGCCTAATGATCATGCCACTCGCCACCTGAAAATATAGGCAAAAATTACATATATTTAATGAGCCTTTTCAGTCATATTATCTCATTAACTACACTGATTATTGATAAAAAGATACAAAAAATAAAAATTGGTATGTTTTGAAACCTGTATGTCTGATTTGCTTCAAACAAAATGCATATTGGTTATTGTACTTTGCCCTACTCTGTTTAAAACATGCTCAGATCATTTTTTAATCAATGTAAATAATTGACTAATCAGTCAAATGAAATTTATGGTAAGACCGGTTGATACAAGGCCCGCGGACTAATGCAGGGGGTATTCAGACGGACTCCATGCCAACAACATCGATCCATGCATGATGTAGTAATTGCGAGTCTCAGGTGTCAGATTGAGTTTGGGCCCTTTTCTGTTTAAGCAATGATTTAAATAGTGTGAAAATGATGCACCAAATGTCTTCAATTGGACATTTTTGCAAAATTTTCCACCTTCCAAATTATAGGCCTAAAATATTAGGGAAAACTTGTCCACGAATGGCTTCTTAAACTGCTCATGTCACAAATTTTCGGCTTTTTCAAATTCAAAATTTTACACACTAAATGGTCCACCAAATCACTTCAATTAGGTCTCCATTTTGCACAATTTTCCTAATTCTGAAGGAGGAAACTCAGACACCACACCATAGTAGTAGATAAACAAGTGGCCATTCTCACTTCTGCTTTTGACTTTTGCCAAATTATGTTTAACACAATTTATAGGCCTACAATAAATAATAGGGAAAACTTGTCCACTAAAGACTTCATGAACTGTTCATTTCACAAATTTTTCAGCTTTTTCAAACTAAAATTTTACACACTAATAGTGCCAAAATGGACCACTAAATCACTTCAATTAGGTTTTCATTTCTTACTTCTGAGGATCTTCCCACACTTTATTATTTTCTGCACCCCCTCCACTTTCTAAAACTTTTCTCGTGGGCGGGCCCTGGCACACTATACAACAATTTCCATACATGTGTTAGTATTTGTTTTAACCCTAACTAGGAACATGCTTTTTTGCTGTTGGAAGGCAGAGAATGAACGAAAAAGGAGAGAGGATGAAGAAAGATTTATTTCACTTGGCACCCCCGGGCATTGACCCCGGGACCCCTCGGGTGCCACGGACACGATCACCCACCTCATGCCACTTGCCCGGCCAGCGACTTGGTGCCCATAAATGACTTAGGGTGATTGCGCAATGGCATCACATGGAATGCATGCATGCGCAGTGGTTTTCCCCCGGGGGGCTCACTCACATGTTAAGGTGGTACGAGTATGTGCGGAGGTCAAGGGTCCCTTTTTCAGGCTCTCCGACAGTTCCTTAAGATCCACATTTGCATCATGCTCCAGTTCATTGAGCTCAAATTTGGAGAAAAAATTTTTTTTGCTAAAAAGCCTATAATTTGGCCCAATTTTAGCTCCAAAGCCTATAATTTGGCCCAATTTTAGTTCACAGACCCCACAAAAATCTTAAAATTTCAGTTCATCAAGCCCCTATTTTGCCCAAAAATCAGTTCTTTGTTCCCAAAGTTCGGCTTTTCCTTGTAAGATTTTTACATGTTAGGGTTATGTTAGCAAAATAATACAGTTTGATTTAAGAGATGATAAAAATCCCAAAGGGAGTGCTCATAGAAGTTGCATGACTGTTTGGTAAAGTAACTGGGAAACAGTAGGCAATATGAAGGTGGTGTGTTGGTTTAATATCACTCATACATAAATTCTATGATTTTCCTGAATAATTTATACTCTCATTTCACTCATTTTGTCAGGCAGAGCTTCCAAATATTCCTGTAATGTCTTTCAGAAACCCAAAAGAGAAGCCCGCAACACGTTGCAGTTTTGAGCTTTTTCTGTCAAAAAAGGACCAAATTTGCCCATTGGCAAGAGTAGCAAACAAAAAATTTAGGTTCTGTATGCTTTCTTGGTCAAAAAAGTCCCAAATTTTGGGTATAAAGGTCTACTTTTGGGGAAAATAGGTCCACTACTATTTCCAAATTTGCCCCCCCTCCAAAAAATTTTTCTGGCTATACCCCTGACAATATCACGTGAGCCCCCATCTCTCCTGAACTTTGTTTACTTGGATCACCCTTTTCAAACATTCTTCTTTTTAGTCACATAATGTTTTAAAGCAAGGTCATGCCAAAAATGCACAGTACTCATACTCAGACGGTCATAGAATTTGAGGAGCGACATGCTTGAGAATTGTGATCATTTCTCATCTACCTGTATGTAGGGCCTATTTTATTACAGATGATTTGAGACACTGACTTACCATCTATTTAATCATCCCATGTGAGGGGTACTGCAATGTCATCTGTGCACCTATTCATCCAAGATATTCCTGGACTGTGACCTAGTTGCATGCCACTTCATGACGTCTGATTCAAGAGTCCATAATGTCTGTGTCCAAGTATGTCTGTAAAAATATCAAAATTATCAATTGATTATATAACTTCAAACCTACTAAATCCATTTCTTTACCCAAGGTAAATTGGGTCTTATTTTATTTTAAAATGACCTATTAATTTGAACTTCTATTTGTTATGACCACTTCATCATTTTTGGCAATGTTTTCCGGTTTGTTCATAAACTCTATTCGGCCGAATTAAAAAATATATATGTTTAGCGTCCAGGTTTTTTACAAATAAGGAAGGAGGCGGGGCTTTTTTTAAAATGGTGCAAAACCCCAATGTGGTCCATATTATGGCATATTTTTCATACACTATGATACCTAGAAAAAAAGGAGGTGGCCTTTGCGCAGTGGTTTTCCTTGTAAGATTTTTACATGTTAGGGTTATGTTAGCAAATAAAACCTCTGTACATGTACAGTTTGATTTAAGAGATGATAAAAATCCCCAAGGGAGTGCTCATAGAAGTTGCATGACTGTTTGGTAAAGTAACTGGGAAATAGTAGGCAATATGAAGGTGGTGTGTTGGTTTAATATCACTCATACATAAATTCTATGATTTTCCTGAATAATTTATACTCTCATTTCACTCATTTTGTCAGGCAGAGCTTCCAAATATTCCTGTAATGTCTTTCAGAAACCCAAAGAGAAGCCCATAACACGTTGCAGTTTTCAGTTTTCTGTCAGAAATGAGGTGATAATATGGCAATGCGAGGCATAAATATTTCCTTCCAATATTTTGATAATCGGGATGGTTCATATGGGTTTTCTATTTTGTGCTCTTCACACTAACTTGTTCCACATTTGCACCCGTATTTCTGCACCTGTAGGCCTATTTCACCAAAAGGGCCACTTTGCTAGCATAGAGAGTGAAAAAAAAACCAGGTATTTTTATGCTTTTTCTGTCAAAAAAGGACCAAATTTGCCCATTGGCAAGAGTAGCAAACAAAAAATTTAGGTTCTGTATGCTTTCTTGGTCAAAAAGTCCCAAATTTTGGGTATAAAGGTCCACTTTGGGGAAAAAAAGGTCCACCACTATTTCCAAATTTACCCCCCAAAAAAAAATTCTGGCTACACCCCTGACAATATCACGTGAGCCCCATCTCTCCTGAACTTTGTTTACTTGGATCACCCTTTTCAAACATTCTTCTTTTTAGTCACATAATGTTTTAAAGCAAGGTCATGCCAAAAATGCACAGTAGGGCCTACTCATACTCAGACGGTCATAGAATATGAGGAGCGACATGCTTGAGAATTGTGATCATTTCTCATCTACCTGTATGTAGGGCCTATTTTATTACAGATGATTTGAGACACTGACTTACCATCTATTTAATCATCCCATGTGAGGGGTACTGCAATATCTGTGCACCTATTCATCTAAGATATTCCTGGATTGTGACCTAGTTGCATGCCACTTCATGACGTCTGATTCAAGAGTCCATAATGTCTGTGTCCAAGTACGCCTGTAAAAATATCAAAATTATCAATTGATTATATAACTTCAAACCTATTAAATCCTTCCTTTAACCAAGGTCAATTGGGTCTTATTTTATTTTAAAATGACCTATTAATTTGAACTTCTATTTGTTATGACCACTTCATCATTTTTGGCAATGTTTTCCGGTTTGTTCATAAACTCTATTCGGCTGAATTAAAAAAAAAATATGTTTAGCGTCCAGGTTTTTGACAAATAAGGAAGGAGGCAGGGCTTTTTTTTTAATGGTGCAAAAGCCCAATGTGGTCCATATTATGGCATATTTACATACACTATGATACCTAGAAAAAAAGGAGGTGGCCTTTTTACAAGCCGACAACAAAGTCGGCTTGTTCCGTCTTTCGCCAATTCTTTCTTTCTTACAAGCCTACGACAAAGTTGGCTTGTTTTGCCTTTCGACAATTGTTTCTTTCTTTCTTCTGGCAACCATGCCTCTTCTTCTACAAACAAAATGCGCTGATTATAAATGTATGTTAGTCAGTACTGGCATGGGTATTTAGGGTGCTTTCCAGCAAAAAATAGACTCAATGTTTCTTTCTATTCAATAGCTGAATGACATCCATCCAACGACATTTTAAAATCTGCAAAATTTTCAAAAAAGTTGCACAATCATAATCATATAAAATATGCAGTACAGATAATGAACGAATCATCATCGTTTTCCCAACCATTTTCTTTACCCGTTGCTATGGGAGATAAACGGTCAAAAACTCTATGTTGAGAATGGGTATTTAATGCAAATCTAGGGAAATAAGCATATTATAAATGGTCAAAATGTTGAAAATTTTCACATTTTTGGAATTGACCATGTAACTTTGAAAGGACATTTCTCTTGATGTGAATGTCACAGAGCACTCAAGTGTTTTACTCAAAACATTTTATATTTCAAGAAAAATATAACAAAATTTGATTTTATGAACATCAGTTACCCTTGAAGGCCACACACCACTAAATCAATGCGCCATTTGTGCAACCCTACTAAGTTCCGGTAAAATACGGAAAGTTTTTGCGGTATTATGGGCTGCTGTTTCAGTCATCAAAAAAGTCGCATTTTTATGATTTGGAGATCAGATATGTGAGTACCAATTTCATATAAATTGACTGAATTGCAAAAAACATTGTTGAAATGTTTGAGCTGCACAAAACGTTAAGTGGATAAATCCCATTGAGTTTGAGTCACACAAAATAAGCCAGTCTGTACATACGGCGTACATGAGACTGGCAAGCGCCCAGAGGGTTCTCCCTAGTTGAAGGTATACAGGAATGTGCCACGGTTTTAGAGTACCTTTTCAGCAATTTTGTATATCAATGGGTGGGCTTTCAGTGGAGACCAATTCATGCGCCAATTGGACGATTTGGGCAAAAGTGCCCTAAAAGCACCCAATTAGGGCAAATTTGGGGTTTTAGTAGAAAATTGGTATACTGATGGGTGGCAAAATCAGCAAAATGTAGGTATAGAGAAAGTCAGCATTGAAAGTCTGCGTGGCACATCCCCGTAAATTTTTTCGAAGACCTCCAACCTTCCCCCCCCCCACCAAGCCAAGCAAGTCTAGTTAACGTGGCTAAGTGAGTGAGTTTTCTTTCATATTATACTCATATTTTACCTCACAAGTTTTGCTTAAAATGACCATGAAACTTTGACAGTTGTTGCTATAAAATAATATTTGGCAAATGGTTCAAAATTCAACAGCTACAGCTAGTGTAATAGTAATAATCAGCCGGCAGCCTTTGACCATGTTGACTTTCACTTTGCCTATACAGAAATTGAAATGAATGATAATTGATAAGCTTCATCAAATTTATGGATGGTGGATTGCTAACATTTATTAGTATGGCATGATTTTACTGCGTCTTACCCAATCATCAGCATGCATTTAACATGTTTAATACAAAGCTGGCACAACAAATTCAAAAACTCGTGAATTTAGTTTATTATCACCAAAGTGGGCATGCGCAGAAGAATAAAAGACAGCCTGTGTGCTTTATGGGTGCACACCACCAATTGAATTTAAACACACGTGAAATTTTCAAAATGTGAAAACGCTTCTTTTCTTTTCGCGATTTTAGACCTTTTCGGCAACAAAATGAATATAAAAATACCCCCAATCAATTGCAAATCGATAAAATTTAATATACGTTTCAATGTATCAGTATTGTGATTAAATTTTGAGATGGTGGTGCCAAGGCACCATTAGGCCTACCAGTCTGGGGAGAGGTCATTAAACTTTACATGGGGTCAAATTTCAAAGTTCATCAAATTGTGTCGAAAACATTAATGTATTCCTCTAGGGATTCAGAAAATATAAAGCTTTTACCTATCTAGGATGTACCGTTCTTGAGTTGTTACCAAAAAGGTCACAGGTCAAGCGTTGATCTCTTACGGGTCAAAATTTTAAACTCGCTCCGATCTTGATGAAAATGGTGTCAAATCTTTGTTTCGATAAATGATCTTAAACAGCGCAAGTTAAGATGTTTCACATACTACCGGGACATAGTAGGTAATGTGTAGCACTTGTCAGTGCCTGTATGGGACAATGACAACCCCTCTTGCAAAATCCACCAGTCCTATTTACTTCAACCTTAATTTTTGATCTGAATAATAGAGGTATAGGAATATTTTAAATCTGTGTCCAAAAATGTTGCACCATATTCAGGCAAAATATGGCTTAAAATGTACTTTTCATGATTTTTATCATTTTTTTAAAACCAAAAATGCCCATTTTTACGCTTTTGTCTTGGCGTAAAAATGTATTTTATTTGACAAGAAATGTTTATCAATAATGTATTGAGCTAGATGTTTCAATTGAAAAAGTTAACAGTGACATATTTCTGTAACCCTTCTACCTCCATTATCACATCTGTTATGTTACGTGCCAGGAAGTTGAAATCACCCATGATTATATATACTCTTAAGGGGTACTACACCCCTGGCCAATTTTATGCCTATTTTTGCATTTTTCTCCAAAATTATAGCACATTGGTAAAAAGTAAGATATGTATATTATATGGGCAAGGATTACAACTACTGTACTGAAAATTTGTAAACTCAAAGCAAGTAGTTATTTATTAGATATTGGTTTTCCCTCATTTTTGACTGTAACCCCACAACTGTTGTCCGTGCTGAAATAAAATTTACAGTGCAGTAGCTGTAGTCCTTGCCCCAATAATAAACATATCTTATACTTGTCCTCAAAGCGCTATAATTTTTAAGAAAAACATGATGCAGTCATGTCTACAGTAGAATTCATCTCGACCTTTGCAGGACTTAAACCCCATTAAAAGCTATTAAACCAAGATAACACTCATTGAAGCAGCTCAACTGATTAAATCAGATCTTCTCTGGTTGTGCACAAGTGTCTGTTTTCAATGTGCGACATCGCAATAAAGCTGGTATTATAGCTTCAGTTGGGTAACCGATTATAAAGGAAACGAAAGGAAACAATGGTATGTGTATCATTGTTCACGAAATGAGACAAAGACCTGCTTTTTGTTAACCAGCAGTCTTCAAAATGAGCAACATAATGATTGTTGACTTAACACGGTTTGGAAATAATTTCTTCATATTTTTGGTGTTATCTGTCGTTTACATATCCTTCCTAAAACACAAAAGTGCGACCCTCTCCAAACATCTAAATTAGCTAAAAATTTAGGACATGTTACAAAACTATATTTTCTAGAACCTATTTAGAATAGTTTAAATGTAGCTTTTACCGGTTTTTTGTGGCATCCTTCAGAAGTGAGCGGTCCGATACCAATATTTTCGGTCAAATCTCCATTCAATTGACACGGGGAGTTGGCTAGCTATGCCTTGCCCTCACTCATATTTTACAAAAGTGCGACCATTTCTGAACATCTAACCTGGCTGTAATTTTAGGTCATGTTAGAGAAATATATTTGCTAGAAGTTTTAGAGAATAAATAAAATATTGGCTGGTTATTTTTCACACAGTGATGTTAACTAGGCAAGTGTCCATTCTTCCAACATACATCATTTGTAAAGGTCACGCGTCAATGGTGAGAGCACTGTGTATTGTGCATAGGAAAACGGACAGTAACTGCAGTATGATGCATAAATTTTGGTAGGGGCAGAGGCGGATTTAAGGAAAAGAGCCCTGTCAGCAAAATATCATAGGGGCCCAATAGCAAAGGGTTGAAATCAGGAGCGTGTCTGAACCTTTTGTTTGGAAGGTGGCAAGACAGACATTTGACCAGTTCGGCCCAATGTTATATGAAAATTATGTGCGCACTGAGTGCGCGATTCCATTTCATACTATTTGAAGCAAAAGATGATGTACATTTGGGTAATTTTGCTCGAAGCGCGCGAAAATTTGACATTTTACACTATTCTATACCCAAATCAAGGGTTTATCAAATTTGTGATCTTGGATATCTGGGCCAAAGTTGGTAAAATTCATATATATCTAAGAGGAAAGACCTTTGTAGTTATAACCAGCTTTAATGATACGCTTATATCTAACATTCGGGGTCCATACTAGGTGAACTACTTGTATTTTGACTTTTTGAGAATGTATACTGTGTGAACTCGGAGTCCTGATTCTATAGAAACTGTATTCCCAAATATTAAATTTGGGCCCATGGGGCCCTTGACCTTTGATCTCTTGCTGGGGCCAAAACGAGGGCCCTAGGTGTGCTACATACCGGGCTTGATAACTGTTTTAGTTTGAGGGCTGCGAGACTTGAAAATGTGGATGGAGGAGAAGGAGAAGCAATCCAAGAATCATATAAATGCGGGCATTAAAGTAATGGTCTTTTCGTTGCTGTTCTCGCCACCGCACCACTGAACCTTGCAGAAAACAATTAAAAAAAAAAAAAAATGCAGGGGCCCTTTGGCCAAAATAGCAGGGGGGGCCTTGTCAGCAACTGCTGACTTGCTGACAGCTTAAATCCGCCACTGGGTAGGGTGTAGTACCCCTTAAAATTTTGGCTTATATTGGCTTCAAAATCAAAGTTATTTGATTAAAATGTGATTTTAGTTGTTCAGATGATTTGGTACGTCGGAAATGGTCTGAAAAGAAACTAATTTTGATTAAAAGGTTGCCCACATCTATAATATGGAAATCATGACAGATCTTTCTGAAAATGATTAAATTGCTTTATGGTTCAAATAATTTAATCAATATGTAATGCTTGCAGATAGTACAGTTTTACTGGGAGTGTTGTATTTTGCACACCAAACCCGATAATATAGCCTTCATACTGACCCTGTTTCATAGAAGATACCGGTACATCTTTTTTCCATGTCAAGATGCATCCATTGCTTAAAATATTTTTGAAATTCTCAGAAAATGTCCTTTAATTTGGTTGCGATCTACCGTAAAACCTCGTGTTTTTGATGAAAGCTAAATTAATACGATGCATCCGTAAATATGCCAATACAATAGATTGGTCTTAGAATAATACTTGTTTGTATATGCTTGGATCTGTAATCTATTTGCTCAAATTCAATAATGGCGCCTGGATTGATTTAGCTTTAATCATAAGCACTCTATGTGCTTGTAGACGGGGTTTTACGGTATATCATTTGGACGATGATGACAGCGACAATGACCATGTTTTGATTCAGACCATGATGGTAATAATGAAGATGAATTAATAGCCTACCTATAATTCTCCTTATATTTCGCTTTCTGCAACTGCGAATGCAATCTTTAAGACATGTGTTCCGATCCCTGGTCTGATGCAAGCGATGAAAACTGTACAAATTGAAAAAAAAAAAGAAAAAGATTTAGTTTCAGCTCTGCAGTTATTGAATATATTAAGCATTATTTTGAAACAGTGTTTTTGGAGAGACTGCCAGTGGCGTTAAAGCCAGGGTGTGGGAGGTTGTTGGGAAACTGGCTGCTTTACCCTTTCCTTCTATCCCGATTTACTCTTTCGGGGGGGGGGGGCATCCCCCACTTTTCTATAAAAAAAGTTGACATTTTTATATTATACTAAAACCTGTAACCACATAATATGTTTATGACCAAAGAAATTCTTGCAGATTAGGCCTAATTCGTTTAGCTACTATCGTTATTTGAATTTACGTTCTGGTTAACAGAAAGAAATTACAACACACTGACAGTAGCCTACTTTTTCATAGATATCTACTGAATTAGTGTCATAAAAGGACGCTAAAATTGCAAACAAAAATTGAATACTTCTTGATTTATTCGAAATGGCTTAAATTCTAAAATTCTAAAATATTGGACTATAAATTTCTCCTGTTTTAATGGTCATAGGCCTATAAATATGTGGGTCAAATGTTTGAATGCTATACAACCAGTTCATGATGTTTGGCTGCCATAGAAACAAACGGCCGATACTCGGGCTTCTTCTGTCGATAACAAAAATATCATCCGATAAACGATGCGTTTAATATTTGCCCATTTATTCAAGATGAACCTCCTAAATGAGTTGGTTTGCTAACTCAATCTCTATGCTTAACCATTCACCCCAAGAGAATCTCAACTCTTGCTAATTCGCCCCCCTCAAATAATGTAAACTTGAAAATTGGCCTGGTAAACTCGCTATTTTACCTTTATTTCGTGTAAAATCGCATGGCCTGGTGAATACGAAATGACATCTTAATATTTTTGTCTCTGCCTCCTTAACCCCCCCCCCTCCCCCTCCATTTCAAGACGGATTGACAGTAATGACCAAGTTTATAATTAGTCCCAGTCATTGAGACCTGCGGACAAAATCATTTTCATTGGGTATTAACCTATCTGTTAAGAACAAGCTCATTTAAACGTCCAAATGATATAGACTAACTTATGATCAGAAGAATATTTATAAGGCTTACCTCGCACTTTGGCTTAATCATTTTCGATGTCCAATCGGTTAATTATCCATGAACTTCTTCCGTTTGGTACACCAATGAGCTATCAGTGGTATGGTATACTACGTGATTACATGACGAACGGCTAGGCTGGAATAAAATGCCCGGATCGCCACGGCGCGAAAAACGAATAGAATTTCAGTCATGTGATGCAATCAAAAACCACAGAAGCGTATAAGTGTAAGTGTGATAAACAAACTCCTTTGACAGAACAACTGACATGTTGTAACAAAAAACGTATACAATATTATTTAGAAAATAGTAGGCCTACTACTAGGCAAACATGTCACGTATTTATTTATTAGATTTTTCTTGGTCATCAAGGTAATTTCGTAAACAGCTTGGACCACTTTTGTGTCTTTGTGAAAGTGACTGAATTGAGTTGAATCATCATGATCATGAACTATCTGGTTGATGGTGCTCTTAAGGGGTGGGGTATGAACGTTTGGACAGTATTTATTGTGGGGCATTTAGAGCACATCAGACATATCGAATTGCATTCTGAATACGAAGAATGTCCTTCTGATATCAAATAATTTTGATTTTTTGAAATTCGCAATGTAATACACATTTTATGGCAAATGATTAAAAATTGATATTTTTGATATTTAACAGTACTCGAAGTAAACTTTATAAATCTGATGATCCATACTTAAAGTGTATGTAGGTGGGATGAAAAGCCGACGATCAATTGAAAATTTTGACCTTTCGTATTGAAGATATGGATTTTTTTTCCAAAACACACAAAAAAAATAGGTCTTTTGGGGAAAAAAATCCATATCTTCAATATGAAAGGTCCAAATTTTCAATTGATCGTCGGCTTTTCCTCCCAGCTACATACACTTTAAGAATATATCATTAGATTTATAAAATTTACTTCGAGGACTGTTATATAGGCCTATCTAAAATGTGAAAATATCAAATTTTAATAATTTGTCATAAAATTTGTATTATATCGTGAATTTCAAAAATGAAAATTATTTGATATCAGAAAGACATTCTTCGTATTCAGAATGCAATTCGATATGTCTGATGTGTTCTCATGTCCCACAAAAAATACTGTCGAAACGATCAAAACGCTCATTCCAGATCCCTTAAGATGGGTAATTTTTTCAAGCGAAATTGCAATTTATATAGACGTACTTATTATTTTGTTCAATCATTAATCATAATTATAAAACGTGTTGGCCTAAATACCATGCAAGAATAAGCACATAGTACTAATTTCTGGTGGTTCTATGAAGCATACAAATGATAAATTTAATTATTACCTTTTACAAATGGGACCAAGTTTTATAATTGAGCAGAAATAGGGGCTTTTGTTGATATGCAATTAATATTATACGCAACTCTCAAACATGTCAAATCCATTGTCCGAATCAACTGAAAATTTGGAATATAAATTCACGAAATGACTCGTTAATATCAGTATACAGAAAACGTTGAAATGCCGGGTTATATAAAATAAACATTACTACAATGTTATCAGCAATAGATAGCACATTACTACAATGTTATCAGCAGTAGATAGCCGGGTAGATAGCACATTACTACAATGTTATCAACAGTAGATAGCACATTACTACAATGCTATCAACACTATATAAGTAGATAACACATTACTACAATGCTATCAGCAGTAGATAGCACATTACTACAATGTTATCAGCAGTAGATAGCACATTACTACAATGTTTTCAGCATGCAGTAGATAGCACATTAGGGGCCTACTACAGTACTATCAGCAGTAAATAGCACATTTACTACAATGTGTTATTAGCAGTAAAACACATGACTTCAATGCTATCAGCAGTAGATAGCACTACTACAATGTTATCAGCAGTAGATAGCACATTACTACAATACTCTCAGCAGTAGTCCATTGTCATTGCACTCAAAAACAAGCATGGGAGACATCAAAATTTTGTGGCGGGTCATGTTCTATTATAGACATCGTGTTTTACATCCATTTTGACACCTGGACAAAAAACTTTCTCCCAATTGACAATTTAGTTTTCATTCGACTTCGCTTAATTAAAAGCCATTACTACGATGTTATCACTGGCAGTAAGTAGATAGCACATTACTACAATGCTACATAATAATATTAGTGATAATGAGATTCAAATTGATGGTTATAACATAAGTAGGCTGACAGAACCCATGTGCATCACGGTGGTATGTTATAGGGAACAGCCCAAAAGTTCGATGAAGCCCTATAAACGAAAGTCCTATCGTTAGAAGGCTAACCCCTCCCCCTCCCCTCTAACGTAAGTGCCAAATATCGAAAATTCCAACCCGTATTCATTGGACATGGGGCCGTTGCTATGGTCGATGGGGTTGTGGAGGGGTGCGACATTGCGACATTGCTAGGATATGGATCACGTTTAAAGGATCTGGAATGAGCGTTTTGAGCGTTTCGATAGTATTTTTGTGGGACATGAGAGCACATCAGACATATCGAATTCCATTCTGAATACGGCAAAAGTCTTTCTGATATCAAATAATTTTCATTTTTTTAAATTCACGATAAAATACAAATTTTATGACAAATTATTAAAATTTGATATTTTTCACATTTTTGATATATAACAGTTCTTGAAGTAAATTTTATAAATCTAACGATATATTCTTAAAGTGTATGTAGCTGGGAGGAAAAGGCGACGATAAATTGAAAATTTTGGATATGGATTTTTTCCCCAAAAGACCTAATTTTTTTTTTGTGTTTTGGGACAAAAATCCATATCTTCAATACGAAAGGTCAACATTTTCAATTGATCGTCGGCTTTTCATCCCACCTACATATACTTTAAGTATAAATCATCAGATTTATAAAGTTTACTTCGAGTACTGTTAGGCCCAGAGGATGATATAAGCACTTCCCAACATTCCACTATGTTACTTGCGGTTAGCATAGCTGTGTGAGCGAACATGACACCACTACTCGCCCACTGCATATAGACGTACATTGTACTGCACGTGCATGGTTTAATTTGAATTTTTACAGTTATATTTACATAAAAAACGCTGTGAAGATGCTGGTCGATTTCACATTTTATGTTATCTACAGAAGGTGTGAATTATCCTTTAAACACACATCACTTTTGTTCTGAAATCGACCACGTAATAATGACACACGCACAATTCTAAAACAACATCTTTTGCACAGTATTAGGTATTGCGAATTTCAAAAAATATAAATTATTTGATATCATAAAGACATTCTTCGTATTCAGAATGCAATTCGATATGTCTGATGTGCTCTAATGTCCCACAATAAATACCGGTACTGTCCAAACGTTCATACCCCATCCCTTAAGAAACAATAATTCTATTTTATTTTGAAATATTTTTTCTTCATAAAAGATTCTTGCTGGATTTTCAAACAAAAAGTGTGGTACAGCTGCTTTACAAAATGAACTTACAAGTTGCAGGTTGCAAGAACTGCACCCACTAGCCTATTTATTTGAAATCATTTTGAAGCAACCACTGTAAAATGTCAATATCGTACTTCAGAAAATACTAAAATTTTACAATTAGGCCTATATATTAAATCCTTAAAAAAAGATCAACTTTGACCGATGTTTTAACTACTTCTTTACAAACGTAATCGGACATTTTGACCCCTCCTCCCTAACGAAAGGACTTTCGTTTAGGTCATATAGGTCTCATCGAACTTTTGGGTTGTTCCCTTAAGGTTATGGATTTTCAAGGCTTGATTCCAGAGGGCGTAAGTTAATAATTCTGGAATTTTGACAATTCTAAGATTCTGATGCAGCACGCGCCACAGAAATGTTTTGATGTTTCTACTTTGTTGCAGAAATTATCTGTCAAATTTCAGGAATTTTGAGTTTTTATTTTCAAAATTCCAAACATTTTACAGTCCCTATAGGCCCTAGTGATAAAATGAATAGGCCTACCGTAGATAAAATAAGTACCGGTAAGTAAATAAATAAATAAATAAATAAAACTCCCTAACTTATTTATCTATTTATTTCAGTGTTCTCAATGTTCAATCCCTAATTTGTGAGAATATTGTCAGAATTCTAGAATTTTAGTTGTAGCGTACCCCCCCCCCCCGGCCCCTCGCTAAAAAATAATCGTAAGAGGTGCTCCTACTAAAAAAGGAAGAATCAATGCAAGCAACAAGAAGATGGCGGCGCCCTGTGGAAGAAAAAAGCGTGATGTTGATTGTTAAAAATTTTACGCGACTGTCACCATGTCGTATTTCTCCGCGGTTTCTCCAAGTTCATCAACTTCTGAAGACATTTCAAGGTAGTCCTGTGAATAAGTATCTAAAAGATGCACACTGATATATATTTTTGTTACTATTTATGTCTTGACTTATAAAGCTTAACCATGTCCATGTAAATTGTAACACAAAGGCATAGGGTTTTTTATTTTTACATGTAATTGCTGCCTTCTGGGCGGGTTAGGGTTATATCTGGTTCCATACAGCAATACGCAGTATTGCTGTCTGGTAAGCAGGTACGAATTGAGACGTCGTGAATAGCGACGTCGGAGCCGGTCAAACACAGAGGACTAGCCTACATCCCGTATCCTACTAGTACTATCACTCAAACAAGCAAATCTCTTCACGAATTCACTCACCTTGCGATCCTACATCATCAGTTGAAACAAACATCTAAGTTTCCAAAAACAACTTTGTCATTCCTCAAAACTACAAGTAACTTCATTAATAAAAAATTGAAATCATACTATTACCCGTTATTGAAAATTTTGTTCGATTTATGTGAACCAAAAGAAGCATGCAGTCGAGTTCAGTTTACCAAAATGGTAGCTCCTGCCTCCTGGTCACCTCAGATATGACGTCAGTATCAAGCTGCTTATTAAGCGGTGGATCGGATTGGTTGAAATCAACGCCACGCTTTTTGACCTTACAGGGTCAGAGATATGCATATTCATGTATGAAAACAGCGATGCGGATATAGTATCATCACCGAACTGAGATTTTGCGACATTTTCGATGTTTGTACCGGGAATTTCAGACACGGAGACTCATGGAGATTTGAAAAATTCGTCCAAAGGTAACCAAAGGGTTGGGGATCGCATTTTTAACTATCACTAAATGTTTGAATTGAGGTCGGCTAAAAAGTAGACAGTTTCGGGGACTGTAATTGGTGTAGATGTCACATTTTGAACAGTGAGCGATAAGTGACCAATTTGATGCTCAGCGCAAGTGACTATCTTTACTCAGGGTAGGTTAGGGTAAGGGTTAGGGTTATAACATTGTACTTCCACAAAGCAGCTTTAACATGTAAGGATAAACCCCCTAAAGTAAACTGTAAAGAAACGGCCAAACTATACCTGATACAAGGTATTGGTACATGATTCGGCGGGTATACTTCAGCAATAGCGAATATGTGGTCGTTTTTACTCTTTTCAAAGCGTCACATGTACACCAAATACAGCCCCGAAATGGTCTACTTTTAGCGTGCCTTAACTCCGAAACAGTTTAGTCAAAGTTAAAAAATGCGATCCCCAACCCTTTGCTTACCTTGGACGAATTTGCAGTATTTTCAGCTAGCTTCGTGTTGAAAAATGTCCGGTACTTGCCCGGTACAAACATAGAAATGGCCACATTTGCTTCAGTCCTGGTATGAATATTTCTTCCGTAATCCAATGGTTCCAACGTGGGCATCACGATGATAGTCTCCTACACAACCAGATTGTGTCGGCCTGACGCTTCGTCGATCCTAAAAGTGAGGACAGCGTGAGCTCTTACCGCGTAAAAGTCTGTTCGACAAAGGCAATAAGGATGATTGACAGCGCCGTTCATTGGGCGGAGCCATTATATTACGTCATGACAGCTGACAGGTTGCGCTGTTCTCTGACCTTGACTGTTCGTCACGTAGACATACCGTGACCTGGGTACACGATACAAAGCTGGGGGATGCGACTGCGGCCGCCATTTTGACACGTGGTATCTACTCTTCAGAAAAATTACTTTTGGTGACGTTTTATACAAACAATTTTCGATAACGGATTTCTACTAGGATTTCAATTTTTTATTAATGAAGGTGCATGTAGTTTTGAGGAATAACACGGGATGTTTGAGTTTTATTTCAACTGGTGGTGTAGGAAGGTGAGTGAATTAAGTGAATGAGGCCGGGATTGAGGTTTCGTTGTTTCAACGATCCGATAGTAGGATCTAAACGTAGGCTAAAATGTCTAATGACGCCATGTTTACATGAAAACATTAGCTGTTGCGAGGTCAGTGTCGTTGAATTAGTTACCTAAATTCCTTTCAGGATATTCTGATTTCACTTATTTATGATGTGTACGAAAATTCACCATATAAACTCAAAAGTGTGAATGCAAGCTGTTATTGCTGACAATAGAAACATTGTTGCAAAGTCATTAAAAACAGGTATGTATTACAGACGTACTTTGGCCGAAACGAGATACAGGCCAGTTAGGCAGTCTACGGCCAAACTAGTCTGTATTCGATTCGCACAGCCACAGACTCGCACAGTCGACAGTCATGACAGTTCCAAAAAAATGTTCCTTTTTAAATTTTTTGTATATTTTCAGTATCCAGGTAGATAAACATAATAAAATTTTTATGAATGAAATTCAATTGGTCCCTTCTCACAAAAGGGTCAGTATGCATGTGTGACGGTATTTTTGTAGATGGGAGCTGCCACTTAGGTGTGTGTTCTGATCGCGCTCGAGGGCGAGATGGCCGAGTGGTTAAGGCGGTGCGCTGCAGGCCGGGAGATACTATCGACGAGGGTTTGAGCCTTGGCCTGGGCTTGCCTTAGGTGAAAATTCTCTTCCCTCCCAAAAATTTATATGGTGGGAATCCTTCAATTACGTTCAGTTATTTAATTTCAGAATTTAATTGAAGAATTTCCTCAGATTCGATTCATATTCAGATTGAGTATACTTGAGTATTGGCAAAGTGACTAGGAATGTCCCATATTCAAAATATTTACGGTAGGCAAAATACAATATTTCTCCAACTGACTGACTAATTTTTGACGGCATGTAACTGGAATTTAATATGTTAATTATAAAATGAAATATTTTGCCAAACAACTGGCCCATGTTACTGGCTTTTTTGTGCAGCTTTTTCTTTACATACTTAAAAAAAAATCATATTTCAATTTTCTTGTAGGTTGTAGAACTGTGATGTCAGAGAGCTTTGTCAATACAGATGTGTGGAGACAGAGAAGAAAATTGAATACAAATATGAGTAAGTTGCAGTGCTGAATATGTGTAAAGCACATGTTTGAGAAATTGAGCTAAGGCAACGAAAAAAAAGAAACCCTGTTTTATGGGTGGACGGACCTATCAAGTAGGGTCGGTCGGTCGGCCTTTTTTTTTTATTGAAATGACCCAAAAGTCACCAAAAGTCACCAAGGCCTGCTCATACCTTTGAGCTGCGCTCAATGAACAATATTCGTAACAGCTCCCCATTTCATTCCTGGGTAGAAAGAGGCAAGTAAGGTAAAGCGCCTTGCCCAAGAGCACAACACGATGGCACCACAGGGGCTCGAACTCGCAATCCACTGATTACAAGGCAGAGCCTCTACCGCTGCGCCAATGTGCCCTACTATTGGTCATTTGATCATCTCTGTTCAACAGTGTTTACATAAGGCCAAAAACAAAAGGTTTGTCTCAAAGCTCACGAGAAATTTAAAACAAATGCGAAATGCGATTTTTTTAAAAATTTTTATTCGACTTTTTTCATGGTATTTTGAGAAAAAAGTCTGATTTTCGCCGATTTTTTCTGGAAAATACTAAAAAAAAATTTTTTTCGCATTTCTATTTTGTCAAATCGTGCGATTTTACAAACGCGCGCGTAAGCTTTGAGACAAACCTTTTTTTTGTGTGTGTGTTCACAAGGAAATTATACAGTGCAGTTTCCACTAAGTTGTACTGTCAAATTGAAAGCATTAAACCTATGTGCACATACATTTATAAAAAAGGCATGGGAGCCAAAGGAAGCATTTTTGACAATTGAGTTACAATACATTACCTTTAATACAAGCATTACTAAGACTATCATAATTAATTATACTGAAAACACTGTAGGGCTAGGGGAGTGTTCAGAAATACTTTGGTGGGGGGCTGGTAAAAGGAGGGGGCCAAAAAGTTTTGGATCTTAAAAGAGGGGGACCAAAAGTTTTAGGTGGTAGGAAAGGG
Organism: Amphiura filiformis; assembly: GCF_039555335.1. Lineage (NCBI taxonomy): Eukaryota > Metazoa > Echinodermata > Ophiuroidea > Amphilepidida > Amphiuridae > Amphiura > Amphiura filiformis. The sequence continues at coordinate 14,869,264 of NC_092635.1, read as the reverse complement.
GGGGCCAAAAACGTTTTCCTCGTCGCGCGCATTCAGACTCTTTATATCACTTTTAAAATGGACAAGTTTTGGTTTTCAGTGCTTAGTGTACACATATCTATTAATTAATATAACATTAAAGACGATCAGCAACGTGCAACATCTGGGTTGGTCTAAGAAATACTGGCACTTTTTATCATAGAATTTTATATCTCTTCAAAGTAGGCTACAAATATGATTATGTACCAATCTGATCAAAATGCAACTAATCAAGAAAATATTGATACGTAAACTGCACACTTCAGTTTATACTATTTATCATTGCACAATTATTTTGTACAAATAGGCCCATGGGTAGATTTACCATACGGCAGAGTGGGCACAGACCCAGGTACCACGGTCTTTGGGGCCAAAACTGATACCTGTGTACATTTGCGTGACCAAATTAATCTCATATTTGACCATTTTAGCTTTTTGCATATTAAATTTGTTCCAATTTTAACAATATTTGACCATTCAAGCCTCAATATGGCCAACTTTTTTTGCGCGGTTCCCGCGCATTTGTACTATCATAATAGCCACGGATCCAAATTATGCTGATGTGCCAAATAAATCCTCTATTTCATTTATCCCTGTAAAATCAGATAAACACCCTGATTTGGGACAAATCTAAATTAAGTATAAAATGAAAATTCCCTTGTGCTTGTATTTCATGCGCAATTGTCCCACCGAGAATGTTTCAAATATTTGCCTCCCTCAATGACATGTGCCGCAGATACCACACCACTGGAAACAACACTATTAAGTAATAAGTATGTTTGTTATACGATAAGGGGGGGGGTCAAAAACGTTTTGTCTGTCAAAAGAGGGGGTCAAAAAGTTTAGCGGTCCATCGAGGGGGGGTCAAAAAAGTATTTAGCGAAAAACTTGAGGAAGACCCGCCCCCCCTACCAAAGTATTAATGAATACTCCCTAGGATAAAAGTTGGTTCTAAATTTATGAAGTTTTGTGATGTGTATTTTCTTACGCATTCTATCTGTTTTTTTACTCCATATTTTTCCCTTTAGGCGACGAAAAAAGAATTTACTATTTTTCATGTTTCTCTTTCAGATGAACTGAGCATTCAATTAGACAGAGATTTCTATGATGAGAAGAGGCCTGTCGCTTCTGTAGAGCTACACAAGGTAAATACAGGGATTGAGTTTTTAGACACACAAGTGCGATTGCCCACCTTAAATCACACATCTGAGTGTGATTTAAAGCACACCTCAATTCCTAAACTTCTTACCGAGTCCAATTTAACAGCACATCTGACAGCGCGCCTTAATATTTCCAGAAGTGCTATTTGTAGCACATCTGGTATTTTCAAAACTCAACCACTGTAAACATAATTATGTTCAGTTGATTCAGCTTCAGCAGAATTTCATGATGCAAAAAGTTTAATATAAATCTACTAACTAAGGAGTTTAGAATGTAGAATGTGCTTTTCTCATGTATGCTCATCATCTGCAAGCGTGCACTGTCCATTCCTGTTTAATTCCTTGGCACTTGCATAATAAAGTAAACTTAGTATTTACTGTTATAAAGAAGTGAAAAAAAGGGAAGCACAAGAGCAGATCCAAGAAGGAGAGCCTGGTGGTCTGGGCCTTCCTGTCCCCCTAGACTCATTAGACTAACAGTTACTCTAATAATTGGGCGAGCAACAAAAGTGAGCCACAAATTGTTTTTTGAGTGGCTCCTCCTTTTCAAAAAATATAGAACTTATAGTCAGTTTATCATTAAAATGGTACAGCGTGTCCCAAAAGTAACTTAACATTGTGAATTGGCCATATCTCAAACATTTCCTACTTCATACCAAAATGGAGAACATATTCACATAGATTGATCTTTTAGAATTATTCTGATACCAAAAACATCATTATATTGATGACCCCTGGACCTTACTGTGCGACTGTGCATATGTGTGTATCAAACCCACAAAAGCAAGCTCATATGTTCTTTGTTCAAGCACATGAATGATGTGCTTCCCTGAACAATAGAGTTGGTTCACTCACTGCACACGCTAAATTTAGATATGAACATTCATGGATTACATGGCCTGACGTAAGCGTGACTGATTATAATTAGGATAATTGACAAATTTAAACTTTACTTTAAAACAGTTGAAGTGAAGATGAATTTCCTATAGATCAACGGATTCAGATTGTATGGTTCTTTGCCGAGACGAAGTTGAACAAACTCACTCAAGCAAAGTTGAAGGAACATTTTAATGTAAATTATGCACTCAGCGAAATACAACACAGCAACTAGTGCAGAAATTCCTATCAACTGGATCTTTTCATAATCTACCTCGAGCAGGACGTGGAAGAACAGAAAGATCGGCTACAAACATCGATGTCATACGAAGAGCGGTGGCGAAAAGCCCAAGACGGTCAGTACGTCGACTTTCAATGGAGAACAACGTACCGCGTACAACTGTTCATTGAATCCTCAGAAAAGATCTTACGCAGTTTCCATATAAAATCCAGATAAAACGGAAAATGAAGATTACACATTGAAAACAAACAAATAATCAAACAAACACAGCAAAATTAAACAAAACAGATTTTAAAACGGTATCACGTTATATCGTGTTATCACGTCTCAAATGACAAGACTTATTTTGCGTTTATAAAAGTGGGTTTTACGGTACGGTAAATATCCGTTAATTTCATGCCAAAGGGTCATGACCACATAGGGCTAGGCATGTTTGGTATCATAATATTTTTAAAAGAATTATTTACATAATGTGCAATTTTGTAACAACATTATTTGTTTGTTTGTTTGTTTTCAACACAAGTTATGGCAAATTCACAATGTTAAGTTACTTTTGGGACACCCGGTATATAGTTGAGGTTACTCCAAGTTAATTGTCTGAATTGTTGTATGTTTTCATTTGTTCCCAGTTCATAGATAATATGGCAGATTCTGATGATGTAGAAATAGCACAAGGTTATCTTTATTGGTAAGTTACATGTATTTAAGATTTCAATCCAATATGAAGACATGCTAATGGATGCATGCAAGGTGTTTCAAAATGATTATTAGCCAGAATTATTAGTGGAAATAAGATACAAGAATAAGATAGTTACTTAAGGTGGTACTGCACCCTTGATAAATTTGTGACTATTTTTGCATTTTTCTCAAAAATAAGAACACACAGGTAGCAAAAAAGTTATGTGTATTATAGGGCAAGGAATCCAGTTACTACACTGGAATTTCAGTGACTCAAGACAAGCGGTACATTATTTGTGATAAGAAAAGAGGTACTGCTAGAATGTACCTCATTTCTTAACATATATAATGAACCACTTGTCTTGAATCACTGAAATTTCAGTGAAGTAATTGGATTCCTATACTTAACTTTTGTTACCAGTGTGTAGTTATTTTTGAGAAAAATGCAAAATTAATCACTGAAATTTTTCAGGGGTGTAGTACCACCTATAAAACAAAGTGAGGAAAAGATTAAATGTTTAAGGGTATACGAGGTATTGTTGGTGAAGCAGCCAAAAAAAATTGATTTTCATTATCTGAATCAATATATTATTGAAAAATAACACTTTGGTGTTTTGCAAAAGTTCATTCTACAAATCATATACTTTGGAACCTTGCTTAATTTATTGTTGTTAATAAGTTATGTACGTTTTACAAAAAGTGTTGTTGTTTCAGCCCTCTTTACAACATAACTCAAGAACCACAGGTCCTACAAAAGTATATCTGTGATATTTGAATTCTTCTACACACTCGCTATGAATTGAGCAATGCAAATTTTGCTTAAGCTCACTACCATTCGCAAGATGCTGTGAACTAATTTGTTTTGCAGTTTTGACCAACAATACATCATATACCCGTAAGTCAAGTCCATTTTCCTTAGATCACCATGCTTACAAATTAGCATGTTGCTTAAAGGTCCGTAACCCGATCAACAGCATCATCCCCGATTTTTCTCATTGTTGATGAGTTTTGATATCATAAAATGAATCGTATTTCTAACATTACCATCCTGCAATTTGACGATTCAAATCGATGTATTTCCGAAGAAATCTTGAAAAACCCACCTTGTTACAAGCTACCAGTTGGTCGCATTTTACACGACACGGGAGTTTTGGGTAGTCATAGAATGAAATCGGAATAGATTCGGAAGACTTCACCCCAGTACCAATTGTCTGCAAAATACATCAAATAGGCCCCTAATGTCAAACTATAGATGGCGCTATAATGATATAAAACAAAAAACAAAAATAAAGAAATACATAAGAGGCGAAATATAACCTATATTGGAAACATGACCTATATTGTCAAGCATGATACAAGGAATATGAAAAATATTATGAGAGCACCTCCCCCCATTAAAAAATTAGTTAAAAAATAAAACAAAGAAAAATCATAAATATGTGAAAATGTGCATGATATAGCTAAAAATAAAGAAATAATTAAGCGACGTAAATACAGCATGGGCTATCTTGTCAAGAATGATAATGAGCGCAGTGATATGTAATGTTTTTTAAGATTACTCAGTATATAGAGGGTATAAAAGTGTAAAGGGGCGAGCCGGTTTTCAGTGCCAAGGCGAACGCTTCCTGTTTCCACCGGGACATGCACTCGGCCGTTGTTTCGGGATGCCTGACCAGAATGCAATTCACGCGTACCAGTGTATTGGCTTGCTAATATGCTAATTATTCACATTTATGCTGAAATTGTTCCCGTTTTCTCACATAGATGGATAAAGGGGACAATATTTGACATTGTATGTAAGTTTGAAGAGAATCCATATCCTAAACCGATAGGGTTACCCCCCTTTAAGGAGCTTCAAAATGGCCAGCATAGCAAAGAATAAGATGAGGCCTAAGCACTACATTGGCTAGATCCAGAACTGGTGATACTTTTGTATGAACCAAAGCAACCTTTCACTAAATATCATGTTTTCTTGTGTAATGTTTGCAGTCATAGGCATTCTGTGATGGCACCTCATCTTAAAGATTCCACCCGGCACTGTTGGATAAGAGGATGTATGGATTATAATAGGGAAGACGTAGCACTGACTACACTTAAGGAAAGGGTAAGTATATTATATCCATGGTTACCAAACATGGCATTTAGTATATTTTGAATAAATATGTTTGTTGATGGTGACAAGCACAAGGAATTTTGAGCAATTTGGGGTATTTGCTCTGTGGTTCAGGCTATTTTCCTGCTTGAATCTTGAATCTTGAATTGTATACTCCAGAAGAAGCTGAAAACTTGTCCAAGGAGTTGTGCTGTGCTGATGTGCTAATTGTGCTCGAAAAAAAATATACATTGAAGGGGTGCAAGTAAAAAACACTGCTCCTTAGAATTTGTGATGAATTGAAGTTGGCTGCAGATCCCTTAGGACTGGGAGTGCCAAACTCTGGAAAGTGTGAAGTGAAGGAGCTATCACCAGAGATGTAGGAAGCCTATTCCAAATAGGTATGATCGCACAAAGTAGGAGAATCTGTAGGAGTTAACCCTGGCCTGGATGTTTTGGTAGCAACAGATGTTGGAGACTCTTCCCGGTCGGCTGGATGGAATAACACAACTCGGAAAGGGGATGTTAACAAGTCCATATTTTAAAACATAGAACATTGTTGAAGCAGCCTACGAGTAGATAGAGAATCCCACTGAAGATCCTGGAGCATCTCAGTAACACTGGTTGTCCTTTCGTAGTTGTTAGTGACAAACCGAGCTGCCTGACGCTGCACAGATTCTAAGGAATTCACTTGACCACTAGAATATGGGTTCCAAGCTGCTGTGAATACTCCAACTTTGGGCGCACTAGGGCATGGTATGCACGCCCTTAACTTCCCTGGGGCAGGCAGATAAATTTCGGCTGAGGACGCCTAGAGGGCTACGAGCTCTGGATGTTATACTCTGCACATGGTCTTTCCAGTCTAGGTGTTTGTTGATGGTGACTCCCAGGTACTTATGTTTGGAAGATTCAGTGATGTTTTGACCGTCCACATTGTAGATGTGCTTCAGCGGTTTGGTTTTGCATGTAATTTGAAGGAACTCACATTTTGATGCACTAAAACACATTTGCCACTGATCGGCCCAATTGAAGACTTTTTGAAGGTCATTTTGGAGCTTAATTTGGTCTTCGGCGTTGTTTATTTCCCTATATAAAATGCTATCATCCGCAAACAGTCGGAGAGTGGAACTCACGCCGGACACAATATCATCATTAATATAAAGTAGGAAAAGGGTTGGCCCTAAGACCGAGCCCTGTGGTACGCCTGATGTAACTGGTGTCCACTTGGAGTGTGTGCCGTTGACTGCTACACATTGCTCCTGTCCGGATAAGAATTCCTGAATCCACTGTAGGGTCTTCCCTTTGATGCCATAGTATTCAAGTTTGATGGACAGTCTATGATGAGGAACTTTATCGAACGCTTTGCTAAAATCTAGTAGCAAAACGTCTGTCTGGCCACCTCGATTCAGCACCTCGGCCCAGTCATGAGTAGCTTGTAAGAGTTGAGTCTTGCAAGACATCTTTTCCCGAAAACCATGCTGTTGGTCTATTATGATTTTGTTACCTGCTAGGTGTTTTGCAGTGTGAGACAAGATGATATGCTCCATGATTTTTGAGCAGATACAGGTTAGACTTACCGGGCGGTAATTCTCCGGTGAAGATTTAGTGTCTTTCTTATAAATACCGGTGACCAACACTTTCTTCCAGTCTGATGGCAATGTGCTGGAGCTATAAGATTGTTGTAGGATGAAGTGAAGTAAGGGCTCATATTGAAATTCCCTTACACAGGAAGGTGTGCGCCATCCTGCAGCTTTCCTGTGCTAGCCGCCTTTTGTTAAAATCCTGGGCAGGGTGTATCACTGATGCATATAATCCATCCGTTTTATGACCGAGCTTTTCTGAGGCTCGTGCTTAGCGAGGGAATCCTGCCTTCTTTCTGTGTGAAAGCGTGGTAGGGTATTTCAATATGAGCCCTAAAGGACCTAGGTCAGTAGCATAGTCATGCAGGAATTTGGAAGATATGTTATCTGGTCCACTAGCCTTGTTACATTTAAGATCTTGCAGTTGCTTTATGACTCCATTGAGGTCAATTACCAAATCAGGGATGTTTTGATAAGGTGATGACCCTTTTGACGGTACAATCCTGATTGAAGCACAAATGTTCACACACACAAAGCCAGATAATCAGATATACACAGGTACAGAGTGCAAGGCCATCATAACTGAAGTGGAATGTAATAGATGCCATTTGCTATATTTCAATAAATTATGTACTTTTGATTAATCACCTTGGTCTGGGGCAGGCATTTTATAAATAAATTTAGAAGAGCAGCAACGACACCACTTGCATTACATTCCCGATTTTTAGGAAAAAAGAAGCGGGCATTTTTATTTTAGAGCTGTTTTGATATAACTGGTCTTTACATGTAGTTATATGGAGAGAGTGCCCATTGAAGGCACTATAACCAAATGAAGAATACCAACTACAATTCTTACCAGAACACAAACAGAACCATGTGCTTTCAAATATAATTATACAATTCAACACAAAATACATTCTGAAACCTTCCATTTCAAATAACGACCTTCAACTATGTAAACAACAGAGTTTAAATATCATACACAGATTTGAATTAATCCCCTTCACATTTTAATTAATCCCCTTCATTCAAATTAATTGATAATGGAATAAAAAAAGAAATAGTTTGCAAAAAGTATTCAATTGAGATTTCCCCAGGAGCTGTATTTGTTGCATCTTTTAACAAGTTTGTAAATAAAGACGAATTTCATAGTTCTAGTCCAATAAAACAGCACTTACTGTGGACGTTTCGAAATCTGTCAGATTTCTTTATCAACACTGATGTTGTTGTGACGACCTTCTGTGTACAACTCGTTGTTGCTTAGCAACTTGGTTGCCAGTTGGTTTCTTCAGGAGATCGTCAAATATGTGAGTTAGGTTGTATTGCCCCTCGTCTCTGTTCATGGTGGTGCCCTGTTGTCTGATTTTCACTGCCTCTTTGATCCATTGTTTTTATCTGTCTGCCTCTTTGCGTAAAATCTTAGCCTCCTCCCAGTCAATGATGTGGTCTTTCTCGAGAACATGATCCGTGATGGCCGAGTTGTACACAGAAGGTCGTCACAACAACATCAGTGTTGATAAAGAAACCTGACAGATTTCGAAACGTCCACAGTAAGTGCTGTTTTATTGGACTAGAACTATGAAATTTGTCTTTATTTTCAATAACAGTCCTGAAGAACATGTTCAGTAACAAGTTTGTATTTTGTTCTTGACAGACTCACTATGGAATATTTCTGGATAGCTATACATTTAGCTTGTTTATAGATTCTTATCTCAAGAAAAATAACTTCAAAGGTAAGATGGTCTCTTATTATGTACCATTTATAATATCATAATGATATTTATCTCTTTTTTATCACTTTGCCGAGTTTTCTGAAACATGATTAAAGAGAGCTATGGAAATGTTTTGATGAACAGATGTGATGTGTGTAAGATTGCAGACAAAATTTCAAAAATTCAGCTTTCATAAGGCATTTGTTTTCAGATCTCACACCACCAAATCAGAGTCCCATAGAGATATGTGCTAAATTTGCCTTGAGAAAACGTCATTTTTTCTTCACAGGAGCGACTCAGTTTTAAGCGACAGCTATGATGGTTGAAATCAGCCCTTGCCTGATCCCTCTGGCTGGGAAAAAATATAGGTTGACCGTCATTATTTTTTACGACTGGCCCTCAAAGTCTACGATGTCTGGGAATTTCCTATTTTTCAGGCAAAACCATGCCGGTGTTTCTGTAAAGAAAAGGCTGCTTAAAATCATTAAAAGTTATTTGATTTCTCCCATCTGTGGTACACTTGCAGGAATTAATATTACTAATCATGACCAATCCAAATTTGGCTAAAATTATGCAAATTTCTGCTCATTTTAATGCTTAAATTAGGGATGACCAATGAACCATCAACTTGATTAGAACACTCCCATAAACATGCAGGGAGCTCAACTGTGCACTGCTTGCACAGACATTTCTAAATTGATCTCATTCTTTTAATTTTCAATATTTTTCTGTAAAATTGGGGAAGTTACTGCCAATTATATTTTGTAACTATCTTGCAAATTACAGCAACGTAAGTTATTTCGTTTTTCTGTAAGTGCGAGTCAAAATTGGTCCATCGCCACAGTGCGCTTAATTGCCAGTGGCTGAGTTCAGCACTGCTCAAGAATGGCACAAAATATTCATGTCAATAATTTCAGGTGAAAAATGTGGCCTACTGAGCTGAAATTTGGCAGAGTTGCCAGTAATACCTCTGTCATACCCTCTGTAGAAAGGTTAAAATATTGAACAAGTAGATCTTGAGTTACAAATTAAATCACCAGCTTCCCTTTGGAATTTCCATACTCCTTTCGAATCATGCTAAGAAGACACCTTTCTGAACATAAATGTGAAGTTTCGTGCTCATTTGATGTATTTTTCACCTGATTTCAACTCTAAACGTTTTGTTATATTTAGGCCCATACCATCTACAACCTGCTGCTGGCTATACCTTGTTTAGGACTTTCACCTGAATGTGCAACCATAACTGTTTCAAAATAGCCCGCGATAGTCATGCAGGTAACTCCGAGGTCAAGCATTGAATTGGTTTGAACAAAGATACTCATAATGTATTGAGTATCTTTGGTTTGAATGAGGAATACACAGGAACCAGCGCCTTGTTAGAAGTCACACATGAGCATGATGAGTAAAGTGGATAATCTCTATTGTTGTGAATGAGTCAATGACCTTCAAAACTTAAGATTTTGTTTACATACACCTACTAATTGGTCATATTAAACCCAATAACATTGAAATTCTTGGTTGTGAAAAAAGTTCACCTTCTTAGTGCAATTTTGATTTTGTGCCATATCGGCTATCTTGGATGATTTTTGGCAAATGTCCTCTAAATGCGTGATTTCAATGCCTCGGTTTGAAAAAATAAGTTATGCCAGTGACTAGTTAAGTGCCATTTCATAAGAAACCCTTTGATACTTTCACAATATGCTTGTTTCATGTTTGCAAATATGTTAAAATAAAGAAATATATAAAGGTAAATATATGCTTATGCCAATTTTGCTCCCAATTGCTATTTTTGGACCTTGTATTTTATTTTGTTCCAATGACCAGTCAGAATGGGAAACTTTGATAATTCATAATTCGAAAAGTTTTTGACCGATTTTGACCATTTAACCACCAAAATACTTCTGTTGATGAGTTCTACCCAGAAAACAATATTTTGTAGCAATAGGGTTAACATGAAATGTTGATGGTTATCCCTACTTAAATTCACAATCAATGGGTTTTTCTGAGAAGTGAAATTCAAGGGCGCACAACCATATATACTATTTGGTGGTGTGAAATCTGTTAGTAAAAGTTGATAACCAAGGTATCTTGACTAATTTGGACCTGCTGAATCCAAAAAAGGTGGCGAGCAATCATTATTTTGAGTCTATGACCTTCAAACTGACCCCACAAATGACCCCATAGGGTTATACAGGGGTCAAAAATGTTGCTCATTAGCATATCAAATTGCCCGTCTGGTCACATACTCAAAATAACACTTGTTTACCACTTTCATTGAATTCAGCAGGTCCAAATTGATTGCTAGGTTATCAACTTTTACTCAACAATTTTATCCAAGCACAAATTTGAGATTTTCCTACATACACACCCCCACACACTGTGTAACCACCGCCAAACATACACAGTGATACACCACTTGGAATTATCAAACTGTGGACACACACATTGGGCTATTCCAGTTTAAATCCACCCACCCCTATAGAAGACATGACCTTAATCTTCCACACAGGGAGTGTGAATTTCAAATGGAATTTCCTGAATGAGTGACACCATTTGATATCTACACTCCCTGTAGATAAATGGGTGTTGGGGTGTATGGATTTCAAGTGGAAGAGCCCATTAAAGATTAAGTTTTCACTTTCAAAGTGTGCAGACTACACCACAAACTGCTGTTGTTCTTTATGTGTTTATGATCTAGTAATAGTGTCCAGGAACCATGGACCTCTGCTGTACCTGTGCATCTGCTATTACATAGAGATTTCTCATGTGCTGCGTTTTTTTTGTACATGTGTTTAAAAACACATTGAATGTTTCCAACTCACAAGGTATAAATTATGCCAAGTAAAAATTTGTCAGAATTGTAAAATGCTGAATAACTGAATTTCTCTTGTTTCTCTCAATATATTAGGTGCTGCCATGGTTGCCGTAGAAATGATGAATCAAGAAGTCCTAGATGAGACAGAACCACTCTTGCAGCTGTTAGCCCTTTATGCATGTCACATGTATATGACAAAAGAACAACCAGCTCAGGTGAATATATCTTGAAGTTGTGGGATGTTGGTTGTTCCACATAAAGTAAAATGTTAGCTGATAAACTTTTTAAGGTGGTACAATGTCTAGCAATGCTAACTCTTTCTCTGTCATCATCAAAATTGATGTTTTGCTTGTCTCTTCATATGTTTCTTTCTGCGATTGTTGACAACACTTTTCAGTATGAATGCGAAGTTTGTAAAGGATTTTGGGGCATAAATTCCAGGAGGACTGACTGCTAATTGATTTTCTCATGTCCCTCAATCAACTTGAATTTCTCATATTATCTGTGTTTAGGAAGAAAGTTGGAATGTTGGTATGACTCTGGCAGATGCAAGCAGAGGCAAGCAGAGGTCAGGCAACCTTACTTGGAAGAAGCTACCATGTCCTTGGCTATGCAATGGCAGGAAACTTGAGCAAGACTCTCAGAATACTCCAGTCTGTGGAAAGTGAAGGAGATGAAGCCCAACCTTACATTGTACAAGAAGCTGTAAGTGTTCCATCAAGTGAGAGATTTACAATAGTTTAAGGGGGTACTACACCCCTGGCCAATTTTGTGCCTATTTTTGCATTTTTCTCCAAAATTATAGCGCATTGGTGACAAGTAAGATATAGGGGTATATTATAGGGGCAAGAACTACAACTACTGCACTGAAAATTCAGCAACTCAAGGCAAGTAGTTATTGATTTATTGATCAAATATTGGTTTTCCTCATATTTGACTGCAACTCCACAACTGTTGTCTGTGCTGAAATAAAATTTCCAGTGCAGTAGTTGTAGTCATGCATGTCACCAATGTGCTGAAAAATGCAAAAATAGGCACACAATTGGCTAGGGGTGTAGTACCCCCTTAAGTGTGTTCAAATTAACATCAGTATAATCTATATCTCGGTATCTGATTTACCTGCAGCACAGTCCATTGACAACAAGGTAGATTGATTTGCCAGTTAAAGGTGTGTTTCTTTGTTGATTCTTGTTCTATGGGTGGTAAAAGTGAGATTCCTAGGGTGTAAAATTGTCACCCTTGGGCAATTCAAGATAGCCAAGTTTTAAAGATAATTGAGCAATTTTGAATTTTTACTCCTGTATAAACTTTGACATTGGAAATCTTAATTGCCAAGGAGTGAAATTCAACACCCCTACAATCTCATTTTGTATCACCTATTGGTGAAGAAAAAAACATCTAACCTGATGAAACAATAGTTTACAGCCGGACAAACATGCCCCTTTTGATGTGACAGGCCATAGTTGATGATAATTTGAAGTATTTATTAACCAAGTGTTAATTTTGATTATGCATTTAATACATGTTTTTGTTATCTTTAATAATACATGCAGGTGGATAAGTTAAAGAACCTTGTGGACAACCAAGCTGAGAAAGATGAGCATTTAATAAGTCAGATTCAGGTAATATTATGCAAGATATTTTGATTTTTTTTTTCAATTTTGCTTTAAAAGGATGTTGTAGCATAGTAAGTCAGCCTCAGTATACAGCTCAATTCAGTGTTGCAGAATATTCCAAATTGGATTGTTGATATTAATGTCTACATTAATGTTACCACACAAGACTTTGTTAGTGAAGACCTATATTATAATGTCTATGAATTATGTTCACTACTAGTAAACTTAGAAGCAGCGCTCTCAAATCCTTTGTAAATTTTTTTGCCTACAACCAATGTGGTTATAGAGGAAAATAGTAAGATTTGAAAGCAATGTAAAATTGAATACCTGAGTGGAAGAAGAGCCCAACTCCAATTTTGTACAAAAATGAGTTTGACCCAGCATTTTATTGCCAGCAGACTGTTCTTCCTTGTGTGTGAAAAATGAGCCAAAATTCACTCTCTATAAATAGCCTTCCACGTACACTTAATCATGGTTTTCATGGAAGAAAGGCCCAACTCCACAGAGTTGGGCCCTTCTTCCACAAATATTGGGTTAAAGAGGAATTTTGTATTCATCCATTCACTACAATAAACTCTCTTGATAACATATTACATGCTTCTACTTGGACAATTAATGGATAATTATCAAATTTCTGTAGCTATTTATGACACATCTGCTTACGGAACTGGCACTTGCAGTATATTAGTGGAAGAAGGGCCCAACTCCAGCTCGTATTAAGACCTGTACCGTTGCCATGGAAACATCATATATAATTTTGAATGTATGTAATATTGTATATTCATGTAATAAAGGTCACCTGAAGATGAAAACATTCTGTCTATAAAACTTTTCCAAATATTAAGTTTTTTCTTAATATCTCATAACAGTTTTCATGGAGTTGGGCCCTTCTTCCACTCAGGTATTCAATTGTTTGTTTACCAAATTACTAAATAAACTGAGCTCAAAAAGAAACTTATAATTATTTACAACTTGTAAATCACAAGGTCATATTTTAAAGAGTGTCAATCAAAATGAACCAAAATTACACACAGGATTACTTTAATACTCTACTCAAAACACATGTCAGTAACCAAGCAGTTGTCCAACTGACACAACAGCAAAATGCACTGTCATGGGACAGCTTCCTGGACTTCCTCCACTTTCACAGCCCAACATTTGGCACCCAGCACAAAAAATCTGTGAGAATGCACACAAGATCCTTGCACAGATGATAAAACGGTGCTGCTTTCTGCTTTTCATACGCTTTTTTCATGAAACAGGGCTGGGCTGTGAATGTAGTCCAGGAAGCTGTTCCATGTCAGTGCATTTTGCTGTTGTGTCAGTTGGATAACTGCTTGGTTACTGACATGTGTTAAGAGTAGAGTATTGAAGCAAACCTGTGTGTAATTTTGGTTCAATTTGATGGACAGGATTTCAAGATATGACCTTGTGAGAAATTATAAGTTTCTTTTTGAGCTCAGTTTATATAACATCCCATTGCCTTACAATTGAAAACTGGTAGCACCCTTTAAACTTTATTCTAGGGATAACATTTTGCATTATTTATTTATTATTATGAGTTTGATAGTGTGCTGAATATAGATTTGTCCCTTGTTAAATTCATGTTACATGGCTTTTCTTGGAATTAATGAACAGTGGATCAGATATTAGTTAGTTAACAGTGCAGTGCCATGAAAGCTGACCCTGTTCTTTAAGTCAATAGAGTTTATCGTAACACACCCGGGGGCACTGGTCATTGACAAGGGGGTATCATGTGTGACCACAAAGTCTCCATAAGCACCCTAAACAAGTATTTAGGAGGTCTGAAAATGCACCCCTAAACATGTATGCCAAGTGTAATATCATATCCTAAATAAGTATTGACATTATTTTTACCCCCATTTCAAGCAAGTAAATCAGTCATTTTTTGACTCTATAAATCAATACTGAGAAAACACAAATTCAAAAGTTCATAACTTTTAACCTTTTTCCACGCTACATTTGTCTCAAAGGACCCTAAACACTGATTTATTGTACAAGGTATACCCTTTTTTTCAAATTTCCTTGTTTTAGATACCCTATTCACGATACGTAAGTACAATTCCTGATCATGAAAAAAGACCCCTTTTACGTTAATCTTTGGCCTCGCATGATACCCCCTGGTCAATGACCAGTAGCCCTCCTGGGGTAACACAAATTTAAGAAAGAGATAAATAAATATTTGGTACTCTGTCCAACTCCTAACGATATGTTGCAGTGGCGTAGTGTGGGTCATCCGATTGGGGGGGCACCAACCATGATTGGGGGCACCAGGTCTGATGGGGGCACAAGCCGCTTTTTTGGCAATTTTCATATGGGATTTTCTAAATTTTGCAGTCAATTGGGGGGGCACATGCCCCTATGACGCTACGCCACTGATATGTTGCACAGTAGATGGATGTTAAATTTATTTAATTCATTTTATTTTTTTATATTTGAATAGGAAACAATTGAGAAGCTAGAATCTGAAGGCAAAATCTCCAGTGAGTCACTAGACAGCCTGCTCCCAACCCAGCTGTTAAATCACATCACGCAATATGAAAACAACTACACTACAGGCTATGCCCAGAAATTACAAGAATGGCATCAGGAATACTTGGATGGTGTGCAAAAAATGCAGCAACTTGAAAAGGAGCAGGAAATAGCTCAAAAATTGACACGGTTAGATGAGTTACGGATGGAGGTGGAGGGGTTGGAATATGCGAAAGAAAAAATTGCAGAGGAGAAAGAGAAACAAAAGAAAGCAGAGGAAGAGAAACATGAACAGAATTTACAAACTGCAACTTAGATTTGTTTTATATACTTCACTCTAGAAGTAGGACCAGTTTAAATGTTAAATTTGTCAAAAACAATCAGGAGTGGATCTGAGAATTCAGAGAAGAATGTGAATCAGAGATGTCAATAAAGCCGACGGTGCCCTTTGTCTATATTTTGGTTCGCCTCAAGTTTGTCAGTGACGTCAATGCTTTTTCGCAGTTGCACCACAAGCATGTTAACAAACTGCCCTTGTAAACATATGGCACATGTACGTTCTGTGCGATTAACTTCATGTGGATGATTTGATACTGTGACCAGCTAAATCACCTACGTCATTACCAATCTTGGTGTGAACCAAAGTATACACACTGGGATTAGACAGTGACACACATGTTCCTGCAGCATGTGTAGCAACTCTTGACAGATCCTGATTGAGTGCTGCAGTTCTGGGACTGATTTGCATCAATGGCCTGAGACCAAGACATTTGATGAGGATGGAGATGTCTGAATATAAATGCATCTTTATTTAGTGAAATTGAAGCTTGTGAATTTGATCAAAATAAAAATTACAGGAATAGAGAAGGAGAATCGCTGTTATCTTTATTTAGGTATGAGAATTGGGGATGTTCATGTTTTGCTCAGAGTGCATCCAGAACTAATCGGTGCTTGTGTGCAACTATTGCATAACCATGACATGCATGTTGGTAGTGTCATATGAGTTATATGATAAATGATTTGATGCACACTTGATATTTATCATATGATTTGAAGCACACTTGATCTTGTTTGTTTCCAACTGTCGGCAAGGACCTAAGGGCTCATATTGAAATTCCCTTACACAGGAAGGTGTGCGCCATCCTGCAGCTTTCCTGTGCTAGCCTTCTTTTGCTAAAATCCTGGGCAGGGTGTATCACTGATGCATATAATCCATCCGTTTTATGACCGAGCTTTCCTGAGGCGCGCCCTTGGCGAGGGGAATCCTGCCTTCTTTCTGTGTGAAAACGTGGTATAGAGTATTTCAATATGAGCCCTAAATACCCACAATTATACAGCGCCAATATACAGGGTGGTATAGGCAGTTCGGCTTCTCCATTTCTGTGATCTGAACAGAAAAAAGATTTTGATCCGTTTCACAGAAGTTATAAATGATATCATGTATATACATGTAAGTGGGCTGACTAAGAATCTGTTGTGTACTACATGTAAAGAGAATGACAGAGTTACGCATGAACCCAAGATACTAGGCATTAAACTGACCCTGTACTGCATGTTATAGTTTATATATCTACCTCCAGTCAGTGGCACTAGACAGGCTGTATATAAGTGGGCTGAATTAGAATCTGTTGTGTGTTACATGTAAAGAGAATGACAGAGTTACACATGAACCCAAGATACTAGGCATTAAACTGACCCCGTACTGCATGTTATAGTTTATATATCTACCTCCAGGCTTAGTGTATAAGTGGGCTGAATTAGAATCTGTTGTGTGTTACATGTAAAGAGAATGACAGAGTTACACATGAACCCAAGATACTAGGCATTAAACTGACCCTGTACTGCATGTTATAGTTTATATATCTACCTCCAGTCAGTGGCACTAGCTTGTGTGCTGCCTTGGCTTATCATTGTTTCTTGTGTGTACATATATGCACCACTTTGATCGTACACATAAAAGTATGTACATACTCCAAGTAATGCTAAGCTAATGCAAAGTACGCTGAAAGCTAGTGCCGCTGACTGGAGGTAGATATGTAGACTGTAGCTAAAGATTGCATCAAAGTTAAGGAATCAGGCTCTCTAATACAGGCTGTATCAAAGTGAAGTGAAGTTTTCAGTTACAATAAAGAGGTATGGCACTAAAACTTGGTACCAGGGTAGTACACATGAAATGCAACAAAGCTTTGGTTGCATTTGGCAAATTTTCATTTGCATAATTAGAGCCCTATTCTGTCGGTCGGACATCCGGTCTATCTCTAGTCTCGGGCCCAAACTGCATGTGGCTCAAGGTTTGTTGTGAACAACAGAAACCGGCTGTGAAGGAGGCTACATAGCGATGTTGCTGGAGTGACATTCAATTTCGGAAAAAACGACACTTGACCATGGAATTTAATTTTAAGTTTGTCAGTATATAAACGGTAAATCAAGTAAGTTTCTTTCACTCTGAAGACTTAGAAACGGTTGTTTGATTCCACTGACTATTTGCGATCGAAATTTACATAACACCAATGACAGAAATCATCAACAAAAATCGAATCAGGAACTTGTTTTCACTCGAACATCATCAACCGGAAGTGACGTGACACGGACCGACAGAATAGTTTGATCAGCTCGTAATTGGCGGGCCTTAATAACATTGAAGATATTTTATTTTGAGAATACAATTGTGACATCTCACAACAATTATCACAAATTATTAATTCAAGTCCTATACTTTTGTCTTCTTTCTTTAACAAGCAAAATATAAACCAGATAGGTCAACCTTGAACTCTTAATGTGGGTCTACTCTTTGGCATAGTGGTAAATGCTTAACAATTCCCGCCGATTACGAGCTGATCAAACTATAATAAACTTTTCTATTCTAATTAGTTACCCTAATTAATTATGAAAATTGAAATTTGCCAAACACATCCGTGATTTTATTGCATCTTGTGTGTACTACCCATGTGCCATTCCTCAATAACATAGATCTTTTGATTAAATCTGAAAACTTTACAATGCATAATTCTTCAATATATAATGAAAACAATTACCTGGCAATGTCTTCTTGGTTTGGTGCCATTTTGACAGGCCATATATTGAGAACCGAATGCACGATTAAAACAAAGTTTCCAGTTTTATAATCGACAACGCAAGATCTATGTTTCAATGAAAAGAAAATCTATTTTTTTGCCTTAATCAATAGGGCTATTTGGGGTAATTTTGAGCCATGGTACCCTCTGTAATATATGGCCTGTGACTCTGGTTAACAGTATCACCTGGGATCAAGTTAAAGTGGAGTGCAAAATTTGCACTTCTAATGGGTCTCACACAGTTGTGTGTTAGTAGCAATGATGTAATTATCTGCAAAATATTTAGTGTAAACAACAGGTTTATTTGGATTTTATGGCTAAAGACCAAGTTTATCATTGGTGCCATTTGTATCCAAACTTAAGTCTATAGTCTGTCTCATCTCAAGGGTTGCAGTGGCAGATTCTATCGCGCACACGTAGAAGGGCGATTTGTCTGCACGTTGCAATGCAACCGTGTAAACACACTGGTTCAAATCTGCCATTGCAAAATCCAACATAGGGTTACTCTCAACTTGAGATGAATACACTATAGACGAGGGCAAGGCTGGTATAAATAATGACCTTTGGGCCTGGGCACCATGGGTACGGGCGGGTACCAGAAAGCCCATTCAAATATCCCAGCTTTAGTAAACTTCAAAGATGGATTTGGTATCATGTGTATTACTAGAGCACTGCAATGTCGATCTGTAAAACAGGAAACCAAAAGTTCTACCATAAGATTGGAGTGTTGTTTTCGGCAGAGCATCTTCACCTCACACATAGTTGACTCTGTCACATACATTGCAGCTTGTGCAAGTAGTTAAGGGTAATGCAGTATCCTTTGCACCCAATTAATGTGTCCGAGCCAGTAAAAACAAATAGGTGAGGCGTAGCCATACCCATTATTGAAATGTTTTTATTGCTGAGATATAGTCTGGTACCAAGTTTGGCTTTGATCCATTGAATCTAAACAATAATATTAAAATTGGGGGACAAACATGTTACACACATTGAATTGAAAAAGGGCTACATATGCACCTGCTTGCCAAATTGGGAAAATGTGATCTTGAAAATTGTGCTATGTAAAGGGACTGCTGGTTAATGAAATATAAATAATAAACCTGAATGGAACAAATGCTAGTTGTGTTTATTGCGTTTGCATTACAGGACACAATAAATAATATACAAATTATGCAACATTATTTTATTATAATACTTTATTGCAAATACCTGCAGTTTGCATTTAAGGGCTGGGGTATGAACGTTTGGACAGTATTTATTTTGGGACATTAGAGCACATCAGATATATCGAATTGCATTCTGAATACGAAGAATGTCATTCTGATATCAAATAATTTGGATTTTTTGAAATTCGCAATTTGATACACATTTTATGGCAAATCATTAAAATTGATATTTTTGATATTTAACAGTACTTGAAGTAAACTTTATAAATCTGATGATTTATACTTAAAGTGTATGTAGGTGGGATGAAAAGCCGACGATCAATTGAAAATTTTGACCTTTCAGTATTGAAGATATGGATTTTTTTTCCCAAAACACCAAAAAAATTAGGTCTTTTTGGGAAAAAATCCATATCTTCAATATGAAAGGCCAAAATTTTCAATTGACCGTCGACTTTTCCTCCTGCTACATACACTTTAAGAATATATCATTAGATTTATATAATTACCGAGGACTGTTATATTTCAAAAATTTGAAAAATATCAATTTTTATAATTTGTCATAAAATTTGTATTATATTGTGATTTAAAAAAATGAAAAATTTTGATATCAGAAAGACATGCTTCAGTATTCAGAATGCAATCGATAGGTCTGAGGTGCTCTCATGTCCCACAAAAATACTGTCAAACGCAATAAACGCTCATTTTGGATCCCTTAAGAAGTGACACATTTACATATTTAGTATATCTAGTACATGGTGTATTTCGTCATAATTTCTCCATAGTGACAAATAATGAATTTGATCAAAATTATGACACATTTACATATCTAGTACATTTCATCATAATTTCTACATAGTGACAAATATCAGATTACTGTATACCATTCCTGTATAAACCTGGCACACTTCACCAAATGCAGGAAATGGCAGCTTTGCACTGTAAAAGTTTGATCAAACCACACTCTACAGTCAAAATGCCAAAGGAAGTTTCTGGTGTCCATCAAAATCCAGTTTTCAATCTCACTATATGAGCCATTCTCAGAGCTTTATTTTGCTGAAAACCCCATCATAACTAGACTTATGGTTCCAGAGATATGGTCATTTTAGTGTTGCTCAGAACAATAAAATACAAAGGAAGTTGAATACTATTATTGATTATATCTCAAAATCAATATTCCCGACATCCGACTCATTTTGCTTGATTGGATCACATATTCCACTTGGGTTTTTCAGTATGCACAAATTGTCACTATTTACAAAAGCTAAACATTTCCCAAAGTCATAGACAATTGTTCTTTTCAATTATTTACCTCAGCTAAAATTGAATCTTGCTTTTGGCCAAGAGAAACGCTTCACAAGTTGGGTTACCATAATAGGATGAAACAGTTGAGTTGGTTGCACAGGATTTTGTTAGGGCTCATATTGAAATTCCCTTACACAGGAAGTACTGCAGCTTTCCTGTGCTAGCCTTTTGTTAAAATCATGGGCAGGGTGTATCACTGATGCATATAATCCATCTGTTTTATGACCGAGCTTTCCTGAGCGTTTATTGCTTTTCGACAGTATTTTTTGTGGGATATGAGAGCACCTCAGACCTCTATCGAATTGCATTCTGAATACGAAGCATGTCTTTCTGATATCAAATAATTTTCATTTTTTGAAAATCATAATATAATACAAATTTTATGACAAATTATAAAAATTTGATATTTTTCAAATTTTTGATATATAACAGTCCTCAAGTAAATTATATAAATCTAATGATATATTTTAAAGTGTATGTAGCAGGGAGGAAAAGCCGACGGTCAATTGAAATTTTTACCTTTCATATTGAAGATATGGATTTTTTCCCAAAAAGACCTAATTTTTTTTTGGTGTTTTGGGAAAAAAATTCATATCTTCTATACTGAAAGGTCAAAATTTTCAATTGATCGTCGACTTTTCATCCCACCTACATACACTTTAAGTATAAATCATCAGATTTATAAAGTTTACTTCAAGTACTGTTAAATATCAAAAATATCAATTTTAATGATTTGCCATAAAATGTGTATTAAATTGCGAATTTCAAAAATCAAAATTATTTGATATCAGAATGACATTCTTCGATTCAGAATGCAATTCGATATGTCTGATGTGCTCTAATGTCCCAAAATAAATACTGTCCAAACGCTCATACCCCAGCCCTTAATGAATAGTGCTATTTTAGACATGATTTTGCACTTCATTTTGTGACATCTGGTCCATGGAGGCCAAAGGAGCCATTTTTGACAATAGAGTTACTATAATTATTACCCTTTACAAACTTTAGGCTATCATATACTGAAAACACCAAAGGTCTAGCATACTTGGTTCTAAAATTATGAAGTTTTGGGATGTCTATTTTCTATGTATTTTTATCCTTTTTAAACTCCACATCTCAATTTCAAAATTGCCACATTTGGCCTCCATGGACCAGATTGAGTCACATTTCTTTAATTTGTTCACAAATTTATGAATAGTGGATACCTTTTCCTTTTGAGAAATACAACATTTTGAAAAAGTAATATTTATAATGTAATACAAACATGTCACAAAATCAAAACTAGCTGTTGTGGTTCCGGGGCACGAGTGGGCCATGTACGTACGAGGAAGGAAAGCGAAGTGAGTGCTTTTGTTTTCTTTGTACAAATGTCAACTGGTGGATTAAATCGCAAACCCAAGTAGTTCATTGATTTTAGTTTTATACGACCCAGTCCTGGACTTTGAGTGACATAACAGAAAAAGAAAGAAAGATTTTTTTTACCATTAACAAATTTGTATTGAATTTCAGCAAATTTTGCGCAAATTACTGCAAAAAAGTGGAAATTTTCGGAATTTTAGGTTTTTAATGGGGGCATCCCCCTGGCACCGCCCCTGAAAATGTTACAAAACCATTTGGAAATCCTCCCAGCTCATAATTTAGAATGCACAGTTAAGTAGAGAAATTAGCTACATAAATGTTGTTTTTTTTGCCAAATTTTTCAATTAAAAAAATACAAATAGCAATTTGAATGACTTATCCTTCACTCAAGTGTACACAATTTTAATTTTTTTACACTATCACTGAATAAAGGTTCAAGTGAGGCCTTTAATGCACCAAAAATGTATATATTAAAAACATGTGAACCTATATTTTAAGTTTTTTGGGTTGGTCGATACAAACTTGATTTAAGACCTACAACATGTAATACATCCCTGGGCTGCATCATCATTAGTAGGAAACTTATGGGGGTACTACACCCCTTGCTAAATTTGTGACTATTGTTGCTACACCCCTTGCTAAATTTGTGACTATTGTTGCATTTTTCTCAAAAAATAATAACACACTGGTAACAAAAGTTACGTATATTATAGGGGCAAGGAATCCAGTTAGTACACTGGAATTTCAGTGACTCAAGACAAGCAGTATGTTATTGATAAGAAAAGAGGTACCGCTAGAATGTACCTCATTTCTTAACATATATAATGAACCACTTGTCTTGAATCACTGAAATTTCAGTGAAGTAATTGGATTTCCTACATAACATTTGTTACCAGTGTGTAGTTATTTTTTTGAGAAAAATGCAAAATTAGTTACAAAATCTATCAGGGGGTGTTTAGTATTAAACCATTTAATCAACAATCTGCAAATTTTTTTTACAAAAAGTGTAAAATATTATAGTACAATACAATTACTAAACAAGAAAACATTTGAATGGTAGTGCCAGAACTTGACTAGTAGTTAAACGTGGCAACACTTGACTTGACTTCACAGAAAAAACCCATTATACACTTACAGAAAAGGTAATGGGCTATAAAAAGGAACATTGTTTTAAACATTTGTAAAAACATGATGCAAAACATTCTTGCAGAAATTTACGGAATGTTTATAGGGACTGTGCAATAATTATGAATTTCCAAAATGGTCTGCCAAAAATTTCTTGCCCCCCTTCAGCCATGCCAAAAAATCTTTGCCCTCCCCTTGATGTGCCAAAAACCTTTACCTCCCCCCTTTTGACATGCCATAAATTCTTTGCCCCCCTTACACAAGATTTGGGGAATCCGAATTTAAAACCTTAAATTGTCTCATCATGTAATGCGAGCGCAGCGATCAGAAAATTTTGCATATTTGAATGTGTTCCTACACCTTTTTAGGGCGTATTATAGAAATGGTGCCCAAAATATCTTGCCCCCCCCCCCTTTCGACCTGCCAAAATCGCTTGACCCCCCTTTTGACCTGCATATAATTATTGCACCATGCCTTATGTAAGGGTTACTTTGCCTTCAGAGATTCATAAAAAGAATAGTGAACTTGCTGTGATTACTTACCAACACAGGAGATGATAAATGTCAGTCAATGACTATTTAAATGCACTTGGATGGGTTTTAGGGTCAAGTGCTCGAAATCAAGCATTATTTTTCTTTTTGAATTAAGCAACCTCAAATCATCCAAAACATGTTGTTTTATGCACATTTGACATGAAATACCTGCACCATTCAATTTTTGATTGGCATAACCAAACCGACCTTAAAAGTAGGCCAAAGTCTTTTTTTAGGCCTATTGGGCCAAGTAAAATAAATAACATGTATATCATCCCAGCCATCACCAATTTATGGAGATTTTCAAATATCTTTGTTATTTTTTTTTTGTTTATTATTTTTTATTACGGCTTTGGGGAAATGACAATAGGGGGCCTCCCCAATTTTATGATATGTTGACAAACACTTTGCAATTCTACACAGAAATGAATGGTAAAAAAATAATTATAATAACAATATTAAATAAGGACCTCCCTCACCGATTTTTGAAAAAATCGGGATGACATATATGTTATTTTTTTTACTTGGCCTTAAGATAACGTTATTAATTTACAAAACTATAAATCATGGAAATTAATTACATTAGGCCTAAAAATATGATATGCAATATGAACAACATGTGTATGGTGTTACAAATTGAATTACAAGAGAAACTGGTTCTGATTGTTTAAATGTAGTTCTGCACAAATCTGAACTATGTGAAGGTATGCCTTAAAGTATTACTAGGATTTAATACTAAAGTGAAACCAAAGTTAAACCCATTTTGAAACCCAAACTATACATGAGTCTTAAAATCTTTACATGACGGGTATGTACCGCAAGGGATGGATTGGGAATAGAATTGAATGACAGAACTAGAACTAAACATTCATTCATAGCATCATGTAAAAACAATAAAACATGAGATGAGACTAGATTTTGATTTTTCCTGCATTCAATTCAACTTTCAACACTTTTCTTTGGTCCACCGCCTGAATTTGACTCTACTCACCTCTGTGTTTCTGAGGACTAGACCAACATGACCAAGTAGAAAAATACATGCTTCTTCCCAAGGCTAGGCCCTGTTTTTTTTTCTGGCCTAGGCTAGGATAGGCCTCGGAAACACAGTAACTGGAAATGGTGCAAATGTTTTTACAGCTTTAAAAGTGATGTTAATAGAGTCCTGTTATATACGCTTAATATCAAAATGCTATAGCATATCAAAACGATAATAGATTGCGGGGAAAAAAATACAGCGAGTTGTTAGGCAAAAAACAACACTTTTTCACAGTTTTATAAAATCGCCATCTTTGAAGCTTACGCTCAATAAGTCGTGTCAATAAATTTTTAATTTAAAGTTGTTTTAATTTAAAGTTGTTTTAATTTAAAGTTAAATTTTTAATATAAAGTTGTTTAATTTAAAGTTGTTTAAGTAACTGCTTCAATTATGTCTAAAATTGGATCAGGACACCATCTCGAGCATCGGTCTCGCAAAATAGTCAACAACTTGTTAAAATACTTCGAAGATGCTGCGAGGAAAACTCGCAGTAGAAATTATGGAATTGCTTTGGAAGCACTGCAGCAAACGGCAGATGCTACTGGACTAAGCGCCTTGTGGTCTTTGATGTAATGCACTATATAAGAATAAATTATTATATTATTATTATTACTATCTCGGCCAGCAGTTTCTCTAGTCAAGCAGAATGCCAAGAAACATGGTTCAGAATGTACCTAAACGTAGAGGTCCCAAATGTAAGTCAGTAATGGACAAAATTGATTTTGACAGAGACATTATCCATCGAACAATACATGACTTTTATAGTTCAGGTGAATGGCTGACAATGGAGAAATTACATGCAAAATTGCGGGGCACCATTGGTTTCACCGCTAGCATCAAATCATTGCTTTGCCTGGTAAAGAAAATGGGCTAAAAGTACAAAAAGCGTGATGGTAGACGCATTTTAACTGAAAGACCTGATATTATTGCCAGGAGATTTGAATATCTTGAATTGATTAAAAGACTACGAGATGAAGGTAGACCGTTTGTATACCTGGACGAGACCTGGGTTTGCGCCAACCACACTGTAAGCAAGTGTTAGGTGAACGCCGCGGTGATGGTGGCCTGAAAGTGCCAACCGGGAAAGGCACCAGTTTGATCATTCTCCATGCCGGGACAGCCAACGGATTTGTTCCTAATTGCGAGCTTGTTTTCCAGAGCAAATGTGCATCAAATGACTATCATGATGAGATGGACTCTGCAAC
This sequence comes from Amphiura filiformis, assembly GCF_039555335.1. Lineage (NCBI taxonomy): Eukaryota > Metazoa > Echinodermata > Ophiuroidea > Amphilepidida > Amphiuridae > Amphiura > Amphiura filiformis. The sequence continues at coordinate 14,843,183 of NC_092635.1, read as the reverse complement.
ATTTGAAGATTGGTTCCCAGATAAACTATTTAAAAATATTCCACCAAATTCAGTAATAGTTGTAGATAATGTAAGTTATCATACGGTAAAAGTCTGTCTTTGAGTTCTCTGGCAAGAACACTGTGTACCATCCATTGTCCTTTACTTGCATGACTTGTTTTTCCACATAATCCAAGCTAAGAAAGCACTGCTTTTGCACTATTTCGGAGTCAATATTCGCTGACTTGTTCGGCGTTCAAATGGCAATTTGCCGCTCATCTCACAGTTGACCGGTCATGTCAAAATAACATCATATGCGCTATTGACAAATCAAGAGCCGTATGGAGTTTGATTGACAGACGACGTCAGACGCGGTAAATTCTTTTTATCTCTGTCTTTAATTATATGTGGTGTCTTTAAGTGTGCGTGTGTACACTAACTAGTGCTTTGAGTGAATAATAGCGATTTGAGGTTGCACCCAATGAAATGGGCACTGACGCCACAGACACATCAAGGTATAGACTTGTTTTTTTTTTTAAATTACAGAATTATAACAACTGCTGTATTTAATATCAAGCCAAATGAGTCAATTGACAAAAATTTGGCCATCAAGATGTTTTCAGCTGTTGGTATTTCAGCAAAACACAAACTTTATCATCTTTCTATAGCTTATTATAGACAGGAATATTAGCTTTGCACGATTAACATTTTACAAATTATATGACAAATTTCATGAGTAAGAGCATTACAACCACACATACATCCCTTAGGGGCGAGTCTCAATTCTACATTTGAGACCACTTCAGAACACAGTGTGAAAATAAAGTCACTAGGGTCATGGCGTACATACTCAGATAAAGCTATAAGGTGATATAATGTAAGGTTTCTGCTACTACATGTTACATTTTAATATAACAATTGTAGACATCCCTACTTTCACTACACAAATAATACAATATTTATGAGTTCATCTATCAAACAAGATATGAAATCAAATCAAAAATCAACATTTTGAGAATATTTAATTTTTATTACACAATGCATCACTGCCATTGGTGACAGGGTTTTTTTAGCATTAAATTGTTCTAAATTATTATATTTTTGATGAAAGTTTTACTTTTTAAAAATTAATTACCAGTTTCTTGCTGAAACTTAAAATTAGAACAAAAAAAAAGCCCCGCAAAACTGTTCTAACTGCTCAACCCAAGTATCATTATGAGGATAATATTGTTGTCAGGCTTATTATAGTCAGTTACAAACAACTGTTAAGGTTTCCAAATTTTGACTGATCCCTGTGGGGATTTTATCTCAGACTCCTCTTGCACCACATTCGAAGGCCAAATTCCTTTACTCAGTTAAGAACAATCAACGGTATGATTTGTCCAACATACCAATTAAAAAAAAAAGCAGCATGTGAAGAACTCCAATTACTAGACAACGATTCAGAATGGGACAAGTGTCTTACAGACACAAACATACCAAACAGCATGTGAAGAACTCCAATTACTAGACAACAATTCAGAATGGGACAAGCGTCTTACAGACACATCTTCATTTGCTTCAGGCCATTCATTGAGGGATCTCTTTGTCACTTTGTTAGTCTTCTGCCAACCAGTAAACCCAAACACTATTGGCCATTTATATGTGGTTCATCCTTCCCAAGGTGAGCTATTTTATCTCAGACTCCTCTTGCACCACATTCCAGGATCAACTTCATTCACTCATTTAAGATCAATCGATGGTATGATTTGTCCCACATACCAAGCAGCATGTGAAGAACTCCAATTACTAGACAACGATTCAGAATGGGACAAGTGTCTTACAGACACAAACATACCAAACAGCATGTGAAGAACTCCAATTACTAGACAACAATTCAGAATGGGACAAGCGTCTTACAGACACATCTTCATTTGCTTCAGGCCATTCATTGAGGGATCTCTTTGTCACTTTGTTAGTCATCTGCCAACCAGTAAACCCAAACACTATTGGCCATTTATATGTGGTTCATCCTTCCCAAGGTGAGCTATTTTATCTCAGAATCCTCTTGCACCACATTCCAGGACCAACTTCATTCACTCATTTAAGGTAAGCTGACAATATTATTTATAAAGCATACCCAGTCGCACTGCAGTTTTTAGCGGGATCCCCATAAATGGGGCGATACCTCATCCCATTTTTTCACACTTCTGTAAGTAGCAATTAGCACCTCTTGAGTTTTCCGATAAAATCAATGGTCACTAATAGTAGTGGCACCAGTCTCGGTACACCGCAGTACGACGGACTTTTGCACTACATTGTTTACGCTGGTTTAAATCATGGGTCAATATAACTATAAACAGATTCTAGGTAGTGTGTGTGAATGTGTGATAATGGATGAATATAACTGTTTACTGTTACAGTATTAACCAGCTATTGTTGATGGTATCGGTAGCTACTAGTGATTTTTGCTTTACGGTCAGCACTAGTATTGTGTTAGCATGGTACTGTGTGCGATGCATTAAATTCGTGTTTGAGCTCTGTTTTGGCATGTTTGGGGGTTTATAAGATATGTCCGAAAATTGGGTTTGATACTTTGATTTACCGATTGTATTAATTATGAGATTTTTAAGTCAAGTTATTTCTCCGATTGTATTAATAATACTAATACCGCTGCACGTCGATCTTTTTTACGGGTAAGGCATATACAGATACAATCTACACTTCTTCAAAGTTTCACACACAAAAAAAAGAAACACACAGGATGTTATTTCCTCATAGGCCTATTTTGTTGAACGGATCACCGGCATTCCTCTTATACAGGGGGGGGGGTAGGCGATCTTCAACCACAAGTAAGTAGCAATTAGCACCTCTTGAGTTTTCCGATAAAATCAATGGTCACTACTACCCACTACTAGTAGTGGCACCAGTCGCGGTACACCGCAGTAAGCCTGGTCCGAGATATCTGCCTGCCCAGACCTGGCCCTTGGCCCGATTAATATTTTGGAGAAGTTTCACTTCCAGGTGCTTCATAAAACAACTTTACATGATCATCGGAAAAAACATGTTAAACATTTGAAAACATGTCTCCGAGAACGCCAGAATATGTAGAGGGCTATTTACTTCCTTGCCATCTTGGCCAATAATTTAGTAGCCTACCATGGCAACAGTTGGTATATATTATTTCTGGAATGTTGCCAACATACCCTTTACCCCGAGACTAGTATACCAAGACATCTAGTTGTAACCATGGTAACACGGGACGACGGTCTTTGTGGTCAATGTCTGGTGTACGTACATGTACGTACAACCAATCACAGCGCTAGCTGGAAACAAGTTCACCTTATTATAATTTTATGAATGGGCTGTAGTCTACATGTTACGCGATCCCGGGGTACTCGATTCATGAATACTGTATCTCAATTGACCAGCTTATTGGAGTGCCGAGTTGGGGTCCCGGGGGTTGGGTGCCAGGCTTATAAATAAATAACTACGGGGTCATAGGCAGCCACGTTGTTTCATAATTATAGTTTCCGCCAATGTTCCTGGCCAATAATGGGGTTGTCATTATGTTCGGAAGGTGGGGGGGGGTTGTCACAAATATATGGGGGTCATCATTTTTGGAAAGATTACCAAAATTAATGGAGGGAGTCACAAAAAGACTGGTTTCAATGCAATTTTAACCTGTTAACATGGTTATTGGGGTAAGGTGTCGGCCTATCGGTGCTGGTGGGTGGGGGTCATTTTGTCGAAATAGGGGGGACGCAATTTTATTGACGTCAACTTTTGGAAAAGTTGGCACAACCCCCCCCCGAAGAAAATGATAGCCCTTATCTATGGGCTGAACAATAATAATTATGAGCCCGAGTGGGGATTTCCAAACTGCCTGCCAAATATCAATCCCACCGGCCTGCCAAAACATGCTTGCTTTTCCTCTCCAATTCCAATTTATTTTGCATCTATTTACTTTCTCAATAATAATTAAACTAAACATGGGTGACGGGGCTGTGCGGGGTTTTGTTTGCGCATTTTTCAACTACCTCTAACCCAATGACCCCCTTTCTTGTTTTACTGAACTCCTTCTCACCCAATGACCCCCTTTTTTGTTTTCCTTTCACCAAAAGACCCCCTTTTTTCAAAAATTTTGGGAAAATTTCTGATAATCTCTCACTGGATGACCCCATTTTTTCATTATTTTTCTTCAAATTTTTGAAAGTTTTGTATCAACTTTTATATCTTGACCAAAAATTGTTCCCAGTCTCACTGAATGACCCTTTTTTGGTCAGAATTTCCTCAGTCTCACGGAAAGATTCTTTTTTGGGGACCTTCTCACTGAAAGACCACCTCGAAAGACCCCTATAGTTTCGAACTGCTGTCCACATATTCCCGTCACTTCCAAAGTCGAGTGCCCCCCGGGCCTACAGCTATAAAGGTGAGAACTGACGAAGGTCGAGTTATAATAATATTGAAAGTACAGTCTTTCTAATTTTTTTTTTAAACGGTAAATTTTGTTGTATAATAACGTATTTGTGGTCAATTAGAATGCAAAAAGATGAAAAATGTGACAAATGTTTCTTGATTTTTATAAATTAAGGTCGGTATTCTTTTGTACACCTTTTCCTTTTTTCAAAATTAGGCGGTCGATTATGCCAAATATAATAATGTCATTGAAAGAAAATCGAATTGGCCAAAATACTGCAGATTGTAGGCTAAATGTTTTGATTTGAACTGGCCGCAAAACGAAAATCGAAGTGGCAAATGCAATGCAGATTATTATAATATTATTGACTTTTGGCTGCCAAATCCGATGTGTGAACTGGCAAATCCCATGTAATTGATTTAATCTGGCAATTAGGATAGAGTTGTAAACACGGCTGCCGAATGCAATGTGTGAATTGCCAAATCCCATGCAATTGATTTAATCTCGCAATTAGGATAGAGTTGTAAACAATTCACACACTTCAGTGGTAAACAGAATTAACAGATTAGCTCATTATACCATTGAATGCTCAAACAATTTAATTGGGGCGGCGATTCAATCAGGAGGTGTATCGGCGATCAGATCATGATAACCTACTGAAATGGATAATTTGAATTTGTCGAAAAAATACTGGAAACAAGGAAATACTGTAGGCCTACATTGTCACAAACGTTTTCAGGACTATAATTATTTTTATTAATGAAGCTTGGTTGATCATATACATAAAATTGATACTGACTCGATTAAAAAAGTATTGAGACTTTGAAGCATGTTTTATATCGCCCAATGTTTTCATTTATCATGTAAAGGGGGAAACCCCGACTCTGTGCGAAGCGTTTTTCAAATATACTAATTAAAATTTAATCAGATTTTTTCTCTCTTGGGAAGATTTATTATAAATATGGACTGATTCTGATATCGTAGAAAAAAATATGCAGGGAATGCTTGCACCCTCCTTTCTACAAATACCGCGAAACTGGGAAAGATTGCCCTTTCGCACGGGTAATGGGGTGTATGAAAACACGAGGCGATTGTGCAGATTTTTTAATGCGGAAAAGGGGATTGCCGTCATGCCGTGTAATGCATGCGACGAGCGACTGATGTTTTCATGAAAGTTATCTGAAGTTTTCGCGAAATAAAAACAGTTCTATAACCCATGTAACATTACCATGAGGAATGTTATACTTATGTTACTAGTAGGCTCATTTATTGGTGTGTTGAAATCGAAAACCTTTCTAGGTTATACCCAGGGTCTATGGTTAAACCATTTTTACCAATTTACCAGCGATTTTAAAATGAGTCCTATTTTCAGGGTCATTTTTTAATAAAGAAATCAGTATCCCAGAATGGCTCACAATCGGCTTTTAAAAGTTATAATCCAAAAGCTTCAACCCCGCCAGGCCATTTCCCCTACCAGTTATATGTTAATTAACAATATAAACATGATTTAAGATAAGAGTTTCAAATCAGTTACTTTAGGTAGGCCTATGTAAATAGATCGGTGCTGGAAGCTTACCGCGGTAGGCTTTGTATTGAGTTGATGCGATGGTGTTTATTGATCAGTCTCACACTTTTCGGTGATAAAACAGATTAGCTGATAACAACTAATTGTGTCGGCGGCCTGCGGTATAAAAAACAATAGATGCGGCGCGTCCGTTCTACTGCAGGAAACCTTATAAATAATATTGTCAGCTTACCTAAGAACAATCAATGGTATGATTTGTCCCACATACCAAGCAGCATGTGAAGAACTCAAATTACTAGACAACGATTCAGAATGGGACAAGTGTTTTACAGATGCATCTTCATTTGCTTCAGGCATTTCATTGAGGTGCCTATCCAGACAAGTCCAGCAGCAAACGTTTATTCCTTGGCCAAAGCTGTTGAGCTAATTTAGTACATGTATACTTAACTCATGCCTTGTTCTTCCCCTCTCCTTCAGAGAAGCCATCTTTCTGTATTGATTTACTTACAGTAAGCAGGCTATATCAGAGGTCTGTCAAACTAACTCATCTTATAGGATGGTGAAGAGTCGAGCACACCAATAGAGATGCCTACTGGAACAATGCAATGTGCATTTGACAATAATCAGATTATTAGAAAAACTTAACCACATCAAAGGTGATAATAATTTCTTTTAAATTGCTTTTTAAAATCTTTATGAATTTTTGCATTCTCTGTCTTATATTATAATCAAAATTATTATTATTATTATCATTATTATTATAATTATTATTATTATCATTATTACACAACATAATATGTAGGTGTTGTCAAAGAACACATCTCAACCAAAGCTGGAAATGCTCCCTTTGAGACGAAGTGCAGCATACCACTCCCTCAGATTACACCTTCAAATCATTCAAAGGAAATCACATGCTGGTGAGAATAATATTGTTTGTAAACAAAAACAATTCTGTCTACACAAATTACAGATGATCCAAAAACTCATACAAGATCACCCACTCAAGAGAACAACGAACGGATGTGAAGTTGTAACCATACCCTCTTTTTGGATGACGTCGGAGGCAACGTCACAAAAAAATGGAGCAAATTTGGTGTATGGACATTAACCATAGTAGGTATGTTTATTAAGATCAATCAATATAATTAATCAATACTAAGACTATACACTACATTGATAACAGCTACATGCTATATTATGATTTAAAAATGTACAATTTTGTCATGATAGGATGAATTTGCTCAAGGATATGGGCTTCAAATATGGTAAAAAGGCCTACAAGAGACCTAGTAAAAGAACGCCCTGACATCGTCGCAAAACGGCACGATTATTTATCTAAAATTATGAAACTATGACCCACCGATTGTCCATTTATCTACTTGGATGAAACATTTCTGAATGCAAACCACACTGTCAGCAAATGCTGGTTAATTGGAGGTGTTGGTGGTTTCAAAGTGCCAACCGGTAAAGGCAGAAGGCTAATAATTCTCCATGCCAGCTCAAAAGATGGATTTGTAGATAATATGCTATGTTTCCAATCAAAAACTGGCTCGGCTGGTTATCATGATGAAATGAACGGTGACGTTTTTACTGAATGGTTTAAGACACAACTGCTTCCCAACATGCTGTTATAGTTATGGATAACGCTGCCTACCATACACTGTCATCGTCCCGATATCTTCATGGCAGAAATCGCCATGGTAGGTTGAATGTGGATTAAATTATTGTCACTGCAATTCACAACTTTCAACCAATGAGGGAGCTGCATCAGGAGATAAGCTGTCCTTTGGGGTCTCTTTAGTATTGTGATGGAAGGAGGGCTTAACTCAGGCTTATTATAGTCAGTTGCAAACAACTGTTAAGGTTTCCAAATTTTGACCGATCCCTGTGGGGATTTTATCTCGGACTCCTCTTGCACCACATTCGCAGTCCAACTTCCTTTACTCAGTTAAGAACAATCAACGGTATGATTTGTCCCACATACCAAGCAGCATGTGAAGAACTCCAATTACTAGACAACGATTCAGAATGGGACAAGTGTTTTACAGACGCATCTTCATTTGCTTCAGGCATTTCATTGAGGTGCCTATCCAGACAAGTCCAGCAGCAAAGGCTGCTTTAACGTTTATTCCTTGGCCAAAGCTGTTGAGCTAATTTAGTACATGTATACATAACTCATGCCTTGTTCTTCCCCTCTCCTTCAGAGAAGCCATCCTTCTGTATTCATTTACTTATAGTAATCAGGCTATACCAGTGGTCTATAAAACTAACTCATCTTACTTAATAGTACATACATAACTCATGCCTTGTTCTTCCCCTCTCCTTCAGAGGAGCCATCCTTCTGTATTCATTTACTTATAGTAATCAGGCTATACCAGTGGTTTGTAAAACTGACTCATCTTACGAATAGTACATACATAACTCATGCCTTGTTCTTCCCCTCTCCTTCAGAGAAGCCATCCTTCTGTATTCATTTACTTACAGCATGCAGGCTATACCAGTGGTCTATAAAACTAACTCATCTTACGAATAGTACATACATAACTCATGCCTTGTTCTTCCCCTCTCCTTCAGAGGAGCCATCCTTCTGTATTCATTTACTTATAGTAAGCAGGCTATACCAGTGGTCTGTAAAACTGACTCATCTTACGAATAGTACATACATAACTCATGCCTTGTTCTTCCCCTCTCCTTCAGAGAAGCCATCCTTCTGTATTCATTTACTTACAGCATGCAGGCTGTACCAGTGGTCTATAAAACTAACTCATCTTACGAATAGTACATACATAACTCATGCCTTGTTCTTCCCTCTCCTTCAGAGAAGCCATCCTTCTGTATTCATTTACTTACAGCATGCAGGCTATACCAGTGGTCTATAAAACTAACTCCTCTTGCGATTAGTACATACATAAAGCATACCTTGTGGTTTCCCTCGCCTTCAGAGAAGCCATCCTTCTGTATTCATTTACTTACAGTAAGCAGGCTATACCAGTGGTCTGTAAAACTAACTCATCTTACTAATAGTACATACATAACTCATGCCTTGTTCTTCCCTCTCCTTCAGAGGAGCCATCCTTCTGTATTCATTTACTTACAGCATGCAGGCTATACCAGTGGTCTGTAAAACTAACTCATCTTACGAATAGTACATACATAACTCATGCCTTGTTCTTCCCCTCTCCTTCAGAGAAGCCATCCTTCTGTATTCATTTACTTACAGCATGCAGGCTATACCAGTGGTCTGTAAAACTAACTCATCTTACGATTAGTACATACATAACTCATGCCTTGTTCTTTCCCTCTCCTTCAGAGAAGCCATCCTTCTGTATTCATTTACTTACAGTATGCCAGGCTATACCAGTGGTCTGTACACGAGCTCCTCTTACGATGAGGACATACATAACTCATGCCTTGTTCTTTCCCTCTCCTTCAGAGAAGCCATCCTTCTGTATTCATTTACTTACAGTAAGCAGGCTATACCAGTGGTCTGTAAAACTACCACCTCTTACGAATAGTACATACATAACTCATGCCTTGTTCTTCCCCTCTCCTTCAGAGGAGCCATCCTTCTGTATTCATTTACTTACAGCATGCAGGCTATACCAGTGGTCTGTAAAACTAACTCATCTTACTTAATAGTACATACATAACTCATGCCTTGTTCTTCCCTCTCCTTCAGAGAAGCCATCCTTCTGTATTCATTTACTTACAGCATGCAGGCTATACCAGTGGTCTGTAAAACTAACTCATCTTACGATTAGTACATACATAACTCATGCCTTGTTCTTTCCCTCTCCTTCAGAGAAGCCATCCTTCTGTATTCATTTACTTACAGCATGCAGGCTGTACCAGTGGTCTGTAAAACTAACTCATCTTACGAATAGTACATACATAACTCATGCCTTGTTCTTTCCCTCTCCTTCAGAGAAGCCATCCTTCTGTATTCATTTACTTACAGCATGCAGGCTATACCAGTGGTCTGTAAAACTAACTCATCTTACTGAATAGTACATACATAACTCATGCCTTGTTCTTTCCCTCTCCTTCAGAGAAGCCATCCTTCTGTATTCATTTACTTACAGCATGCAGGCTGTACCAGTGGTCTGTAAAACTAACTCATCTGACGAATAGTACATACATAACTCATGCCTTGTTCTTTCCCTCTCCTTCAGAGAAGCCATCCTTCTGTATTCATTTACTTACAGCATGCAGGCTATACCAGTGGTCTGTAAAACTAACTCATCTTACGAATAGTACATACATAACTCATGCCTTGTTCTTCCCCTCTCCTTCAGAGAAGCCATCCTTCTGTATTCATTTACTTATAGTAAGCAGGCTATACCAGTGGTCTATAAAACTAACTCATCTTACGAATAGTACATACATAACTCATGCCTTGTTCTTCCCCTCTCCTTCAGAGAAGCCATCCTTCTGTATTCATTTACTTATAGTAATCAGGCTATACCAGTGGTCTATAAAACTAACTCATCTTACGAATAGTACATACATAACTCATGCCTTGTTCTTCCCCTCTCCTTCAGAGAAGCCATCCTTCTGTATTCATTTACTTATAGTAAGCAGGCTATACCAGTGGTCTGTAAAACTAACTCATCTTACGAATAGTACATACATAACTCATGCCTTGTTCTTCCCCTCTCCTTCAGAGGAGCCATCCTTCTGTATTCATTTACTTACAGCATGCAGGCTATACCAGTGGTCTGTAAAACTAACTCATCTTACGAATAGTACATACATAACTCATGCCTTGTTCTTCCCCTCTCCTTCAGAGAAGCCATCCTTCTGTATTCATTTACTTACAGCATGCAGGCTATACCAGTGGTCTGTAAAACTAACTCATCTTACGATTAGTACATACATAACTCATGCCTTGTTCTTTCCCTCTCCTTCAGAGAAGCCATCCTTCTGTATTCATTTACTTACAGCATGCAGGCTATACCAGTGGTCTGTAAAACTAACTCATCTTACGAATAGTACATACATAACTCATGCCTTGTTCTTTCCCTCTCCTTCAGAGAAGCCATCCTTCTGTATTCATTTACTTACAGCATGCAGGCTGTACCAGTGGTCTGTAAAACTAACTCATCTTACGAATAGTACATACATAACTCATGCCTTGTTCTTTCCCTCTCCTTCAGAGAAGCCATCCTTCTGTATTCATTTACTTACAGCATGCAGGCTATACCAGTGGTCTGTAAAACTAACTCATCTTACGAATAGTACATACATAACTCATGCCTTGTTCTTCCCCTCTCCTTCAGAGAAGCCATCCTTCTGTATTCATTTACTTATAGTAAGCAGGCTATACCAGTGGTCTATAAAACTAACTCATCTTACGAATAGTACATACATAACTCATGCCTTGTGCTTCTCCTCGCCTCCAGAGAAGCAATCCTTCTGTATTCATTTACTTATAGTAATCAGGCTATACCAGTGGTCTATAAAACTAACTCATCTTACGAATAGTACATACATAACTCATGCCTTGTTCTCCCCCTAGCCTTCAGAGAAGCCATCCTTCTGTATTCATTTACTTATAGTAAGCAGGCTATACCAGTGGTCTATAAAACTAACTCATCTTACGAATAGTACATACATAACTCATGCCTCATTCTCTCCCTCTCCTTCAGAGAACCCCTCCTTCTGTATTCATTTACTTATAGTAATCAGGCTATACCAGTGGTCTATAAAACTAACTCATCTTACGAATAGTACATACATAACTCATGCCTTGTTCTTCCCTCTCCTTCAGAGAAGCCATCCTTCTGTATTCATTTACTTATAGTAATCACCAGTGGTCTATAAAACTAACTCATCTTACGAATATACCATAAAACTAACTCATCTTACGAATAGTACATACATAACTCATGCCTTGTTCTTTCCCTCTCCTTCAGAGAAGCCATCCTTCTGTATTCATTTACTTACAGTATGCAGGCTATACCAGTGGTCTGTAAAACTAACTCATCTTACGAATAGTACATACATAACTCATGCCTTGTTCTTCCCCTCTCCTTCAGAGAAGCCATCCTTCTGTATTCATTTACTTACAGTAAGCAGGCTATACCAGTGGTCTGTAAAACTAACTCATCTTACGAATAGTACATACATAACTCATGCCTTGTTCTTCCCCTCTCCTTCAGAGAAGCCATCCTTCTGTATTCATTTACTTACAGCATGCAGGCTATACCAGTGGTCTGTAAAACTAACTCATCTTACGAATAGTACATACATAACTCATGCCTTGTTCTTTCCCTCTCCTTCAGAGAAGCCATCCTTCTGTATTCATTTACTTACAGCATGCAGGCTATACCAGTGGTCTGTAAAACTAACTCATCTTACGAATAGTACATACATAACTCATGCCTTGTTCTTCCCCTCTCCTTCAGAGAAGCCATCCTTCTGTATTCATTTACTTACAGCATGCAGGCTATACCAGTGGTCTGTAAAACTAACTCATCTTACGAATAGTACATACATAACTCATGCCTTGTTCTTTCCCTCTCCTTCAGAGAAGCCATCCTTCTGTATTCATTTACTTACAGCATGCAGGCTATACCAGTGGTCTGTAAAACTAACTCATCTTACGAATAATAGTACATAGCATGCAGGCTATACCAGTGGTCTGTAAAACTAACTCATCTTACGAATAGTACATACATAACTCATGCCTTGTTCTTTCCCTCTCCTTCAGAGAAGCCATCCTTCTGTATTCATTTACTTACAGCATGCAGGCTATACCAGTGGTCTGTAAAACTAACTCATCTTACGAATAGTACATACATAACTCATGCCTTGTTCTTCCCTCTCCTTCAGAGAAGCCATCCTTCTGTATTCATTCTGTATTCATTTACTTATAGCAGCAGGCTATACCAGTGGTCTATAAAACTAACTCTCATCTTACGAATAGTACATACATAACTCATGCCTTGTTCTTCCCCTCTCCTTCAGAGAAGCCATCCTTCTGTATTCATTTACTTATAGCATGCAGGCTATACCAGTGGTCTATAAAACTAACTCATCTTACGAATAGTACATACATAACTCATGCCTTGTTCTTCCCCTCTCCTTCAGAGAAGCCATCCTTCTGTATTCATTTACTTACAGCATGCAGGCTATACCAGTGGTCTGTAAAACTAACTCATCTTACGAATAGTACATACATAACTCATGCCTTGTTCTTCCCTCTCCTTCAGAGAAGCCATCCTTCTGTATTCATTTACTTACAGCATGCAGGCTATACCAGTGGTCTGTAAAACTAACTCATCTTACGAATAGTACATACATAACTCATGCCTTGTTCTTCCCTCTCCTTCAGAGAAGCCATCCTTCTGTATTCATTTACTTACAGCATGCTATACCAGTGGTCTGTAAAACTAACTCATCTTACGATTAGTACATACATAACTCATGCCTTGTTCTTTCCCTCTCCTTCAGAGAAGCCATCCTTCTGTATTCATTTACTTACAGCATGCAGGCTATACCAGTGGTCTGTAAAACTAACTCATCTTACGAATAGTACATACATAACTCATGCCTTGTTCTTTCCCTCTCCTTCAGAGAAGCCATCCTTCTGTATTCATTTACTTACAGCATGCAGGCTGTACCAGTGGTCTGTAAAACTAACTCATCTTACGAATAGTACATACATAACTCATGCCTTGTTCTTTCCCTCTCCTTCAGAGAAGCCATCCTTCTGTATTCATTTACTTACAGCATGCAGGCTATACCAGTGGTCTGTAAAACTAACTCATCTTACGAATAGTACATACATAACTCATGCCTTGTTCTTCCCTCTCCTTCAGAGAAGCCATCCTTCTGTATTCATTTACTTATAGTAAGCAGGCTATACCAGTGGTCTATAAAACTAACTCATCTTACGAATAGTACATACATAACTCATGCCTTGTTCTTCCCTCTCCTTCAGAGAAGCCATCCTTCTGTATTCATTTACTTATAGTAATCAGGCTATACCAGTGGTCTATAAAACTAACTCATCTTACGAATAGTACATACATAACTCATGCCTTGTTCTTCCCTCTCCTTCAGAGAAGCCATCCTTCTGTATTCATTTACTTATAGTAAGCAGGCTATACCAGTGGTCTATAAAACTAACTCATCTTACGAATAGTACATACATAACTCATGCCTTGTTCTTCCCCTCTCCTTCAGAGAAGCCATCCTTCTGTATTCATTTACTTATAGTAATCAGGCTATACCAGTGGTCTATAAAACTAACTCATCTTACGAATAGTACATACATAACTCATGCCTTGTTCTTCCCCTCTCCTTCAGAGAAGCCATCCTTCTGTATTCATTTACTTATAGTAATCAGGCTATACCAGTGGTCTATAAAACTAACTCATCTTACGAATAGTACATACATAACTCATGCCTTGTTCTTTCCCTCTCCTTCAGAGAAGCCATCCTTCTGTATTCATTTACTTACAGTATGCAGGCTATACCAGTGGTCTGTAAAACTAACTCATCTTACGAATAGTACATACATAACTCATGCCTTGTTCTTTCCCTCTCCTTCAGAGAAGCCATCCTTCTGTATTCATTTACTTACAGTAAGCAGGCTATACCAGTGGTCTGTAAAACTAACTCATCTTACGAATAGTACATACATAACTCATGCCTTGTTCTTCCCTCTCCTTCAGAGGAGCCATCCTTCTGTATTCATTTACTTACAGCATGCAGGCTATACCAGTGGTCTGTAAAACTAACTCATCTTACGAATAGTACATACATAACTCATGCCTTGTTCTTCCCCTCTCCTTCAGAGAAGCCATCCTTCTGTATTCATTTACTTACAGCATGCAGGCTATACCAGTGGTCTGTAAAACTAACTCATCTTACGATTAGTACATACATAACTCATGCCTTGTTCTTTCCCTCTCCTTCAGAGAAGCCATCCTTCTGTATTCATTTACTTACAGCATGCAGGCTATACCAGTGGTCTGTAAAACTAACTCATCTTACGAATAGTACATACATAACTCATGCCTTGTTCTTTCCCTCTCCTTCAGAGAAGCCATCCTTCTGTATTCATTTACTTACAGCATGCAGGCTGTACCAGTGGTCTGTAAAACTAACTCATCTTACGAATAGTACATACATAACTCATGCCTTGTTCTTTCCCTCTCCTTCAGAGAAGCCATCCTTCTGTATTCATTTACTTACAGCATGCAGGCTATACCAGTGGTCTGTAAAACTAACTCATCTTACGAATAGTACATACATAACTCATGCCTTGTTCTTCCCCTCTCCTTCAGAGAAGCCATCCTTCTGTATTCATTTACTTATAGTAAGCAGGCTATACCAGTGGTCTATAAAACTAACTCATCTTACGAATAGTACATACATAACTCATGCCTTGTTCTTCCCCTCTCCTTCAGAGAAGCCATCCTTCTGTATTCATTTACTTATAGTAATCAGGCTATACCAGTGGTCTATAAAACTAACTCATCTTACGAATAGTACATACATAACTCATGCCTTGTTCTTCCCGTCTTGTTCAGAGAAGCCATCCTTCTGTATTCATTTACTTATAGTAAGCAGGCTATACCAGTGGTCTGTAAAACTAACTCATCTTACGAATAGTACATACATAACTCATGCCTTGTTCTTTCCCTCTCCTTCAGAGGAGCCATCCTTCTGTATTCATTTACTTACAGCATGCAGGCTATACCAGTGGTCTGTAAAACTAACTCATCTTACGAATAGTACATACATAACTCATGCCTTGTTCTTCCCTCTCCTTCAGAGAAGCCATCCTTCTGTATTCATTTACTTACAGCATGCAGGCTATACCAGTGGTCTGTAAAACTAACTCATCTTACGATTAGTACATACATAACTCATGCCTTGTTCTTTCCCTCTCCTTCAGAGAAGCCATCCTTCTGTATTCATTTACTTACAGCATGCAGGCTATACCAGTGGTCTGTAAAACTAACTCATCTTACGAATAGTACATACATAACTAATGCCTCGTTCTTCCCCTCTCGTTCAGAGAAGCCATCCTTCTGTATTCATTTACTTACAGCATGCAGGCTATACCAGTGGTCTGTAAAACTAACTCATCTTACGATTAGTACATACATAACTCATGCCTTGTTCTTTCCCTCTCCTTCAGAGAAGCCATCCTTCTGTATTCATTTACTTACAGCATGCAGGCTATACCAGTGGTCTGTAAAACTAACTCATCTTACGAATAGTACATACATAACTCATGCCTTGTTCTTTCCCTCTCCTTCAGAGAAGCCATCCTTCTGTATTCATTTACTTATAGTAAGCAGGCTATACCAGTGGTCTGTAAAACTAACTCATCTTACGAATAGTACATACATAACTCATGCCTTGTTCTTCCCTCTCCTTCAGAGAAGCCATCCTTCTGTATTCATTTACTTACAGCATGCAGGCTATACCAGTGGTCTGTAAAACTAACTCATCTTACGATTAGTACATACATAACTCATGCCTTGTTCTTTCCCTCTCCTTCAGAGAAGCCATCCTTCTGTATTCATTTACTTACAGCATGCAGGCTATACCAGTGGTCTGTAAAACTAACTCATCTTACGAATAGTACATACATAACTCATGCCTTGTTCTTTCCCTCTCCTTCAGAGAAGCCATCCTTCTGTATTCATTTACTTACAGCATGCAGGCTGTACCAGTGGTCTGTAAAACTAACTCATCTTACGAATAGTACATACATAACTCATGCCTTGTTCTTTCCCTCTCCTTCAGAGAAGCCATCCTTCTGTATTCATTTACTTATAGTAATCAGGCTATACCAGTGGTCTGTAAAACTAACTCATCTTACGAATAGTACATACATAACTCATGCCCTGTTCTTCCCCTCTCCTTCAGAGAAGCCATCCTTCTGTATTCATTTACTTATAGTAAGCAGGCTATACCAGTGGTCTGTAAAACTAACTCATCTTACGAATAGTACATACATAACTCATGCCTTGTTCTTCCCTCTCCTTCAGAGAAGCCATCCTTCTGTATTCATTTACTTACAGCATGCAGGCTATACCAGTGGTCTGTAAAACTAACTCATCTTACGATTAGTACATACATAACTCATGCCTTGTTCTTTCCCTCTCCTTCAGAGAAGCCATCCTTCTGTATTCATTTACTTACAGCATGCAGGCTATACCAGTGGTCTGTAAAACTAACTCATCTTACGAATAGTACATACATAACTCATGCCTTGTTCTTTCCCTCTCCTTCAGAGAAGCCATCCTTCTGTATTCATTTACTTACAGCATGCAGGCTGTACCAGTGGTCTGTAAAACTAACTCATCTTACGAATAGTACATACATAACTCATGCCTTGTTCTTTCCCTCTCCTTCAGAGAAGCCATCCTTCTGTATTCATTTACTTACAGCATGCAGGCTATACCAGTGGTCTGTAAAACTAACTCATCTTACGAATAGTACATACATAACTCATGCCTTGTTCTTGCGCTCTCCTTCAGAGAAGCCATCCTTCTGTATTCATTTACTTATAGTAAGCAGGCTATACCAGTGGTCTATAAAACTAACTCATCTTACGAATAGTACATACATAACTCATGCCTTGTTCTTCCCCTCTCCTTCAGAGAAGCCATCCTTCTGTATTCATTTACTTATAGTAATCAGGCTATACCAGTGGTCTATAAAACTAACTCATCTTACGAATAGTACATACATAACTCATGCCTTGTTCTTCCCCTCCCCTTCAGAGAAGCCATCCTTCTGTATTCATTTACTTACAGCATGCAGGCTATACCAGTGGTCTGTAAAACTAACTCATCTTACGAATAGTACATACATAACTCATGCCTTGTTCTTTCCCTCTCCTTCAGAGAAGCCATCCTTCTGTATTCATTTACTTACAGCATGCAGGCTGTACCAGTGGTCTGTAAAACTAACTCATCTTACGAATAGTACATACATAACTCATGCCTTGTTCTTTCCCTCTCCTTCAGAGAAGCCATCCTTCTGTATTCATTTACTTACAGCATGCAGGCTATACCAGTGGTCTGTAAAACTAACTCATCTTACGAATAGTACATACATAACTCATGCCTTTTTCTTCCCTTCTCCTTCAGATAAGCCATTCTTCTTTATTCATTTACTTATAGTAAGCAGGCTATACCAGTGGTCTATAAAACTAACTCATCTTACGAATAGTACATACATAACTCATGCCTTGTTCTTCCCCTCTCCTTCAGAGAAGCCATCCTTCTGTATTCATTTACTTATAGTAATCAGGCTATACCAGTGGTCTATAAAACTAACTCATCTTACGAATAGTACATACATAACTCATGCCTTGTTCTTCCCCTCTCCTTCAGCGAAGCCATCCTTCTGTATTCATTTACTTATAGTAAGCAGGCTATACCAGTGGTCTGTAAAAC
The DNA here is from genome assembly GCF_039555335.1 of Amphiura filiformis. Lineage (NCBI taxonomy): Eukaryota > Metazoa > Echinodermata > Ophiuroidea > Amphilepidida > Amphiuridae > Amphiura > Amphiura filiformis. The sequence continues at coordinate 14,824,849 of NC_092635.1, read as the reverse complement.
TAACTCATCTTACGAATAGTACATACATAACTCATGCCTTGTTCTTCCCCTCTCCTTCAGAGAAGCCATCCTTCTGTATTCATTTACTTATAGTAATCAGGCTATACCAGTGGTCTATAAAACTAACTCATCTTACGAATAGTACATACATAACTCATGCCTTGTTCTTCCCCTCTCCTTCAGAGAAGCCATCCTTCTGTATTCATTTACTTACAGTAAGCAGGCTATACCAGTGGTCTGTAAAACTAACTCATCTTACGAATAGTACATACATAACTCATGCTTTGTTCTTCCCCTCTCCTTCAGAGAAGCCATCCTTCTGTATTCATTTACTTATAGTAATCAGGCTATACCAGTGGTCTATAAAACTAACTCATCTTACGAATAGTACATACATAACTCATGCCTTGTTCTTTCCCTCTCCTTCAGAGGAGCCATCCTTCTGTATTCATTTACTTACAGCATGCAGGCTATACCAGTGGTCTGTAAAACTAACTCATCTTACGAATAGTACATACATAACTCATGCCTTGTTCTTCCCTCTCCTTCAGAGAAGCCATCCTTCTGTATTCATTTACTTACAGTAAGCAGGCTATACCAGTGGTCTGTAAAACTAACTCATCTTACGAATAGTACATACATAACTCATGCCTTGTTCTTCCCTCTCCTTCAGAGAAGCCATCCTTCTGTATTCATTTACTTATAGTAAGCAGGCTATACCAGTGGTCTATAAAACTAACTCATCTTACGAATAGTACATACATAACTCATGCCTTGTTCTTCCCCTCTCCTTCAGAGAAGCCATCCTTCTGTATTCATTTACTTATAGTAAGCAGGCTATACCAGTGGTCTGTAAAACTAACTCATCTTACGAATAGTACATACATAACTCATGCCTTGTTCTTCCCTCTCCTTCAGAGAAGCCATCCTTCTGTATTCATTTACTTATAGTAAGCAGGCTATACCAGTGGTCTATAAAACTAACTCATCTTACGAATAGTACATACATAACTCATGCCTTGTTCTCCCCCTCTCCTCCAGAGAAGCCATCCATCTGTATTCTTTTACTTACAGTAAGCAGGCTATACCAGTGGTCTGTAAAACTAACTCATCTTACGAATAGTACATACATAACTCATGCCTTGTTCTTCCCTCTCCTTCAGAGAAGCCATCCTTCTGTATTCATTTACTTATAGTAATCAGGCTATACCAGTGGTCTATAAAACTAACTCATCTTACGAATAGTACATACATAACTCATGCCTTGTTCTTCCCCTCTCCTTCAGAGGAGCCATCCTTCTGTATTCATTTACTTATAGTAAGCAGGCTATACCAGTGGTCTGTAAAACTAACTCATCTTACGAATAGTACATACATAACTCATGCCTTGTTCTTCCCCTCTCCTTCAGAGAAGCCATCCTTCTGTATTCATTTACTTATAGTAAGCAGGCTATACCAGTGGTCTGTAAAACTAACTCATCTTACGAATAGTACATACATAACTCATGCCTTGTTCTTCCCTCTCCTTCAGAGAAGCCATCCTTCTGTATTCATTTACTTATAGTAAGCAGGCTATACCAGTGGTCTGTAAAACTAACTCATCTTACGATTAGTACATACATAACTCATGCCTTGTTCTTCCCTCTCCTTCAGAGAAGCCATCCTTCTGTATTCATTTACTTATAGTAAGCAGGCTATACCAGTGGTCTGTAAAACTAACTCATCAGACGAATAGTCCAAACATAGACTCATCGTTGTTCTTCCCTCTCCTTCAGAGGAGCCATCCTTCTGTATTCATTTACTTATAGTAAGCAGGCTATACCAGTGGTCTGTAAAACTAACTCATCTTACGAATAGTACATACATAACTCATGCCTTGTTCTTCCCCTCTCCTTCAGAGAAGCCATCCTTCTGTATTCATTTACTTATAGTAAGCAGGCTATACCAGTGGTCTGTAAAACTAAATCATCTTACGAGTAGTACATACATAACTCATGACTTGTTCTTGCCCTCTCCTTCAGAGAAGCCATCCTTCTGTATTCATTTACTTATAGTAAGCAGGCTATACCAGTGGTCTGTAAAACTAAATCATCTTACGAATAGTACATACATAACTCATGACTTGTTCTTCCCCTCTCCTTCAGAGAAGCCATCCTTCTGTATTCATTTACTTATAGTAAGCAGGCTATACCAGTGGTCTGTAAAACTAAATCATCTTACGAATAGTACATACATAACTCATGCCTTGTTCTTCCCCTCTCCTTCAGAGAAGCCATCCTTCTGTATTCATTTACTTATAGTAAGCAGGCTATACCAGTGGTCTGTAAAACTAACTCATCTTACGAATAGTACATACTTAACTCATGCCTTGTTCTTCCCCTCTCCTTCAGAGAAGCCATCCTTCTGTATTCATTTACTTACAGCATGCAGGCTGTACCAGTGGTCTGTAAAACTAACTCATCTTACGAATAGTACATACATAACTTATGCCTTGTTTTTTCCCTCTCCTTCAGAGAAGCCATCCTTCTGTATTCATTTACTTACAGCATGCAGGCTGTACCAGTGGTCTGTAAAACTAACTCATCTTACGAATAGTACATACATAACTCATGACTTGTTCTTCCCCTCTCCTTCAGAGAAGCCATCCTTCTGTATTCATTTACTTACAGCATGCAGGCTGTACCAGTGGTTTGTAAAACTAACTCATCTTATAGGATGGTGAAGGGTCAAGCACACAAATAGAGATGCCTATGGGAACAATGCAATGTGCATTTGACAATAATCAGATTATTAGAAAAACTTACCACATCAAAGGTGATAATAATTTCTTTTTTTTTAATTGTTTTTAAAATCTACATGAATTTTTGCATTCTCTGTCTTATATTATAATTAACATTATTATTATCATTATTATTATTATATAAAGGTGTTGTCAAAGAACACATCTCAACCAAAGCTGGAAATGCTCCCTTCGAAACAAAGTGCAGCATACCACTCCCTCAAAGTACACCTTCAAATCATTCAATGGAAATCATTCATGGCACCAAGTGTGATCTAATGGAATGGAGAAATTGGAGATGGAAAACTCACATCCATCTTATATCTTATATATAGGTGGGCCGGCGCGGGGTAACACCTCAAGAGTATCTTTACGGGATCGACATTGATCAAAACCGGCCATCTCAAGGCCAAAGTTTCAGTGCATGTGCTTCAAATGCTTCACCACAATCCAGAGCATCACCATGCTGAAAAATGGCATGATACAGAAGAAACAAGAACATATTGTTTCAAGTCAGAATGCTGAGCCTAATACACACAACATTAAGTCCAAGAATAGGAAGAGGGGCGAGACTAAAGAAGATGACGAAAGGCTCGTAGGCAACTTGGGTAATGCCGTAAGTAGCTCTATTTCTGAAACTTTTCCCCAACACTCCCCTCCAATTAACTCGGCTCCACCCAGTCACACGCTGGTGAGAAAAATATTGTTTGTAAACAAAACAATTCTGTCTACACAAATTACAGATGATCCAAAAACTCATCCAAGATCACCCACTCAAGAGAGCAGCGAAAGGATGTGAAGTTGTGACCATACCAATTACCTTATTTTCGGATGATATCGGAGGCAACATCACCAAAAAATGGAGCAAATTTGGTGTATGGACATTAACCATAGCAGGTATGTTTATTAAGATCAATCAATATAATTAATCAATACTAAGACTATACACTACATTGATAACAGCTACATGCTATATTATGATTTAGAAATGTATAATTTTGTCATGATAGGGTGTACCAGAATGATCTACACCGTGTTTGAAAAAAATAATAAAAATATATAATCTACAGTGTATCTAATTTGAATAAGTGCAATAAAATAAGTACACAGATGTTTAAAAATATTTTTCTATTAAATGTGAAAAGGAATAAGCAAGCTTCAATTTGAGACTAAATTTAACACCTTATTTTAAGGATTTGGTGTTTGACACTTGTTACATCTTCACCAGGCATATGACGAATCATAAACACTTATATTGAAAAATAAAATGCTAATAAAATTTTGTTCAACATGCAAAATTATTTTGTACAGGGCTTCCTTCCGTACAAAGAAAATACCAAACTAGAGAACAACCACTTCATAACAACTTCTCAACACGTCCATATAATTGGCGGAACCCATTGTTCAGGAACTGAAGACCTTAGAAACAGAGGGAAAGTTCATGTTTGATGCGGCCAACAATAGAGAAGTTCTTGTCATTTCACCTATTTTTATTACCACAGCTGACAACGAAAGAGCTTCTGAGCTAGTAAACCATCTTGGATGCTCTGCAAATCTCTTTTGTTCATCATGTGATGTAAGTACAAAATCATATCAGTTATATTTGAAACAGCATCAAGAACTCAAGAGAAATTACTTTCATTGGATTAATATTTCAACTGTTCATATCTATGAAACTAAATGTTCAATTTCAATCGGGTTTTCTACAAAATGTAGCTTTGCAAATGCCTTTTACAATAATGTAGAAAACTGAAAATTGGATATGCCTGTCTTCAGACTGTTTTTGCTTGATCACACCACATCTTGGAGCGTAACAATTTATACTTGAATTTTAAAATCCTGGTTTTAGGTACACAAGCATGACGCCCACAAGTTAGGGACAACACGAACAAAACAAGGAACGCAGGAAGTGATTCCTGCAATAAAGAATGCAACCACTAAAAGGTGATTAGATAAACTGACATACTCGCCTCTGATTAAAACTTTAATCGATACTCCACATCAACAACATCAAAATTTCCAAATGACCTGCCCAAAATTGCTTGCCCAACCCCCTTTTTGGCCTGCTAAAAATTGCTCAAGCAAAACAGGATATTTTTTTATCCAAAACAATTAGTGCTGTATTTTTCTGGAATCAAAAGTAGAACAAATCCATTAAAAACCAGAGCTTAATACAATTTTGAAACAATAATATGATAATGTGAGAAACACATAGTGCGCAATATACATTGTAGGCATGAATACACTAACATAAATGACTTCTCAAATATGCAATGCCTTTTCATTTTCATAAACTTGCTAATTCATTACATTTTACGAGAATATTGCCCATCTCCAAATGGAAGTAAACATTTTTCAAAATATTCACAACCCAATGCTGGAGGGCATGCTGACCAACTCATTGTTGGATGGTGAATGGTGACACTGAAGATGACGATTTAATGTGGCTTGGTAACATGTGGTATCAATACGGGACAAAATTAGGAACTCGCATATAAGAAATAAAACCGAAGTCAAGGACATTCTGGAGAAAATAAAAGAGGCAAAATTGAGATGGGCAGGACATCTAGCAAGATCAAATGATAACAGGTGGACAAAACGACTAACAGAGTGGCAACCAAGAACAGGCAGAAGGAGAAGACAAAAATGCAGATGGCGGGACGACATCACATCTTACATTAGCACAACCTGGGCTAGGATAGCACAAGACAGAGAACAACAGAAACTTCATGAGGAGGGCTACAGCCAACATGGGCTGACGTAGCCAGCAAGGCAAGGCAAGGTAACATGTTCCATAAGAGTGGTGTGGCAGTACAAAAAGTACTGCTGATACTGAGTTGATTCCGATATTACATTTGGTAGTTATGCACAATTACGTGGAGAAGACTGTTCCACTTTGTTGCCAACAGGATATATGGACAATTGCTTTGGCAAATGAACAAACCTGCATGAAAGATTATGTAGTCTGATGGTGTTGAAGGGTGTAGGTTTGAGGCTGTGGAATATAGTTCACCAATGTCATCTAAACACATTTCATCTTTAAATTAATTTGTCATCTCTCTCTCTTTTAATGACATCACAGAGAGATACAATGTCTAAGAACAAGGCATGGAGTCACAGACAGACCAAATCCGTTGTTTCAGTTATCTTCATTTTTAGGGCCCCCATAAGTATCAAAATAATTGTGTGTTATGTGATTATGACACAAGATCAAGACAGTGATACCTCAATAAAACAAAATTCTCATCAAACTGCGATCTAAAATGATAATGTAAATCAAGGCATATAAGGTCTTTCAACAACAACTTTCATAAAGCTAAATTTTGTTTAATTTTCACAAATTATTTTTAGTACATGTAATTTACATGTGCATTTTGTTTATATTGTAATATAAAATACGAATGTAAATAGTCATTTATAACCTCATGAATGTATGCAGAATCATCTACACATAAATATTTTGGGCAATTTTTTACAAATGCAGGGCCCACCCAAAATGACTTTATTAAGCGCCCTGGGCAGTTAATGGAACGATCATGGTATTATGTTTTGGATCCAATTTCTTCACAAACTTGGATTCATCAAAACATAATGCGTTAAATAGGTTCCAATGTACAGGTACTGTTGTCTTGTTTATTCAAAAAGGTGTGTGCTTTAGATTGGAATAAAATTTTAATAACTAATCTATTTATTAACCACATAAAATTAACACTATTGGGTTACTCCATATGAAATCAAGGAGGCGCCACCTGACCCCCTCAGATTTGCTTTATATTTTAGTCATATGTTGTACCTGTAAAAATATTAAAACCTGCAAATTTGAGGTCTGTAGCTCTTACTGGATTTTCTGTGGCAGCCATTTAAAGTTGGAGTAGGGGTCTAAATTTGGACCCAAAAGTTGCCCTTCAAATAAATTTCATCTTTGGGAGTCTGTGCCTTCTTTATAAAAAGAAAGAGAGGTCTGAAACTTTGCATACACACTAACTGCATGCCCAATTTGTCAAAAAAAAAAAAATAAACAAATTCTGTAATTGTGCGTTGTGTCACGGGGTCATTAAATATGCAAGAAAAAATGTAATGTTTTGTAAACTGGCAAGTTTAGCCCCCTAAATTCACATTTTTGTCAGATTAATTATTTTTGTTGTCACCGATGCTATATATAGGATAAATACAATGCATACCCAAAAAATTGGGGTCACAACTCATTTACATTTCGAACAGCGCCCTCACGAAGATGAAATTTATTGCAAATTCAACATTTTCAGGGGGCCCCAAGTCGATGTGGTCCACCTTCAAAATTTATAAAACATCACTTTTATATAACTACTAGTCTTAAATTACAACTTTGCTAAGTCCCAGTAATTGTATAGGTTGACTTCATATAAAATGACAAGCCCAAAGTTAACCATTTTCTTATGATTGCATGTAGTGCAAATGTGCCGAATTCGGAAGGCTTGAAAGTCAAATTGGCCCCAATATTGAAAATAAAATGGAAATAAAAGTAAATAGGGCCAATAACTATGCATCTAGTCATTTATTTTCAATATTGTGGCTATTTTGACTTTTAAACCTTCCGAATTCGCACATTTGCAGTACATGCAATCATAAGAAAATGGTCAACTTTGGGCTTGTCGTTTTATATGAAGTCAATCTATAAAATTAATGGGATTGAGCAAAGTTGTAATTGAAGACTAGTAGTCATATAAAAGTGATGATTTATAAATTTTGAAGGTTGACCACATCAACTTTGGGCCCCCTGAAAATGGTGAATTTGCATTAATTTTCATTTTCGCGAGGGCGCTGTTGGAAATGTAAATAAATGGTCACCTCAATGTCTTGGATATGCATTGTATTTGTCCTATATATCGCATCAGTGACAACAAAAACAATTAATCTGACAAAAATGTGAATTTAGGGGGCTAAACTTGCCAGTTTACAAAACATTACATTTTTTTTCCATATTTAATGACCCCGTGTCCGGGCCTGTGACACAACGCGCAATTAATAATTACAGACATTTTTTTTTACTTGTTGACAAATTGGGCATGCAATTAGTGTGTATACAAGGTTTCAGACCTCTCTTTTTATTAGGAAGGTACAGGCTCCCAAAGATGAAATATATTCAAAGGGCAACTTTTGGGTCCAAATTTAGATCCCCCTACTCCAACTTTAAATGGCTACCATAGAAAATCTGTATATATTGAAAACGAAATGGAAATAAAAGTAAATAGGGCCAATAACTACTCATCTAATCATTTATTTTTAATATTGTGGCCAATTTGACTTTCAAGCCTTCACAGGAAATCGGCACATTTGCACTACATGCAATCATAAGAAAATGGTCAACTTTGGGCTTGTCATTTTATATGAAGTCAACCTATACAATTACTGGGACTTAGCAAAGTTGTAATTTAAGACTAGTAGTTATATAAAAGTGATATTTTATAAATTTTGAAGGTGGACCACATCGACTTTGGACCCCCTGAAAATGTTGAATTTGCAATAAATTTCATCTTCGTGAGGGCGCTGTTCGAAATGTAAATGAGTTGTGACCCCAATTTTTTGGGTATGCATTGTATATATCCTATATATAGCATCGGTGACAACAAAAAATAATTAATCTGACAAAAATTTGAATTTAGGGGGCTAAACTTGCCAGTTTACAAAACATTACATTTTTTCTTGCATATTTAATGACCCCGTGACACAACGCAAGCAATTACAGAATTTTTTATCTTTTATTTTTTGACAAATTGGGCATGCAGTTAGTGTGTATGCAAAGTTTCAGACCTCTCTTTCTTTTTATAAAGAAGGCACAGACTCCCAAAGATGAAATTTATTTGAAGGGCAACTTTTGGGTCCAAATTTAGACCTCCCTACTCCAACTTTAAATGGCTGCCACAAAAAATCCGTCAGAGCTACAGACCTCAAATTTGCAGGTTTTTAATATTTTTACAGGTACAACATATGACTAAAATATAAAGCAAATCTGAGGGGGGTCAGGTGGGCGCCTCCTTGATTTCATATGGAGTGACCCTATTAGGTCTTTTATCTGCAATGTGATATTTTATCAGTCAAAGAATGTAAATATCATCTTTTCATCTTGTACAAATTTACATCGTGTTAATGATGCACACATCAATGCGACATCTTTAAGTGTGTGTGGGAGTGTGTGTGTGTGTGTGCCTTTGTAACCGCATTCAAACTGGGGAGGTGGATGTGTTTACACACCTTCTAATTGTGGAGGAACTGCCAACTGGGGAGCTCCCCAGTTGACATTTATGATTTTCTTGGTTTTCTTGAGCTAAAATGATGACCCCTAAGTTTTCAGAAAGAAATAAGGTACCTCCACAGATGGCATGTTTTAACTGGATAATGTGTATGTGTGTGTAACAGATTGTGTAAGTTAGGGGGCTTTAGGCTAGCTTTGACCTTAAAAACTGGTCAAATGGAAATGTAATGATATGTTGCATAATCTTGGTTATACTCCTTTCCTCTGTAGGTAAAAAACAAATGTTCAACGTGCGACACATTTTTGGTATCAGTTGAACTTCAGTGCAATTGTGACGGAGATGATGACGGTGACGGAGATGACATTAGCTGCAGAAAAAGCCAAAAAATACATCAAGTTGCTAATAAAGATTGAGCCAAACACTTTTTTACTACACTGGAGACACATATCATTCTTAATCTGTAAAAAAAATAATAGAAAAATCATTTTGAAATTTCTATTTTCCAAACCATCAAATAGGCACCTTACCGAATATTGACCCATCTGAAAATTTAGTTATAGGGGGGCTTTAGCATTCAACAACCTTCCAACTGCTGCAAAAGCACCACTTCCAGCCAAGCTTGGAACTTTTAAAAGAATTGTATCTTAAGGGCTCTGGAATGAGCATTTCGACAGTATTTTTTGTGGGACATGGGAGCTAGCACATCAAATGTATCGAATTACATTCTGAATACGAAGAATGGCCTTCTGATATCAAATAATTTAGATTTTTTGAAATTCGGGATAAAATACAAATTTTATGACAAATTATCAAAATTTGATATTTTTAAAAATTTTGATATAAAACAGTCCTCGAAGTAAAATTTATCAATCTTAAAGTGTATGTAGCTGGGAAGAAAAGCCGATGATAAATTGAAAATTTTGACCTTTCATATGGAAGATATACATTTTTTTCCCCAAAACACCTAATTTTTTGGGTGTTTTTTGGGGAAAAAATCCATATTTTCAATACGAAAGGTCAAAATTTACAATTGATCGTCGGCTTTTCATCCCAGCAACATACACTTTAAGTACATATCATCAGAATTATAAAGTTTACTTCGAGGACTGATAAATATGAATGCAATTCGATATGTCTGATGTGCTCTCATGTCCCACAAAAATACTGTCCAAACGCTCATACCCCATCCCTTAATGCTTTTTAAATATATATTTGCTATCTGTACCTAAACGTCTTTTAATTTCAGAGTTGTAAATTGAATGTATTTTAATATATGATATTTATTATTTGTATTGTTAACCATTTTGATGTACTTTGTTTGACCCTGGGCACCCATGGAAAACAGTGTTTACACTGAATGGATTTCCCCATGTAAAATAAGATCTAATAAATAGATCTAATAAATAAATAAATAGCCAAGGACAAGCAAAAACTTTTTTTATCCTGTTTGAATTTGACATCCCCCTCATGTAATAACTCCACAAGGATTCCAAATAAAATTTCTGCATTCAGTCATTGTGGGCCACCAGGGTGGAAGGACCACTTAGCCTTTGGTTGTTACAATGTATGCTGGGATGGATCAGAGAAGATGTAATCTTAAATTGATAAATTTATCAATCTAATGATATGTACTTAAAGTGTATGTAGCTGGGAAGAAAAGCCGATGATAAATTGAAAATTTTGACCTTTCATATGGAAGATATACATTTTTTTTCCCCAAAACACCTAATTTTTTGGTGTTTTGGGGGAAAAAAAATCCATATTTTCAATACGAAAGGTCAAAATTTTCAATTGATCGTCGCCTTTTCATCCCAGCAACATACACTTTAAATACATATCATCAGAATTATAAAGTTTACTTCGAGGACTGATAAATATGAATGCAATTCGATATGTCTGATGTGCTCTCATGTCCCACAAAAAATACTGTCCATCCCTTAATGCTTTTTAAATATATATTTGCTATCTGTACCTAAACGTCTTTTAATTTCAGAGTTGTAAATTGAATGTATTTTAATATATGATATTTATTATTTGTATTGTTAACCATTTTGATGTACTTTGTTTGACCCTGGGCACCCATGGAAAACAGTGTTTACACTGAATGGATTTCCCCATGTAAAATAAGATCTAATAAATAGATCTAATAAATAAATAAATAGCCAAGGACAAGCAAAAACTTTTTTATCCTGTTTGAATTTGACATCCCCCTCATGTAATAACTCCACAAGGATTCCAAATAAAATTTCTGCATTCAGTCATTGTGGGCCACCAGGGTGGAAGGACCACTTAGCCTTTGGTTGTTACAGTGTATGCTGGGATGGATCAGAGAAGATGTAATCTTAAATTGATAAATTTATCAATCTAATGATATGTACTTAAAGTGTATGTAGCTGGGAAGAAAACCCGATGATAAATTGAAAATTTTGACCTTTCATATGGAAGATATACATTTTTTTTCCCCAAAACACCTAATTTTTTGGGTGTTTTGGGGGGAAAAAATCCATATTTTCAATACGAAAGGTCAAAATTTTCAATTGATCGTCGCCTTTTCATCCCAGCAACATACACTTTAAATACATATCATCAGAATTATAAAGTTTACTTGAGGACTGATAAATATGAATGCAATTCGACACGTCTGATGTGCTCTCATGTCCCACAAAAAAATACTGTCCATCCCTTAATGCTTTTTAAATATATATTTGCTATCTGTACCTAAAGCGTCTTTTAATTTCAGAGTTGTAAATTGAATGTATTTTAATATATGATATTTATTATTTGTATTGTTAACCATTTTGATGTACTTTGTTTGACCCTGGGCACCCATGGAAAACAGTGTTTACACTGAATGGATTTCCCCATGTAAAATAAGATCTAATAAATAGATCTAATAAATAAATAAATAGCCAAGGACAAGCAAAAACTTTTTTTATCCTGTTTGAATTTGACATCCCCCTCATGTAATAACTCCACAAGGATTCCAAATAAAATTTCTGCATTCAGTCATTGTGGGCCACCAGGGTGGAAGGACCACTTAGCCTTTGGTTGTTACAGTGTATGCTGGGATGGATCAGAGAAGATGTAATCTTAAAGGGTAAAACCTTTGCCAGAACACAAGGCCAGATTTTTTATTTCAGCAAAACTTGTTGGTAGTGGTGGAAACAAGTATTACACAAGCTGCCAAATTTGTGTATTAATGACCTCATTTGCATTGGCTGATAATAAAAAAGATTAACCTTTGACAGAATATAATGCCGGTATTTGGTATGTCGCAAGTGGTGAACAAGTATTACCCATGCAATTTTATTTTTCATTGCCATATTCGCATTAAAAACCTCACTTACATATTTGTTCAGATTGTCTTTCTACTATTTAGACCCACGGCTGCCTGAAAATGCACCCCTACATCCTGCCATAATGTCCTGCTATACAGTATTTTTCATTGTATGTGTTAATATATATATATTAAGCAGTGAAATACGCAGTCATAAGTGATCTCGGATCACATGACCTTAAGTCAGATGTTCAAATTGAAGTGGTACTCATAGCCAGACCACCTCATCATGTTTCCCCCATAGGTGGCCCACGTTTGTATATTCTGTTTATATAGGGAGGCGTGCAGGCAGAGAATCATGAAAGCAGAGAAAGCAAAATTCTAGTTTTAAAAACGACATCTATATTTATATTTGTTTTCCAGTTAGCTGAAGTGGCCCAGAGTGAAGAGACCCACAATAATGAAGTAAACGACACGGAAAATGCAAGAAGTAATGACGTCTTAAGGGATGATGATGACATCTTAAGGGATGATGATGACTTCATACCACCATCTGATGAAGAATCAGACTCTGGTAGATCTGACATTATTCCATATGTTGGAAAGAGAACTGTTCCTACAGAGACTTATATGTTATTCCAAACATTAAAAAGCCAGTTCCTAATTCTATAGAAGTATCAAATTCCGATTCATCTGATGATGTTGGAACCAGTAAAAAGCCAGCTCCTAGTCCTATAGAAGAATCAGATTTTAATGCATCTGATGATGTTAGAACCAGTAAAAAGCCGGCTCCTAGTTCTATAGAAGAATCAGATTCCGATGCACCTGATGTTGGAACCAGTAAAAAGCCAGCTCCTAGTCCTGTAGAAGAATCAGATTCCGATGCATCTGATGATGGAACCAGTAAAAAGCCAGCTCCTAGTTCTATAGAAGAATCAGATTCTGATGCATCTGATGATGTTGGAACCAGTAAAAAGCCAGCTCCTAGTTCTATAGAAGAATCAGATTCTGATGCACCTGATGATGATTGAACCAGTAAAAAGCCAGCTCCTAGTCCTATAGAAGAATCAGATTTTAATGCATATGATGATGTTAGAACCAGTAAAAAGCCAGCTCCTAGTTCTATAGAAGAATCAGATTCGATGCATCTGATGATGGACCCAGTAAAAAGCCAGCTCCTAGTTCTATAGAAGAATCAGATTCTGATGCATCTGATGATGTTGGAACCAGTAAAAAGCCAGCTCCTAGTCCTATAGAAGAATCAGATTTTAATGCATCTGATGATGTTAGAACCAGTAAAAAGCCAGCTCCTAGTCCTGTAGAAGAATCAGATTCCGATGCATCTGATGATGGAACCAGTAAAAAGCCAGCTCCTAGTTCTATAGAAGAATCAGATTTTAATGCATCTGATGATGTTAGAACCAGTAAAAAGCCAGCTCCTAGTCCTGTAGAAGAATCAGATTCCGATGCATCTGATGATGGAACCAGTAAAAAGCCAGCTCCTAGTTCTATAGAAGAATCAGATTCTGATGCATCTGATGATGATTGAACCAGTAAAAAGCCAGCTCCTAGTTCTATAGAAGAATCAGATTCTGATGCATCTGATGATGTTGGAACCAGTAAAAAGCCAGCTCCTAGTTCTATAGAAGAATCAGATTCTGATGCATCTGATGATGTTGGAACCAGTAAAAAGCCGGCTCCTAGTTCTATAGAAGAATCAGATTCTGATGCATCTGATGATGATGGAACCAGTAAAAAGCCAGCTCCTAGTTCTATAGAAGAATCAGATTTTGATACATCTGATGATGTTGGAACCAGTAAAAAGCCGGCTCCTAGTTCTATAGAAGAATCAGATTCCGATGCACCTGATGTTGGAACCAGTAAAAGCCAGCTCCTAGTTCTATAGAAGAATCAGATTCTGATGCATCTGATGTTGGAACCAGTAAAAAGCCGGCTCCTAGTTCTATAGAAGAATCAGATTCCGATGCATCTGATGTTGGAACCAGTAAAAAGCCGGCTCCTAGTTCTATAGAAGAATCAGATTCCGATGCACCTGATGTTGGAACCAGTAAAAAGCCAGCTCCTAGTTCTATAGAAGAACCAGATTCTGATGCATCTGATGATGATGGAACCAGTAAAAAGCCAGCTCCTAGTTCTATAGAAGAATCAGATTCCGATGCATCTGATGATGAAACCAGTAAAAAGCCAGCTCCTAGTTCTATAGAAGAATCAGATTCTGATGCATCTGATGATGTTGGAACCAGTAAAAAGCCAGCTCCTAGTTCTATAGAAGAATCAGATTCTGATGCATCTGATGATGTTGGAACCAGTAAAAAGTCGGCTCCTAGTTCTATAGAAGAATCAGATTCTGATGCATCTGATGATGATGGAACCAGTAAAAAGCCAGCTCCTAGTTCTATAGAAGAATCAGATTTTGATACATCTGATGATGTTGGAACCAGTAAAAAGCCGGCTCCTAGTTCTATAGAAGAATCAGATTCCGATGCACCTGATGTTGGAACCAGTAAAAAGCCAGCTCCTAGTTCTATAGAAGAATCAGATTCTGATGCATCTGATGTTGTTGGAACCAGTAAAAAGCCAGCTCCTAGTTCTATAGAAGAATCAGATTCCGATGCACCTGATGATGATTGAACCAGTAAAAAGCCAGCTCCTAGTTCTATAGAAGAACCAGATTCTGATGCATCTGATGATGGAACCAGTAAAAAGCCAGCTCCTAGTTCTATAGAAGAATCAGATTCTGATGCATCTGATGTTGGAACCAGTAAAAGCCAGCTCCTAGTTCTATAGAAGAATCAGATTCTGATGCATCTGATGATGTTGGAACCAGTAAAAGCCAGCTCCTAGTTCTATAGAAGAACCAGATTCTGATGCATCTGATGATGATGGAACCAGTAAAAAGCCAGCTCCTAGTTCTATAGAAGAACCAGATTCTGATGCATCTGATGATGGAACCAGTAAAAAGCCAGCTCCTAGTTCTATAGAAGAATCAGATTCTGATGCATCTGATGTTGGAACCAGTAAAACGCCAGCTCCTAGTTCTATAGAAGAATCAGATTCTGATGCATCTGATGATGTTGGAACCAGTAAAAAGCCAGCTCCTAGTTCTATAGAAGAACCAGATTCTGATGCATCTGATGATGATGGAACCAGTAAAAAGCCAGCTCCTAGTTCTATAGAAGAATCAGATTCTGATGCATCTGATGATGTTGGAACCAGTAAAAAGCCGGCTCCTAGTTCTATAGAAGAATCAGATTCCGATGCACCTGATGTTGGTACCAGTGAAAAGCCAGCTCCTAGTTCTATAGAAGAATCAGATTCTGATGCATCTGATGTTGTTGGAACCAGTAAAAAGCCAGCTCCTAGTTCTATAGAACAATCAGATTCTGATGCATCTGATGATGATGGAACCAGTAAAAAGCCAGCTCCTAGTTCTATAGAAGAATCAGATTCCGATGCACCTGATGTTGGAACCAGTAAAAAGCCAGCTCCTAGTTCTATAGAAGAATCAGATTCTAATGCATCTGATGATGTTGGAACCAGTAAAAAGCCAGCTCCTAGTTCTATAGAAGAATCAGATTCTGATGCACCTGATGATGATTGAACCAGTAAAAAGCCAGCTCCTAGTCCTATAGAAGAATCAGATTTTAATGCATCTGATAATGTTAGAACCAGTAAAAAGCCAGCTCCTAGTCCTGTAGAAGAATCAGATTCTGATGCACCTGATGATGATTGAACCAGTAAAAAGCCAGCTCCTAGTCCTATAGAAGAATCAGATTTTAATGCATCTGATGATGTTAGAACCAGTAAAAAGCCAGCTCTTAGTCCTGTAGAAGAATCAGATTCCGATGCATCTGATGATGGAACCAGTAAAAAGCCAGCTCCTAGTTCTATAGAAGAATCAGATTTTAATGCATCTGATGATGTTAGAACCAGTAAAAAGCCAGCTCCTAGTCCTGTAGAAGAATCAGATTCCGATGCATCTGATGATGGAACCAGTAAAAAGCCAGCTCCTAGTTCTATAGAAGAATCAGATTCTGATGCATCTGATGATGATTGAACCAGTAAAAAGCCAGCTCCTAGTTCTATAGAAGAATCAGATTCTGATGCATCTGATGATGTTGGAACCAGTAAAAAGCCAGCCCCTAGTTCTATAGAAGAATCAGATTCTGATGCATCTGATGATGTTGGAACCAGTAAAAAGCCGGCTCCTAGTTCTATAGAAGAATCAGATTCTGATGCATCTGATGATGATGGAACCAGTAAAAAGCTAGCTCCTAGTTCTATAGAAGAATCAGATTCCGATGCACCTGATGTTGGAACCAGTAAAAAGCCAGCTCCTAGTTCTATAGAAGAATCAGATTCTGATGCATCTGATGTTGTTGGAACCAGTAAAAAGCCAGCTCCTAGTCCTGTAGAAGAATCAGATTCTGATGCATCTGATGATGATTGAACCAGTAAAAAGCCAGCTCCTAGTTCTGTAGAAGAATCAGATTCTGATGCACCTGATGATGATGGAACCAGTAAAAAGCCGGCTCCTAGTCCTATAGAAGAATCAGATTCTGATGCATCTGATGTTGTTCCAACCATTCAAATTGTGCAAACAAACAATGTTGATGGTAAGAGAACATATGACAAAGTTGCATACTGTAAATACTGCAATAAAGGAATGAAAAAACTACCAGAGCACTTGAAAACCAAGCACAGCAATGAGATAGAGGTTGAGGGTGGGATGCAGCCACAGATAAAAAGAGAAATACAAGCTGCTTACAAAGATAAGAAATGAAGGCAATCACATCCACAACTATGAGGTAATCGAAAGTGGACAAGGAGACATAATACCAATATATAGGGGAAGCGGGAACCATCATGAACCAACTGATTACAAACCATGCCCGACATGTCTGGGGTATCTACCTAAAACAACAATGTGGAAACACAGGTGTCCACTAGAGAAAAAAAAAGATATAGATGAACCTGAAGCAAAAAACGACGGTATCGTGTCAAGGAAGGTAACCTACTATATGCTGCACAAATCTGATGTTGTGGATCTGCAAGAACAATGGCTCTATAACTTTGAGCAAGATGATATTACTCAAATCAACTGCAACTTCAGTGCATTTATTAAATCTGTTGATGATGACAATCCAATCTATCCTTTTCAGCACCCAAGAGGCTATTATAGTGTTGTTGCACTGTTATGGAATAAAAACCTTGACCACTTTGTCAAGAAGCTGCCTGACCAAGGTAAACGTGTGATGTGCATTAAGATTAATCTTGAATCTGAGCCAATTTGTGTTATCAACACTTGCCTTCCTTGTACGGTGAGGCTGACTATGATGATACACTGGATGAAGTGGTGGAGATTTTTCAGAAGTATGGTACTACACCTCAACTTATTCTTATGGGGGACTTGAATGCTTCGCTTAATAGAAAAATACCAGATTTCGCGCTGACAATGACATCTCATTCAGTGTGCAAAGTGATATACCTTCTTCCATGTTAATAGAACTAACAAGAGCCAGAGTGACTATATATTGGTCAGAACATGAGAAGAAAATCTTCTGTCATTTACCTTCACTGAACTGCCTTCCAATACTTGTGACCATATTCCAGTTATGGCTGCATTTGAAGTGTCTAATCTGAAGAGAAGGAAGGATGACTGTTAACCCATCAAGTGTTCTGGAAAGACTAATTGGAATAAAAGGAACAAAGTGGAGTACTGCAGTGCTGTCCAGAACACAGTTATGACTACCACCGACATTACAAACATATGTGAGTTGCAGATTCAAGTTGAAAGTCTTATTCACTCCCTTACTTCAGCATCAAAGCTGTGTTTTCAAGGCAAGAACAAGACAAAGATCTCCAAAAAAGGTTTGAAGATTTGGATGCCTGCTATTGCCAGGGCTGTTTCAGACAGCAAGAACGCACATCAACACTGAAAGCATGTAGGCTCTCCTGGTGATCTGCAGCATGATGCAACTGTGAACCGCAAATTAGACATTCGTCATATGAAATGCGACCGCCAACCAAACTATGATGATTGTGGCATACATGCAATCGCAAATCTAGTTTCACTTTTAAATGATTTGGATCTGACAAATATTGCTTATCTTGACTCTATATCAATGCGGAAACATTTTGTCAAATGTTTCGAGGAGAAATCTCACTCCATTTCCACATGTTGTTAATTCATGCAACTCGGAAGAGTTTAATTGGCCTGAGTTAATAACAATGATGTCAGTTTACTCAACTGACATCATTGCTTGTCATATTTGATTTTGCAAATATTATGCAGCGAGGGAACAGAAATACTCAAACCATAGATAAAACCTTTTGAGTGGAAAGGTTAGGAAAGTCCTCCAAAGAATGTCAAGGAATTTTTTTTTGAAAGTATGTTACTTGTACTATTCCAACAAGAAACTGTCTCCTACTCCTATCTCTGACCACAGAAGAGATGAGTGTGTAGATATGGTTTCCCAAAGACAAGAGTGGCGGTTGTATGACATTGTGAGATGTAGTTGAGTCTATTGTGGGAAGAAAACACTGCAAAAAAGTTGGCTGTAAGATCTGAGATAAAGGGAAAACAAGACAATGTACGATATACCGTAAAACCCCGTCTACAAGCATATAGTGTGCTTCTGATGAAAGCTACATTAATCCAGTCGCCATTATGGAGTTTGAGCAAATAAATTACGGATCCAAGCATATACAAACAAGTATTATTTTAAGACCGATCTATTGTATTGGTACATTAACGCTTGCTTCGAATTAATTAAGCTTTTATAAAAAACACTATATATGCTTGTAGATGGGGTTTTACGGTATTCAAGAGGAGCTTGGCAATTAAAGATATGGTGGAGCACCTGTTATTTGTTCATGCTTGTAGTCCAATAGTATTAGCTCATATGTCATAAAAAGGTTAACATTTCTCATAACAAGCTGTTTTCAGGATAGGTCCAGGAATATGTATAGAATCAAATTCCAAAAGTCCCGAGAATCCCCCTTGTGCTTCATTCAAATCCAAGATGGCGTCCAAAATGGCCGCCATTTTCAGTTTTTATCATAACTTTGCCCCAGACATGTTAAAATCACAAACAAAGCATCTAAATATATGTTTTGAGGTACAAGGAATGTTTTAAAAACATTTGCAAGAGAGGTTTCAATGATCCTAAGTAGCCAAATTCCAATATGGCGGCCAAAATGGCCGCCATTTTAGTAAGTAAAATCAGTTTTCAACCAGACATGTTAAATTCATATACAAAATATCTCACATAGGTTTTGAGGTACAATGGATATATTCAAAATGTACTCGGAAGGATTTCAATACCTAGATATAAAGCCAAAATACAAGATGGCGTCCAAAATGACTGCCTAAGAAGTGTTTAAGATGTGTTAATTGGCATTGAAGAAAGTTCAAAATTCATGATTTGTAAGCAGACTTATAATGCACATCATCCAAATTCACTACCATTATTACCATCATTATTTTACAATATTGATTCAGTGCTTTTACCATGTGTACAATACAATAGTTACCATTATTTTCTATTTGCCTCCAAAAGAGCTGAGCTCATGCCAAGATGGCTTAAGCCTATGTTCACATCAGTATCCCCATGATGTAATGCAATCAAATGGTACACCTTAAACTTAATCAACTTGCACTGTGTCTTCGGCATTAATGTTCTCCAATGCTAGTTCGGTCTCCTCCTCATTGTCCCCAACTAGTACGGGTGATGTGTTGCTGCAAGACTGACCACAGCATTTGCTGCATATCAATGTACAGAAGAGTCCAAGTTTCTTGCAGCTGCATGTTATGTTGTTGCAGCCATCTTGTTTGCATCCACATAATACCATGTTGAGCAATGTGTCTGGTGCAACAGCGAGTTCTGTTTCTACTGGAACAAGAATTCCATCTTGTGATCTCCATTCCCAGTCAGTTGGACTTAGGTTGTTCCCCATCCATTCTTGAACTGTGAGGAAAGTGCGGAAGTTGGGGGTAAACTCGCGAGCTCAAATGAAGAGCTAAGGGAACTGCGACCAATTGCCCTTTTGTATGCAGTGTGGCGGTATACATTCAATGAACCGTTGCTAACCCCATACATCTTCAGGATGAAGCTCTCCCCTGCTCTCTGTACCTCATCATGCGTGCTGCTGGCATTTGTAAAGGTAAACAAGTCATATCATGTTTCTTGTTCACCATGTTGAAGGGTTTGTGCTTTCCTCGACGATAAATGGCTGAGACTATGTCACAGCCTGTAAATAGCGTGAAGAGACATCAAGTGATGTCTTGTTTCTCCAATCGCCTGCTGGATGTGGCGAATGCTTAATACCATTTCAGGATTACTGTAGCATTTCATCATGTAGACATCTATACTAGCGCTTGCCCGAGCCACCATCATAACAAGTAGGTCATTATCTGTACCAACGACCACATCTGACACCTCTTCTGCCTCTGCTACTTCAACTGCACTTATTGGAGTTTTGTTGGATACTCCTGGCACCTTGGAGAGCATAGACAAAGTCCAATTAGAGAACCTTTACAGATCCCTTCTTAACCAGTGCAATACATCAAACAGGTGGCCCTTATTCGGCATTTCATTAGAGCTGAAAGAACAGGGAATTGGAAGCTCCACCTCTACTGCATAAGAGAGATGAAGCCTCACTTCCACGCTGCAGGGCATCTCCAAGGTTGTATTTACAACAGATGGAGTCTTTGGGGAAAAGCATGCCGCAGATGATTACCAACTGTTCCCAGACAAGGGATATTCACCATCCGACGTCTAGATTCTTTCTAGGGTGGAAACTTAATCTCAATCTAACTCTGTTAATAATTTCAAATTGCTTTTAAAAACTCATATTTTTGTTCAATAATTCACTCTTTGTTTTGCTTTGATTTTGTTTATCTGGATATGATTATTTGAACTTTTTAAATCTCTTTATGATTGTATATTTGTATTCTTTACTTTTATAGTTTTACTTTTGTACAGTGTATAAGGACATCTGCATTATGTGCTTTATAAATTTGTATTATTATCATTACAGCAACTCTTAGGTGGGGAGCCGAGCCGGGAGAAGAAAACAGAGCAAAAACAAGAAGATCGGCAAAACGCAGACCAGTCCACCACCCTGAGTCACTGTGCAAGTCCAATCAAGTACAAATAATAATGGCAACAACAACAATGCATTAACAAAATTAAATAAGTTAAAAACAAGAATCAAATCAAAAGCAAAATTATTCCAAGAGTCAGATCATGCAGTGCTCCGCAGCCGGAGGCACAGAAGAGAACTCAAACAAAAGGAAACGGAGAACTGCATAACCCAACCATGAGAAAAATACAGAGCGGCTTAATGGCAAAACCATAAGAGTTTATACGAGTTTGATCCAAGGCACAATAATTAAAAATATAAATATTATATCAGCTAACAAGTACAATAAATATTGAGTTGGAATGGCTGCAAACCTTTGTTTTACAGCTCTAATTTCTAGTATAGTTAATTATCTTGGATGAGCATTGGGCAATCGCCAAATGCATTTATACTTTTTGTGGATCGCTGCGCAGACGACAACATGGCGCCGAGCATAGCCCCTCACAGAAATGCTCTCATTGCAAATAATGTTCTTCTGCTACTGGTTTTGGTGATTTTGAGGCGGCGAAAGACGAAAGTCTTTCGCCGCATCCACACTTACCAACACGAAATCAATAGCAATCGAGCAGGTGATGCGTATGTCTATCGATCAGTTCGACTGGTTATTAGCGAGGGTGGAACCACACCTTCAACACTAAAATACACATGCATGTCTTGCATTTCCTGCAGAGAGACTTGCAATAACAATTCGGTGAGTAAATGTATCTTAATTCTTCACAATAATCGAATAAAATCAATCAATCAATCAATCAATCAATCACAATAAATCAGCTATCATAAAAAGTAAACCCAAATTAAAAGTTTTGAATATTTACTTTAAATTAATTTAACCTTAATTGTAACATCATTTTACATGGAAATTGTCTAGTTTGACTTTCATTACATCCATTACAGTCAATACAGGGATGAAAGTCCACTTTTGACAAAAAGCCTGAAAAACAGAGTGAAAATTACCAGAATGGCCCTAAAATGGGCTAAAAAAAAAATTGTGTAAATCTGGACTACAAAAAAGCCTAAATTGAAAACTTCCATCCCTGTAAATATTAGTATGGAAACCGCCTTAAAATGAACGCAAGCATCCCAAGTGCTTTTTATTAGGTCATATGCGGCATACATTTGTCATCAAAATACACACAATTTATAAAACTTGACTCAAGATTTTCAACAACAAATACATTCATAAAAGCAGCCATTTTACACATGTTAGTGTATTATCATTAATTATGTTCACTAGAAGACTGAGGTCCTGACAAAATGGAACTAAATGAGAACAACCATGAAATAAAACAACTTGAAAAACATTGGGTATATAATATCCAGCACACATTAGCAGACATTATCAACATCCCTGAGAAACCACTCACAGACCCCCCCCCATGTGACATCCCCACTCTTCTCACATGCACAACCATCTTTTTTTGTATTAATACATGCAGGATTGTGCTGATCGAAAGCGAGAACTTCAATATCATGACAATGGTGAGAATGATGAGGAGCCGCCGGTCAAGTACACAAAAACCATTACACAATCACTTGATGAATGCCTGAAGACGACGAATGAGCGCATATGTTCATTAGAAAAGGCCCTGATAAAGAGTAAATTGGAATTATTTGAGAAGAACCAACAAATAAGTCAACTTGAACATCCTGATCATGTTAGCTCGATAGCTCAACTATCATCTATCTTGCCAGAAGCAGCCCTTGAATTCGTCAAAAATGAGATCATTAATGCAAGTCGGCATCCGAATGGAAGAAGGTAGGACTATAGACGAATCCAACAAGCCAAGTCATGGTCAGGATTTGGTCGGCCATGACGGGTATTGGGTGGATTAAAGCCGCTTAAAATTTGATGTTAGATTCTTTTGTGTTGTACATTGTCATTATTCTTTTGTCTACGTGTAATTAACACAGGTGATAGAATGCAGTTTAAAATACCCTCCAAGGCCGCATCATTTCACATTTTAGGTGAGATGGAGCCGACGGGGACCCAACTTTGGCAGCCATTGAGGTGTAGGAATGCGTGAAATTGGATTCGTCTATATATTATGACAGAGAAATTTAAAAATTGTGTCAAATGAACTTAGTTAAATAACTGCAGGCAAAAACTTGATTTATCTTTTCCTTGCACCATAGCCCATTTTTAGTACCTTTTATTTCAATAAGATATAATATTATGGGTAAATTTATAAAGGAATGGCGATCTATGCATTTTCAGCACCATAGTTAATGGTTTTAGTTGCACGTACTGCGATCTCATTTGCGTATTCTTATAGAATGCACTACATGCGTCTTCTGTGTGACGCTATTGCTGCAGTGTACCGTGTGATAGAGGGTATGCAGAGACCAATGAAATTTAGCCCTGACAAGCTAAACCATAGCCAATGACTAAGAATTTTTTTAAATTTATTTATTCATTTTTAAAATTAATTTATTAATTATTTATTTTTAAATTTAAAAAAATTTATTTATTAATTTTTTTTTTTTTTTTTAATTTAAAAATATTCGTAAATTACTGACAACCATTTTGGTATTGAGTTGGAATGGCTGCAAACCTTTGTTTTACAGCTCTAATTTCTAGTATAGTTAATTATCTTGGATGAGTGTGGGGCAATGGCCGAATGCATTTATACTTTTTTGTGGATCGCTGCGCAGACGACAACATGGCGCCGAGCATGACCTCTCACAGAAACGCTCTCATTGCAAATAATGTTCTTCTGCTGGTTTTGGTGATTTTGAGGCGGCGAAGACGGCGCCGCATCCACACTTACCAACACGAAATCAATAGCAATCGAGCAGAGCGATTTTTACAATTTGATTCAGGAGTTGCGGAATTCAGGTGATGGGGGTGCATGTTTTAGGCAGGTGATGCGTATGTCTATTGATCAGTTATTAGCGAGGGTGGAACCACACCTTCAACACTAAAATACACATGCATGTCTTGCATTTCCTGCAGAGAGACTTGCAATAACAAATTGGTGAGTAAATGTATATCTTAATTCTTCACAATAAATCAGCTATCCTAAAAAGTAAATCCAAATTAAAAGTTTTGAATATTTACTTTAAATTAATTCAACCTTAATTGTAACATCATTTTGCAAGAAAATTGTCTGGTTTGACTTTCATTACATCCATTACAGTCAATACAGGGATGAAAGTCCATTTTTGACAAAAAGTCTGAAAAACAGAGTGAAAATTACCAGAATGGCCCCAAAACGTGCTCAAAATATTAAAAAATTGTGTAAATCTGGACTACAAAAAAGCCTAAATTCAAACAAAAAGCCTGGAAACTTCCATCCCTGTAGATATTCGTATGGAATCCACCTTAAAATGACCGCAAGCATCCTGAGTGCTTTTATTAGGTCAAATGCGGCATATATTTGTCATCAAAACACACACAATTTATAAAACTTGACTCAAGATTTTCAACAACAAATACTTTCATAAAAGCAGCCATGTTTTGGTTTCAGTGAGTAAACATCTTGTTTCACCAGGTATCCCAGCATACATGGTTGAACTGTTGCCGTGAGTTGATTTAGTCTTTAGGTGCCATTGCCTGAAGCTGCTTCAAGTTGGGGTCACATTCTTCTGTTGCTTCTTGCAGTAAAACCTAATAGGATACAAGGTAAAATATGACATTTTACTATCATTCAAAAAGTAACAACTCTTTAAAAACATGGAATAAAACAATTTACCATCCACACATATATTCACTACACACAAACCCAACCTATGTTTAACCCAGTTAATCATAAGCAACCTGTTGCAATAGTCTTAACCTGATGTAACTTTTAAAATGTGTTTAAACAAGATGGGTTCTTGGGCTAAAAGCCTGTGAAATAATGTACTGAGGTCAATAAGGCCAAAAATAAAGGTTTGTCTCAAAGCTCACGCGCGCATTTGTAAAAATCGCACGATTTGAAAAAAAAAACGTGGACATTTTTTTCTTCATTTTTTCCGGAAAAAATCAGATTTTTTTTCTCGAAATACCATAAAAATAAAAACGTCCGGAATAGCAAAAAAAAAAAAAAAAAAAAATATCGCATTTCTCATTGCATTGGTTTTCAAACAACTGGTGAGCTTTGAGACAAACCTTTATTTTTTTTATTGGCCTAAGATGGACTCAATGCTGGCTTCAACATCAATCATTCCCAGCTATTTGGCAATACCCATTGTTGACTTGCAAGCCGACGTCTTACAAAGTGTCATAAATAGTGGACCAGTTTAACATTATTAAAATCTTCAAAATGTTAAACATATATTATGTATCAATTATACAAATTGAGTTCGAATTTGACAAGGCTCCATAGATTTTCAGATCAACTGGCCTGATTGGGAAAGGTTGAGCTTATTTTTAATATTGAGTAAATCCCTATAACCTTTAAATAGATTTGGTGAGAATATAGACAAGAATGAAATCTGCCTTTAATACCTTGATAGAGTCTTGGTCTTTCTTTGCAGCAAGTATCTTGGCCAGTTGTAATCGAGCTACTGATCTCATGAAGACATCACATGGCTGATGAGATGCCACCAAGGCCTGCTGAAAACTACGCTTGGCATGTCTACATAATTATAAATGGTGATGGGAAAAATTGTTATTTAAAGTCTGTCACTCAATGGTTTGTATCAATGAATCAATCATTTATAATTTACATTAATTTTGCAGCACTTGTATCATGGTCATCAGCATTTATTATTTAGAAAGTGCAATTGCAAAAAATATCAGAAGGGCAAAACTGACAAATAGTTTTGGATGGCATCAGGCAATGGCTCCCTTGTACATGTGCCTATATAATAGCTGAAACCTCCTAAATTCAACCCCTTGGTTTGTATTGTACACATCCACAGAATGAGCCAAGCAGTTCATCCATTATCTTGAAATAGTTACAATGACAGTTGTGCCATTTTGCTGTCTTCCCGCTCAGAGATAAAAACCAAGTTATGTTTATGGTTAAACAAATTCATCAAGATCAGTGGAGTAAACTCTGTAAACAAAGTTTGTTGTATCTGATCCAGATAATGGTGTTGCCCGTTGTTGCCAAAACCTGCGCTGGAGATCTATCTAGTGTCAGTTGCCAGTAGAAATCCTTATCATCAAGTTTTGACAAAGGCAACAGAGTTGCTGAAACGTACACAAGTAAGTGCATTTTCTGGATCGCATACAACAAACTTTGTTTATCAAGTTAAGTGATAAGTGATTAAGTGATAACATAATAACCAGAAATAGAATATCATCCTTTCCTTTGAAACATGTTAAAAATCTAAATTCTAAGACAAGTGTTCACACAAGTGGCTCTTCAAAGTTTGGACTATCATCAACTTCACTTGCATGTTCCAAACCAGACATGTATAGTTAAATGCTGAAGAGAGTCAGTACTAACATTTAGTTTTTTATACTTACTTTACATTTGAATTTTGTGAGTGTAACAATCCTTGTAGTAACAATGCCACTGGATTTCCAGGCTTTAGTTTCAAGGCTTCTGTAATAGCTTCCTGTGCTAAATTCAACCATTTTTCTTTTTCTTCTGACACCTACAAAACAAAGAAATTATTCTGTAAATAAAATGTTTTCAAACCAAACATAGTACTCAGAAAGGGACATATATACCAAACTATTATTCTGTAAATAAAATGTTTTCAAACCCAACATAGTACTCAGAAAGGGACATATATACCAAACTATTATTCTGTAAATAAAATGTTTTATAAAACCCAACATAGTACTCAGAAAGGGACATATTATACCAAACTATTATTCTGTAAATAAAATGTTTTATAAAACCCAACATAGTACTCAGAAAGGGACGTATATACCAAACTATAATTCTGTAAATAAAATGTTTTCAAACCCAACATAGTACTCAGAAAGGGACATATATACCAAACTATTATTCTGTAAATAAAATGTTTTATAAAACCCAACATAGTACTCAGAAAGGGACATATTATACCAAACTATTATTCTGTAAATAAAATGTTTTATAAAACCCAACATAGTACTCAGAAAGGGACATATATACCAAACTATTATTCTGTAAATAAAATGCTTTATAAAACCCAACATAGTACTCAGAAAGAGACGTATATACCAAACTATTATTCTGTAAATAAAATGTTTTATAAAACCCAACATAGTCTCAGAAAGAGAGACATATACCTAACTATTATTTAAATAGGATATAACCATTTTTCTTTTTCTTCTGACACCTACAAAACAAAGAAATTATTCTGTAAGTAAAATGTTTTATAAAACCCAACATAGTACTCAGAAAGAGACATATATACCTAACTATTATTCTGTAAATAAAATGTTTTATAAAACCCAACATAGTCTCAGAAAGAGACATATATACCTAACTATTATTTAAATAGGATATAACCATTTTTCTTTTTCTTCTGACACCTACAAAACAAAGAAATTATTCTGTAAGTAAAATGTTTTATAAAACCCAACATAGTACTCAGAAAGAGACGTATATACCAAACTATTATTCTGTAAATAAAATGTTTTATAAAACCCAACATAGTCTCAGAAAGAGACATATATACCTAACTATTATTTAAATAGGATATAACCATTTTTCTTTTTCTTCTGACACCTACAAAACAAAGAAATTATTCTGTAAATAAAATGTTTTATAAAACCCAACATAGTACTCAGAAAGGGACATATATACCAAACTATTATTCTGTAAATAAAATGTTTTATAAAACCCAACATAGTACTCAGAAAGGGACATATTATACCAAACTATTATTCTGTAAATAAAATGTTTTATAAAACCCAACATAGTACTCAGAAAGGGACATACATACCAAACTATTAGTCTGTAAATAAAATGTTTTATAAAACCCAACATAGTACTCAGAAAGGGACATATTATACCAAACTATTATTCTGTAAATAAAATGTTTTATAAAACCCAACATAGTACTCAGAAAGGGACATATATACCAAACTATTATTCTGTAAATAAAATGCTTTATAAAACCCAACATAGTACTCAGAAAGAGACATATATACCAAACTATTATTCTGTAAATAAAATGTTTTATAAAACCCAACATAGTACTCAGAAAGAGACATATATACCAAACTATTATTCTGTAAATAAAATGCTTTATAAAACCCAACATAGTACTCAGAAAGAGACATATATACCTAACTATTATTTAAATAGGATATAAACCTTTGTAAACATTCACTGGATAACAATTTCATTTTATTTTATTTTATTAATTTCAATTTATTGTTCCATCACCTTCTGAATAAAGACAATCAGAACTGATTATATCACTTGTATGAGTGGATATAATCATATATGTGACACGATCAAGGGAAATGAGTCGGATGTCGCTAATATTGATTTTGAGATATTGGCAAAGAAAGTGTTAAAATTCTTTTGTTTTATATTGTTTTCAGCGATTGATAAATTGATAAATTTTGAAATTCAAAATGGCCACTATTTTTAGCCTTTTTTAAGCCGTATTTGTCCCGAAAGCGCACAAAGTCATATTTTTCTTAATGATTATTTATACTTTTGATTGTCAAAATCCACTAAGAACATGATTAGGATCATTTTCTAGAATCCAAGATGGCTGCCAAATCCAAAATGGCCACCAATTTGTCTAAAATGGTCTGCCAGCTATAAGGACATTGATTTCTTTCATTTTTCATGATTAATTTCGCTACTTATGTTTCTGAGAATCCACTGAGAACTAATAACTTAATTTGGTCCATTTTCTCCAATCCAAGATGGCCTCTAAATCCAAAATGGCCGCCTTTTATTAAAATATGGCATACTGCTTTTGGCAATTACTATCATCGAGAGTAAAATACACGTATCTCATTTCTGTCAGATATGGATATTAAAATGATTCTTAACATCTTAAAGTAGTGCAACAACATTGTTTAAGGAGAATATAGGTGCATTTCACCTTTCAAAATGGCCGCCAAGTGTTTGAAATTGGCTATGATTATTTTTTCAGCATTTATGCAATGAAATGCAGAAAATCATGTTTTTAAAAGGTGAAATATATTGTAATTCAACTTTAGATATTTATGATAGAGTTGACCTTGAGGCATCTAAATGCCTAGTTGCAATCAATACTCATCATCTATGTTATCAGTATTTTCAAGTTCCTCAGTTTTGTGCACATAGCTGTATTGGTACACTCTTCATCTGCTCTACAAGCACATGCTTCTGTACTCAGCTCAGATAGTGTCGTCTGCAGGAACATCTTCAGGAGCATTTGCTTTTTCCACATCCGCACCTAACAAGCTCGACAACAGACTCGGGAGCTATTGCAATGTCTGACAGGATAGGTACTGGAATGTTATCTGCATCATTCGACCATCCTAGTTTGAATGGGTCTGGAATATTGGGATGTACCACAAGGTCTTGACTCAAACATTCTGCATATACGCTCGAGAATGTATTGATGCCACGCACAGAAGTTGGAGGATTTTATCAATCCCCTGGTTGGCTCTTGAAGCGTTTCCGTCTCAGTTTTTCAGCTGTGTTGGCCTGTAGCTCGTTTTTTGTGCCCATGAGCCTGCACAAAACCTCTCACAGCCTGAAACAACACTTTGAGAAGGCATTTCTTCATCACCAAGTTGACGCAGTGCTGTGAGTTCTTCAGGTGTTGCTTCAGTGAAGACCTTGAAAGCAGCCTTCTTGCCTATACCTCTGATATGTCCACATGTGTCGCTTCCTGTTAAACAATGAAATCCCGGAAGCGCTGCTGCTTTTGATGTCCCAATACGGATATGTATTGGTTTCAGCAAGAGTTTCCTTCTGTTGTCACCTCTTCCCATAAAGCTCCATACGCATGGTTGTCTGAATGATGTTCGTCTGATTATATCTTTGATTGAGTTTTCTCTTCCATAATTATCAAATATGACACGGCAACCTTCATAGTCACTCTAACATGTCTGCATGTGAAAAGCAACATATATTATGTTCAGCCATCGACAGGTGTTAGTACACAAGAGGAAGCAGACAGTATAATCATGCTACATGCAGCTAGCAGAGATCTCTCAAGCTGGAAAGAATGTCCATATCATAACCCAAGATACAGATGTTATGGTCTTTGCTCTTCGAAGACTCACGGTTCTTGGTCTTCAGACAACCATGCGTATGGGAACAGGTGACAACAGAAGGGAAATCTTGCTGAAACCAATACATATCCGTCTTGGGACATCAAAAGCAGCAGCGCTTCCGGGATTTCATTGTTTAACAGGATGCGACACATGCATATAGGCAAGAAGACTGCCTTCAAGGCCTCCACTGAAGCAACACCTGAAGAACTCACAGCACTGAGTCAACTTGGTGATGCAGAAATGCCTTCTTAATGTGTTGTTTCAGGCTGTGAGAGGTTTTTGTGCAGGCTCATGGGCACAAAAAAGACCTACAGGCCAACACAGCTGAAAAACTGAGACGGAAACGCTTCAGAGCTAACTAGGGAGGATTGATAAAATTCCTTCAACTTCTAGTGCATGGCATCAACACATTCTATGGGCGCATATGCAAGCATATGTTTGGAGTCAAGACCTTGTGGTAAATATTCCAGACCCTCAAGCTAGGATGATTGAGTGATGCAGATAACATTCCAGTACCTATCCTGTCAGACATTGCAATAGCTCCCGAGTCTGTTGTCGAGCTTGTTAGGTGCGGATGTGGAATAAGCAAATGCTCC
This sequence comes from Amphiura filiformis, assembly GCF_039555335.1. Lineage (NCBI taxonomy): Eukaryota > Metazoa > Echinodermata > Ophiuroidea > Amphilepidida > Amphiuridae > Amphiura > Amphiura filiformis. Next base: position 14,793,696 of record NC_092635.1, on the reverse strand, counting down.
AGAAGATGTTCCTGCAGACGATACAATCTGACTTGTACAGTAGCAGGTGCTTGTAGAGTAGATAAAGAGTGTACCAATATGATAGGCCTACAGCTGTGCACCAAACTGAGGAACTTATGATGACAACTAGGCATTTACATGCCTCAAGGTCAGCTCTATCATAAATGTTTGAAAATGAATTACAATATTTAAATTTCAACTTTTAAAAACTTGATTTTCTGCATTTCATTGCATAAATGCTGAAAAATTAATCTTAGCCAATTTCAAGACACTTTGGCAGCCATTTTGAAAGTCTAAATGCACCTATATTCTCCTTAAACAATGTTGTTGCACTACTTTAAGATGTTTCGAATCATTTTCTTATCCATATCTAACAGAAATAAGACAGATGTATTTTACTCTCAATGATAGTAATTGTTCAAAGCGGTATGCCATATTAGAATAAAGGCGGCCATTTTGGATTTAGAGGCCATCTTGGATTGGAGAAAATGGACCAAATTAAGTTTTTAGTTCTCAGTGGATTCTCAGAAACATAAGCAGTGAAAATAATCAGGAAAAGGAAAGAAATCAATGTCCTTATAGCTGGCAGACCATTTTAGACAAATTGGCGGCCATTTTGGATTTGGCAGCCATCTTGGATTCTAGAAAATGATCCTAATTATGTTCTTAGTGGATTTTGACAATCAAAAGTATAAATAATCATTAAGAAAAATATGACTTTGTGCGCTTTAGGGACAAATACGGCTTTAAAAGGTTAAATATAGTGGCCATTTTGAATTTCAAAATGGCCGCCAAGACACACTCGAAAAAAAATGGAACCAACTCAGGTTTTGTTACCTAGGGTATAAGGAAGCAAAATAACCTTGGTTCCACTATTGTAGCAAATTTTGCAATGACTTATGATAATTCTACATAACACCATGTACTACAACATGAGTTTTTCAGTTTCTGAAAGCTCTAAATGTCCTCTTTAGAAACATGTGTAAAACCCATTTTCGACCAGGGCTGACATGTGACTCATTCCCCTTGATCATGTCACATATGAATTGAATTACTTTTTGTTACTTTTTTTAATGACATCATGACTAGTATAATTCATGTTAGCAATGGTTATGTGAATGGGACTTGCATTTATTGGTGGGCATAATAGATGTTCTAATGGTTACCCTTAGTTATTATGATAATGGTACCAAATTGGAAAAACATAATACTTAAATTACATTCTGTAAAGTTTGGTAAATTGCATTAAGTTTGATATTGAAATTGCCATTGGCAGTTTTAAGTGTGAGTCCTTAAAACTGGGTAAGAAATGAAACACAATTTGTAATAATATTTCTCTATAATAATTGTGACCTGATCCAGTCCACTCATGCTAAAGTCATATATTATTCAAAACTGAGTTATTATCAGATTTATATAAAGTAAAAATTTCCCTTCCTATCAGTCCAAACCCAATTTTTACAGAATGAATGCATGAGGAGATATAAACTGTGGATTTAAACTTCGGAATTTAGACTCTTTTTACACGTTTTTTCCCAGTCATTTTTCATCAACACATTTTCTCTCCATAGCAACAGAGGGATAGAAGTGAGGTATAGTAATGAAACTTGGCAGGTATGTGGAAAAGGCATCATGTTTTATCTATGAGTCAGCACATTTGAACATCAGTCATTAGGGTTCAAAGTCAATGAGCAATATTTATTTGGCATTTGTTGTATTTTGGTCAATTTTCTTGACACTTCTGGAATTACATGACTTCAGAAAAAATAATTTATCCCTGCAAGTGACTAGATATGAAAAAAATAAAAAAGAATAGCTAAGATAAAATTTTACTGGCTATACCACTGCATCAAAATCTCAATTTGCTCAAAAATCACCACTGACACCTATTTCGGGCTATATCAGTTTCGAATCAAGTTGCTGACATTAGCCTGAGTGGACTAAATCTGGTCGAAATTAGGAATGAAGACACATGTAGATGGTACAAGGGGCAAAAATCAGATTTTGTCTCTATGTATATCCTATCCCCTTCCTAACCCTGGTTTTTTTTTTAAGTTTCAATTCTCGCTATTCACAATAAGGGCGCCGCCAGCGGTTTGCTATGTAATCGTGATGTATCATGGGAAAAGGTCGACATCAAAGTCCGCGCAATACGAATATTACCATGCTATTACATAGTAACACGTGACAATATTTTTTTAGTTTGTCAAAATAAAGGTGTTACACACGAATCGATACTCAATAATACTTAATAATGTGATTTGAAATGTGCACAATTAATTTTTTCTCTATCGATTTGCGTGTAATACCATTATATTGACAAACTAAAAAATTGTGAATAGCGAGAATTGATGACCTAAAATTGCTTGGAACATGTCCTACTTTGTATGTGGTGTGGGCAAGATGTGCTAGCCTAAGCAATATAACAGCATGGTTGGAGGATTCCATCTGGAGGGCCTGTCGGTAACACACTTCAGCAGCAGCAAGTAGACCAGCATTCTTGTACACTTCTGCCAAAAACTGAAAAGATATTTAAAAAAATGTATACAAAGTATAATTAATATATTGATTAAAATCAATCAAACTAAAAGGACCAATAAATTGGCTTTATAGATGCACACACAAAATAGAATGCAAAACTCTTAAAACTGCAATATTTTGTTTGGTTAACCATATATAAATAAAAATAAATTAAGACATGTAAAAAAAAATGCAACAATTTGTATGATTGATTTTCTATGTGTGCTAGTTTCATGTTTCACAAGCAACATTGAGTAATGTTTACCTCCATATAAAACAACCCAGGGGAAATACCTTCACATGGACTTGATTTTTATGACAAAACCTTTTATTTGGTTCACTTAACAAATAACAATACCACCCACACTCATTTGGGAATTAGTAAAGAAATAAAATGTATATAAATTCTGTGTAACTAACTGTAATTGTAAATTTCTTTCCAGGCTAATGTGTATAGCAAACTGGAGTGTGTGTTCATGCATGCAGAAAAATGCCTCAGGATACTTCAGGCAGTTATATTTGTTACCTACTTTTCTAGAAAAGAATTGATTGATCATGGCTCTGGTAATTGATGACAATACTAACTTTACAAACAGCAGTGGCAATGGTGAAATGACATTCAAAGTGTATTACTGGGAGCAGATTTTAACATCAGTACTCTTTTTGCTTGTAGCACTCACTGGTATCATTGGAAACTCCATGATCATATTAGCAGTTGCATTCTCACGTAAACTACAGACATCTACTAATGCGCTTGTCGCCAGTCTTGGTGTCACTGATCTCATAACATCATTCTTCCTGATATTTTACACCATTGGTGTACTTGGAAAGAACCGCTGGCCCATACCTCATGCCTACTGGTTGTGTGAATTGACAGCATTCATGACCTATTCCTGCACTGGAACTAGTTTGTACACTCTGGGTGCCATCGGGGCGAATCGTCTTGTACTGATTGTAAAACCACGCCTGTATCCTAGAATTTTCACCTCTTGGAAGCTTGGCCTCTGGATAGCTATTCCATGGCTGATACCAGTACTTGCTAATATCATAGTTGTTGTGACAGATTTTGGAGCGTTTGGCTATGACGTTTTTGACTATGCATGTGCTGCTGTTAATGTTGGAAACACTACTTATCTCTCTCTATACACAATTCTTGTTGGATATTTGATTCCATTTCTTATGATCACCATCAGCTACTCTTGGATTTACATCCACTTAAGGACACATTTTAAAAACAGAAGGAAATCACTTCGTGCCTCAGCTAGAAGCTTCAAACCTACCACTCGGCTTGTGATTTCTACGCCCGAGAGCTCTAGTAACGATGCCTCTCATAGCAACCCAGATAGTTCTGTGGCCTCTCAAGATTTGCACATTCAACAAGCACAATCCAATAACACTTCTACTGCAGATCTGCAAACCAGGAGGAAACTAGCACGTGAACATCGCAAACAGGTTGATATCACAAAGAACCTGTTCTTGGTTGTGTGTTCCTTTTTCCTGTGTTTCTTGCCATATTTCATCTCGGTCCCATTTAAAAACTCCACTGTATATCATGTATTATTCTACACTCGTATAATAACACTTGGCAACTGCACAGTCAATTTCTTCATCTATGCAAGTAAGCATCCTGATTTCAAAGACGTACTGAAGCACATGATCACATGTTCCTATTCTGAAATTCAACAACCCTCTACATTTCTCAAAATGCTCCTTCAGTGGAAGAAATAGATGACTCCACATGGCATTAACATTTTTATAACTTGCATGTAAAATGTTTGAAAGGTGGAAATTGTAGAACACCAAACTTTACATAACTTTTTACAATATGTTAACAAATTTCATAGTCTAGATTTCATAGTAGATGTACCATTATAAACAGTTGATAAGCAAACAGATTTTATTTTCAATACACCAATGTAAGGCTGATAAAGTGATGAAAAGGGTAGAAAGAAGCAAAACAGATAACGAAAGATAAAAAACAGATGTTATTGCTCAAGGTCTGCATGAAAATGAGAATTGCCAGGAAATGTTGAATTGCACCAATAAAATCAAATTGTGTTGAAAAGGACAACATTTCAACCAGTTTTAACACGTCCTACAAACTCGCAGTATTGTGAGTTACACAAAATCACACTCCCAGCACAAGACCCAATGTTGCAAGTTGCTACAAGCATTGTGGATTATACTCCTCACCAATAACATCAGAGCATTCATAGGGCATACGATTTGTATTTATTATAGAATTGGGCCAAGCCACAAGCATGCACAGAAGAAGATTCAAACATGCCTACTGCGCCGAATTGTTGTAATTGGCTGAGGGACAGCTGGGATCACTGAGTTAATACACTAAGAATAAATATGCCAAGAAGAAACACTGTCTGCATTTTATGAACTGAATTATATGTTTTGGTGAGGAGTATAATTAATTTACTATTCATCCATTCACTATCCAAAATCACCATACCTACAAGTCCGTATAATGAGATCTTCCAAAATAATGGTACCCAACTTCTATCAGATTATTTTTAAAGTGTTGAGAAAAACCTTCCAATTTCAATAGAATTTCAGGTAAACTCTCACTCAATGTTTTGGAAACACAAAAATCCCTTTAGGTCTCAGCAAATGTTAACACTTTTCTTTCATGACTTTCTTTGAAAGTGGATATTTTTTCAAATAAGTAACAAAAACTGGTATCTAAGTTAATTGGACAGACAGTACGATTTCATACTGTGACTATCATTGCTGATAAATATATTAGAGGGGGAAAAGGAGCATATTACAGCTGTATTTGTATCTTGCTAAGCAACATCTTGGCAAAGCAGATGAAGACCTATTCAGGTTTTGAAGTGATAAAGCATAAAAAAGGGTTGTTTCCTGTAGGATGTGCACATTTTGTATTAGTAAGTAAAATGAGCACAATTCACATCAACCCTACTTTGCAACTAATTTGATCATAATATTTGTGAGTGAGATTTTAATATGATTTGTGATTTTAAATATATGCCATAATCCTGAGTCAAAATATAAACAACAAAAACAACAACAACAAAACAACAATAATAATAACCATAAATATAATTATAAAATGGAAACAAAATGTATCTTGGTAATGGATGCACCTACAGGAAACTTTTTTTTCTGGCTTTACCAACAAATGAAGAAACTATTTACACAGAAAAAAAGAAGAAAAAAAACACATTTCACACAGAACAAAAAAGTATGTGAAAGATTTTTAATTGGCTTATTATTTTACTTAAAAGGAGTATTTTGTGATCCTAGCATCTTCATCTTTGAGTTAGACATGATTATGTGTATTACAGTGCTCCATACGCCATTGTGTTGTAATTTTGTTCTGTTAACCAGAATATAAATATAAATTTGATATTTTTTGTACATATACATTTTGTAGCCAGAGGTTTTCAGTAGTATAAAAATTTCAACTTTTTTTGAGAAAAGTGTGGGGATGAGGCTGTGGATCACGAAATACCCCTTTAACGCAGAATTTGTACTGATAATTCAAGCATTTGTTTGAGGCATAATGTAAAGAAAAAAGAACAATTATTAGTTCTATGCTACTGACCTTTTCCTGAACCGGTTGTAGTTTGTACATTTAACAATAATATGTTTTGCTGAAAACACCTGCTGTAAAACTGCTTATTCACAGAGCTTTTGATTCTAACAGAATCTTGATTAAAACAAATAAATAGTATATCATTTCTCCCGGACTGTACGTAATTTCTCTTCCTAGATTATAGAGGAGGCAAAGTACAACTGTCAACTGAAAATATGATAGTGTACACATGCATGACAAGGTCTTTTTGAAACGATAACCTGACAAGGTCTCTTTGAAACACGCTTAAAATGATTTGCCCTTTGGGCAGAAGACGATTTTCCCAACAAATGTTACCCCATAAACCACATGTTGGTCATGCATGTGTACATTGATATTTTTTTTGAGAGCCCTTTTCCTCCAGGATTGAAAGCTTACACTAGCTTCCAGAGAAGTATGGCACTCTTTTGCTCAGATTGACGTGCACGCCGTATAATGACCAACAATTGCAGGGCTTTGCATGATGAGCGCTACTCTGTATTGATTTGATCGCTTCTTTGGTATGTAAATTGGCCAATCTGATTACTGGTCTGTCATTATAATCCTTAGATTATTGAATTAACCAATCAGGGCGTTATGTAGGCCCTCAAAATGAAAACAAATGCTGATCTTTTCTGCCAGCAAGTGTGGGCCAATGATTAAACCTCCAATGACACATTCAAACATGTGCAATTTTTCATCTGGTCCAATCACAGAATTAGTGGAGAACTGGGACTTGACTGCCATCTTTATACAGACATGGAGCAAAAATTGGGGGGTATTCGGTTTCTCCCGGAATGCTCTCACGGCATTCGTTGTCATGCAAGCGCGACTTCGAATACTAAGCGTAACTCGACACATTTAGCAAGACGCTAAAGATGAGACAGAGAATTGTTTTCGTATTGTATATGGTGGTATAGGGAGTCCCAATTCTCCTTCTTTAATTCTGTGGGTCCAATGGATCCCAAAAATGTGAAGTTTGCATTTGTACAACCTATATATTTATAAGAATTTATAGGTCATAAAAGATCTTGGTTCAATTTTTCTTGTTGGGGGGGGGGGGGGGGTCAAAAGTCACAGTTTCTATAATTTTGTAAAAAAAATGAGGCAAATTGGTTTGTCTAGATTAGTGGTGTCTGAAAAAAGAAAAGTTTGCACTATCTGCAAATTGTAGTTTGTATGTTACACGGCAACCAAAGAGTTAAAGGGTCAGTAAGGTCCAATATAATTCAATGGTCTTTGCTTGATATATCATCTATTTTCTGAACTTCATATCGCACATAGTGCTAATTATTCTATTCCTGAATCCGTGAACTTGAGGAACAATTTGCCTCCATTTATACAAAAATCAAAGCCACATTAATTTTAAACTCCTGCATAGCAAGCAAATTGACCTTGGACATGTTGAGCCCCATTACTTGGCGACTACATGAGGTTGTGATTCTTGGAAGTAGACAAATTATTTAACATGTTTTTGAGTGAATTTGGGGCACAATTAATTTTTGCCCCCTGTATGATCATATGGGGGGAATTTTGAGGTCTTTTTGAGAGTAATAGGGGTTCAAATACAGCTTTTCAGACAAAACATTTGTATTAAGCATACCCATAATTACAAAAATAAGCCGTTTGCCAGCTTTTATGCAAACTTGATTAACACAAATTGAATAGGCCTATAAAGGATTAGAGTACCTTTTATCTATTTGTTGTTGTTTTTTATTTAAAAACTAGTTCTGTATTTTGTCTGGAATTGGATAGTTTAGTAGGTAAGATGACCTACCTGCCATGCTTGTGATGTTGTAGCCTTGTCTATCACAGCATTCCTTACTGACTGGATATCTGTCACATCCCCCTCTCTGTATAAACCATTCAAATACAAGATCTCAACTTGAAGGAGTTGTAAGAAGGACTTCAATTCACTGTCTATATCCACATCAGATTCAACCTGTAATATAATGAGTCAAATAAATATAATATTAAAGTAAAACTGTCTTTAGTTTTGTAAAGTTGGTATCACTACTCAGTACATTTGTATTCACGCTACACCCTTTGCACAGTCATCTCAAAATATAGGTATGGAACATAAACAAATTATGGCTGGATCATAAATTAAATGCCAATAACTTATCTTCATGTCTTATGGTTTCAGCAAGCTTATGATGCTATTATATTTCACCTTGCCATTATATGTGCCATGATCTGATCCAATTAGACAAAAGTCAGCAAAAATGAAATTAAGATATACAGTTAGGACGCGGGACTACCGATTGTTATTGTTCTGCAAGGCTCACTCAGTCATTTAATAAGGCAATACAAACGATCGAATTTGGTATTCAAATGAACAAAATTTTGAGTTACACCTTTTCAGTGTAAAATTTTTTTCTCGGCCAAATGAAAAGCAATAATTTTCATTTTTTCAGTAAATGTCAGGAAAAACTGTAATGCTTGATACTGTATTTTTTTTTTTTCAAATCTTAGTGTTAAACTTAGTCGTGAAATTCAGTCATTTAGTGTAAGATTTTCGATTTTGATAGTCTTCAACTCTTCTCGCGAGCCTTTTTTTGGATCAATCTTTTAGCTTTTCAAAGTAATATAGTTCGCTAAAGAAGGATTTTTCCCAACTTTCTAACGCACATCACCGTGAGCGATATATCATAGTTTTGTCAGAATTTCCGTTTTGATTCCATAATTTTTGACTACTAGCTAAAATATTTTCAAATCTATGCGTGAAATCTTAGGCTAATACTAGCATTGTGGATCGATATCTCTGGGTGCCCGGCCTGGATACAGTGTTGCCAGAACTTCAATATAGCAAAGAAATTACCTAGTGTTTCAATTGTCATGAAGGTGACTGGGTATAGTGCCTTTTGTTTGTGTTTGTTTGAAATTGCTTAAACCCACCGAAAGTCATAATAAAGCAGCCAAAACAATACAAGGTTAAACATGGAAGTTTATAACAACCTATTATAATGACCTAAAGGAAAAATCATTCATGGCAACAATGAGCCTTGCATTGTAAGTCATGGTTAAAATGTGTTGAGTACCCACCCCACCCCCATAGGCCTACATAATATTACATACCGGTACCTTATAATATATTTATATAGCACGGCTATAGCTATAGCCTACATTTAGAAAGTAGGTCCTATAGCGCTAAATTATGACAAATAGGCCTACACAAACCCGAACGCAAGTCTGAAGGGTGTAATGAAAATGCCAACCTGCGATGGGGGGGGGGGGGTCATTCAAAATTCACCTGGAGATAGGAGGGACAGAAAATTAAAATCCCCTCTAATAACACGCGAATTTTTCTAGGTTTGGACAGTGGATTTTCACAAGGACCTCATCCTAGGTAAATAAACAAACAAACAAACAGACAAAATGCTTTTCATAATCATGGAATCTATAGCCCCTATAAATTGAAATTGCAGGCTATCACGGGAGCAAATTTCCAAAATTCACCTCATTTACCAGAATTGGGGATTTGGGCTACCAAATCGCTGGTCAGGCAATCCTGGTTTTCAATGGAAAAGGGACCTGGTTGACAACAATTGAAATATCGATTATTTCTGCTGGTTGTTCTCGAGATAAAGTAAGTTTGACATTTTCGGAGCATGAAGGGAAAAAGGGTAAAATAAAAACGGAAATTCTGACAAAACTATAATATATAGACCCACACGATGTGAAATATCTTTCTTTAGCAAACTATATTAGTTTGAGACGCTAAAAAATGAATTCCGTAAAAAGCTCACGGGAAAACTAAAGGCCTATAAAAATCAAAAATATCACACTAAAAGACAAAATATGATGCTTGAATTTTAACACCAGGATTTTAAAAAAAATGTATATCCAAGCACTATGTCTTTAACTGACATTACTGAAAAAAAAAAAAAAAATATTGCTTTATATTTGACCGAGAAAATAATTTTCATAGCAAAAAGGTGTATCTCTGAATTGTGCTGATTTTAACATGTATCGATCGACTTTTAGCGCGACTATGCATTTCTAAAGAATTAGTAGTCCCGCGTCCTAACTGTATACAGAATTCTATTACTCTTACGACCCATTATTCAAAATCGCGCACTGTGATTTGTTAAAACATGTCATGTGAGAGCCCATTATTCTGCAATAATGGGTCAAGCGCTGTAACACATTCTATGCACAGCTATACGATTGGTTACCCGTGCAATATTTCCGCGATATGCGCTGTCACTTACGCGTACACGCTCCACCTTGAAGTAAACAACTTAAAATATTTGTGCCAAAAAATGATATTTTCTCTTTAAATTGCACTGTTTTGTGGTAATAGAATAGAAATAAAGGGTGCAGCATTATCCTTTACACGCAAATAATGTGTCCTCGGCAGTAAAAACATAAATAATGGGTTCGGCTGCGCCTCACCCATTATTTATGTTTTTACTGCCTCGGACACATTATTTGGGTGTAAAGGATAATGCTGCACCCTTTATTTCTTAAATATAAGGAGCAAAAATACAATAAAACATATAACATAAGTTGAAGATCATAACTTTTGCAACCAAGTATGCCATGATGTGCGGATTTCAACATCAGTCAGCATAGAAACTGAGCAAGTTGGAAATAGTAACAACTCAATTTTCAAAATTTTCTGACTTTGGTCTGAGAGGATCAGATCAAGTCACATATTAAGAATCTGAAGTGACTTCAAGTCATGTCTATATTTAACTCCTATTTAATGCATGTAAAAGTCCGCTGGATGAATAGTGTGATAATACATTGTGATATCACCTGCATCCGCTACGCCTCTTAAATTGAAATTAATTAGTGTCATAGAAATGGGGGTAACACTCAACTTTTATTTTGAGTGAACATTTTTTAGACTTTTTTGGAAATCAGTCATACAGAATAGGTAAATTAGGGTCCTGAAGTTAATGACACCAAAAAACCCAGAATGGTCACAGGCTGCTAACATTACCATTAAGGTGCTATTTCATGTTATGTGATGTGATTTTTTTGTGTGATTACCACAAATCAATACCTTTTCACAGAAACACTGTGCCTCATCCAAGCGTCCACATTGCACCAAACTCAGGACAACTTGACCAGCTGACCAATTAGACAACTTACTCTGACCAGTCTTTGTTGCTGTATAAAAATAAAACACCAAAAATGAGGGTATAAAATCAAATACAAACTTTATATGTATGTGTAATTTACATCCTGGGTCTCAATTTTGTGGTCTTGCCTTGTCACTACAATAATCCTTGATATACATACATAGACATTGGGAAACAGCTATACATTGAATGTTCGAATTTGCCTTTTAACATTTCATTACATAACTTCATTATGCTTTTCAGATATAATGAAAGAAAAGTTTCTTAATATTGATATTAGGCCATTGCCGCTTCCGCCATTTTGACATATGGAAAGTAAAACCACATTCTAAAGCTACTATAACCTAATGTAGTGTTTGATTGTATTTTAAACTGACTGTCAGGTAGTAGAAACTAGTAGCATACAAGAGTGTTAAATTTTTTTTAATGTTAATTTTGTTTAAATTAAATATCAGATTTTGTTGTACAAGTCCAAAATTTTACTCACGTTTTAGACGTTTCATCTTCCGTGCGGAAGATTTCATCAGTAATTTTTAAAAAAGCTCGCGGAGGGCAAAAACATTTTTTTTCTTCTTTTTTTCTTGGCCTTATTATAGACCTAGTATGATTTTACCAGTTAATACATTTTACAATTGAAAAATTCAATTAAAAAATATCAAATCTATTCAATATTGGTCAAATATTAAACATAATATTCATTGCGTAGTAAAAACATTCTTATGTTAATAAGAAATAGATGCATTACCTTGTTGGTATATAAACCTTGCAATCTTTGCAGCAGTATTAGATTTACAGGGAATTCCTCCATGACTATCCCATGTACATTTTGATGAGGCACTTGCAACAAGTGTGGCCCAGTCATTAAGATTGTCTGTAAAATGAAATAAAAGTACATTTTTGTGGCGCCCTCTACGGAGGGGCCACATATAGGCATGTACTTTGTGAAAGGCTTCTAATTTCAGTCTTGCTAGATTTACTCCTTAATTGTTTTGCTAAAATTATGCCCAGCTCAGAAATAAAACCACAATATGCTAGGATTTTATTTTATTATTGTTTTCTGATATGCACGGGATAAAATGATGTGTGTATATTCTTTGTTTAAAATACAAAATTAATGGACTTATAAAAACACCAAATAACCCGTGACCTTTGTATGGTTTAAACCAGTTTACCGCCTCTTAGAACCCGATAGACGGTGACATTTGACCATTCTAATTATGTATGTTTTGAACATGTTTGCACATGAACTAGTTGTTTACAGTGTGAAGAATTTACAACATGCTCATCTATCAGGGCACAGTTCTTTAACCCCAATACATTTGTGCATTCATTGAATGACCTTTGAAAATGTGAGTACAAAAACTCATACTTTGCTTGCAAATTAAGGTCAAATTTTGCACTATGATTGTTTAATTGAGGTTATTGATAATATAGTGATTGCACACAGTGCACCTAATCCTTAAACCAACACCAATTAATTATAGTTGACCAACACAACTACTGACCAAACATGAAATCACTAATGGTTTATGTGCTTGAATACAGCTCAGTATCTTTGTGGTGACTATCTCTGATAAAAAACAAAACATTAATTAACGAAAATCAATCCTGGTCAGCAGAGAAAGGAATAAATTTGGAAGACATGACTGTGTTGAAGGTCAGAAGTTTATTTGCAGAAATAATATTTATTGTAATATGCCTAACTGCTGGGAAGGGTTCCTAGCAAGGTAAAGTGAAAGAAACCCCAATGGCTATTTTGTCTGTTTAAAATAGAGTTCTATGGCCGACTTAAAGTCATAATTATGACGTAATTTTGTTATTTATTAATTAATTTTAGCAGAATTAATAACATAAAAATGGGCTGTGCCCGTTTCATGAAGAATAACGATCGATCTTACCCTTGATTTAACAGGCCTGTCAATTTCTTGGTATTGTTTGATATGAAAGGAGGGTATGATTGTTTTGTATTAGTTTAAGTATTTCCTAGCCTCTCTTAGCCACATGGTTGGCTACAAAAGACACAGAGTAGCCTATACCTTATAAACTGGCATGAGTGCGCCGACCCCAAGTTTTCAACATTTCAGGATTGTTTCTGGACGGAGGTCGGGTGAAAAACGAAATTACGTTTACATGACTTTGTCGAAATTGTCGTGTGACAAGAATGAGTGTATATAGATGACTAGGGGGAAGCTTACTTATTTGTGTCTTCTAGTTATCCATCATATACCCTAGGCCCTGTTAACGAAATTCAACAATATTCAATATCCAAAGCAATATCCTCACTACAACGGCCCCCAAAACAGAACTCCCACCCACATAATCTCAAATTGACACGAAAGCTTCATTCCATGAAGCATTTCTCTCAGATTTGATCATCTTCTACTCTTCCCTAAAAAATCATTATAATACCAAATCTAATCACCATGGAATTCACCATATCCCGTCCAGCTCACATTGGGCGCCACATTCCTTTTTTAAAGGAATTTTTATTATAATTGATAATGTCAAATGAAATTTAATTTGCCAAATGCAAGGTCATAATAATAAAGTATTTACAACATTCTTGCTTGAAATTTCATGATATACTTTGATCAGCTCATAATCGTAATTATTAGGCTTTTACCACTACGCCGAAAAGTAGACCCACCTTAAGAGTGATATAGTTGATCTGCTTGGTCTATAATTTGTGTGTTAAAGAAAGTAGACAAAGTATAGGATTTCAATTAATAATTTGTAATAGTTCTGGCGAGATGTCATTAGACAATACTCCAAAAAAAATATATCGATATTAATCTGTGATGTTATAAGGCCCGCCGATTACGAGCTGATCAAAGTAGTGAGTACTTGAAAAGTCAAAGATTTATGGGCTGCACTTTGCCAGTACAGTGATGCAGGCCTCTGTGCATATTTCATTTTTGTATTACTATAAACCAATGGTGTTGGCAAAATCGAGAACAAATATTTGAGACCAAATTTGAATTGTACTGGTGGCCAAAAAATAATGCCTTTTTTGCAATTTTACATCGCAAACACTTTCACATAAATGTTTCCAACATGCTTTCAATAATTTTTATCATACAGTTTCATCACCATGAATCTTTTTCAAATGGCAAGTTAAACATTTTGCCTGGGCCCAGTCACAGCTTAATAGGACTGCATCAGCAAATCTAGGCCTTGTCATCAGTGCACCTAAGATAGAATATATGACTGCAAACTGTAAAGCCCAGCCAGCACTTGAAGTCTATGGTAGTACCATCAACCATGTCACAGATTTCAAGTAGTTGGGTTCTAAGATGGGCTCTAGTCCTGGAGACCTAAAAGAGGAAAAACACTAGCATGGGCAGCTTTCTGGATACTGGAACGCCTTTGGAGAAGCCCATCACTGCCAAATCAAATAAGAAATCAAGCTGTTTGAGACAACCTCTGTTACTGTCTTTCTGTGTGGGTGTGAGTCATGGATAATCACCAAGGACATGGAAAACAAGATCAATGCCTTTGCAACATCTTGCTACAGAGTCATGTTAAACATCAAGCGTGTGGATTGGATTCCAAATGAAACCATCTACAATCTGACCAACACCACTCCACTGGTTGCCCGAGTCAAGATTCATCAACTCATATTTCTCGGCCATATACCGGTGTGGTGGCCTAGTGGTTAGAGCGTCCGCCTCACGATCGGGAGGTCGCGGGTTCGAATCCCGGCCGGGTCATACCAAAGGCTTTAAAAATGGTACCTACTGCCTTCTTGCCAGGCGTTTGGTATTGAAAGAATGGAGTAGGGGAAGTTAAACACATAGCTACCAGTGGACTAACCCCCTGCTGTAACGGAGATAGGCGCCGCCCAATGGGCCGAAAGGCTTGGGAAGGATTTAACTTTTAACTTTTTTTATATACTGCATCTTGAAGACGACGAGCCTGTGAAAGAATGTGCACTTTATATCCCACCACATGGGAAGTGGAAACCGGGACAGCCGCGTACACTGTACTTACAGTATGTCCTCTTGGGAGATACTGAAGGGATGCTGCAGCCAAACAAAATTGTTTCCCTTGCCCAAGATCACAACAGTTGGAGAAAGCTTGTAGTCTCTTGCTCCGCAGCCGACTGATGATGATGATGTCTATCATCACAATGGGAAGTCACAATGTACCAATGAGCCATTGATACCATGGGGCACTCCCTCCCCAACCCACTACTCCTTTGGCTATCATACTGCTACAAATTCTATGTTAATAATAAGTATTTGTAATGTGCCATGCTACATTCACTTACCTGGGAAGAGATGTACAGATTTCTGGGCAGACTTCAGGCAATCAGGACTACCAGCAGCAGTTTCACACACAGCATTTACCAATGGGATATCCTATAATATCATTGAATAACAGAAGTTACAAAATTAAGACATGAGAGTGAGTGGTCTGATTGTCAAGACAAGAGTTGGGAACTGCTGGTAAACACTTCTTGAATAATCATGTTGGCAAACCTTCATTGATAATTGACTGAATATAAGAGGGGTAGGTGGCCAAATGAAAGGAAAGAATTTCAAAATGTCAAACTTGTGGGTTTTGCTTATTTTTTGTTTTCTGGGTGATCAGCTTATAAATGTTTGGAATGAACTCTGGCAGTGAACCGGATTAAGCTAACAGAATTGGTCAAGTGACTTCCTTACCGCAGTATTAAAGATATATTAAATTATTTGAATTTCAATTTTGTCAAATCATGATACAAACCTTGCAGGAGGTGAATGTTTCCATTGCTGTTTTGCTGTAAGAAACTGATTTCTGCAAAAATCAAGATTACATTTTTAGAATAAACATCACAAACATTAAATGTATTGTGTGAAAAGTTTAAAAACAATGGCGGTATTGAAATTGATATTCTGCTACTTTCTCATCTTGCATTGTTATATTCTGAATGTTTTTACTTCTTACAATAAATATTTTATTACTTCCGTGGTCCGGGTATGCGCTAGTGATCAGCGATCACATAGAAGTGGCGAAGTCTCTTCCCCTTCTACGCGCCGACGAACAATGGGTCAACCGTCTTGTTGTCAAGACCGTGGATCAACCAATCAGTGCATCACTTCTGTGTTTACGACGCACAGCGCAGACCACAGCAGTAATAAAAAATTAACTGTAAATCTGTGATCCCTTGTTTATCTAATTCCAATATTCAAATATATTTTACATCGCATGACTGTCATTTATGGATATCAAATTTAACTGTTTTAAAGGAGTATTTCATGATCCTAGCATCCTATTTTTATTACATTTTTTAGTTTTTAGTAGATATCAACTAAAAAACCTTATTCCCAAAATGTCAGTTGATTCAGAGTTTGTATTTGCGAGTTATGCATGATGCATGTGTAATACACTGCTCCATAGGCTACTGTTGTAATTTCATTCTGGTACACCAGAACGTAATTCAAATTTGACGATATTTTTGCTCAACAAACTGCAAGAAATTTTTTTGTACATATACATCATGTAGCCAGAGGTTTCCAGTGGTATAAAAATCTCAACTTTTTTCAAAAAAGTGTGGGGGGGGGGAGCCTGTGGATTGGGAAATGCCCTTTGAATTTGTGTGATAATCAAAAGAATACAATCCCTTACTGGAGGACAAATCCTTACTTATTATCCTGCTTGAAAACAAATTAATCTACCTTTAAACTTGGAATAGATTTTTCATACTATCATACCTATTATTTATATTATTATTATTATTATTATACCCTTATGCAGTTATGTATAAAATCAATGCCATCATTGCCATGTCCCAAGTGCGGCTACCAGACCGCTAGCCATGTTTTGTTCTGTCTTTTTATGGGACCTTGATGGTTGTCTTACAATGCGTGCGTGGGGTGGGTCCAGCTGCAGGTTAGTTGAGAAAGAACTTTCCTGGGGTGGTGTGAGGAAGTATAGTGGAGTGGGGTGGGTGTAGGGTATGATGTCTTAATTTTCTCAAACCTTGTTTCTATTGTAGCTTATTGTCATATTATATTTAATTGTAATTTTACCATTTCTTTTGTATTAAGGGAAGGGGTATGAACGCTTGGACAGTATTTATTGTGGGACATTAGAGCACATCAGACATATCGAATTGCATTCTGAATCTGAAGAATGTCCTTCTGATATCAAATAATTTTGATTTTTGAAATTAGCAATGTAATACACATTTTATGGCAAATCATTAAAATTGACATTTTGATATTTAACAGTACTCGAAGTAAACTTTATAAATCTGATGATTTATACTTAAAGTGTATGTAGGTGGGATGAAAAGCCGATGATCAATTGAAAATTTTGACCTTTCGTATTGAAGATATGGATTTTTTTTCCCAAAACACCCAAAAAATAGGTCTTTTTGGGAAAAAATCCATATCTTCAATATAAAAGGTCAAAATTTTCAATTGATTGTCGGCTTTTCCTCCCAGCTACATACACTTTAAGAATATATCATTAGATTTATAAAATATATTTCGAGGACTGTTATATATCAAAAATTTGAAAAATATCAAATTTTAATAATTTGTCATAAAATTTGTATTATATCATGAATTTAAAAAATGAAAATTATTTGATATCAGAAAGACATGCTTCGTATTCAGAATGCAATTCGATACGTCTGAGGTGCTCTCATGTCCCACAAAAAATACTGTCGAAACGCCATAAACGCTCATTCTAGATCCCTTAATGAATGTTTTATGAATGCACCGCTGTTTTACATGCGTGTGCCGCTGTTATGAAAGCGTATGTTCAAATAAATAAATAAAATAAATAAATAAAATAAATAAATATAACATACCTGTGCTTGGTTGGGTGACAATTGCAGTGTTAACTCTGCTGATAGATTCCACAACTCTCCTCTATGGGAATGTCTGGTATTATGTAAAGGAATGATTACAAGATAATTAGTATTCATAATAAGTGAAATAACAAGCCTTTGTGGCAGTTACAAGGATTACAAGATTCATGTAAAGGAAAATAACAAGCCTTTGTGGCAGTTACAAGGATTACAAGATTCATGTAAAGGAAAATAACAAGCCTTTGTGGCAGTTACAAGGATTACAAGATTCATGTAAAGGAAAATAACAAGCCTTTGTGGCAGTTACAAGGATTACAAGATTCATGTAAAGGAAAATAACAAGCCTTTGTGGCAGTTACAAGGATTACAAGATTCATGTAAAGGAAAATAACAAGCCTTTGTGGCAGTTACAAGGATTACAAGATTCATGTAAAGTAAAATAACAAGCCTTTGTGGCAGTTACAAGGATTACAAGATT
The DNA here is from genome assembly GCF_039555335.1 of Amphiura filiformis. Taxonomy (NCBI): domain Eukaryota; kingdom Metazoa; phylum Echinodermata; class Ophiuroidea; order Amphilepidida; family Amphiuridae; genus Amphiura; species Amphiura filiformis. The sequence goes on along the minus strand of NC_092635.1, from coordinate 14,775,214 downwards.
CATGTAAAGGAAAATAACAAGCCTTTGTGGCAGTTACAAGGATTACAAGATTCATGTAAAGTAAAATAACAAGCCTTTGTGGCAGTTACAAGGATTACAAGATTCATGTAAAGTAAAATAACAAGCCTTTGTGGCAGTTACAAGGATTACAAGATTCATGTAAAGTAAAATAACAAGCCTTTGTGGCAGTTACAAGGATTACAAGATTCATGTAAAGGAAAATAACAAGCCTTTGTGGCAGTTACAAGGATTACAAGATTCATGTAAAGGAAAATAACAAGCCTTTGTGGCAGTTACAAGGATTACAAGATTCATGTAAAGGAAAATAACAAGCCTTTGTGGCAGTTACAAGGATTACAAGATTCATGTAAAGGAAAATAACAAGCCTTTGTGGCAGTTACAAGGATTACAAGATTCATGTAAAGGAAAATAACAAGCCTTTGTGGCAGTTACAAGGATTACAAGATTCATGTAAAGGAAAATAACAAGCCTTTGTGGCAGTTACAAGGATTACAAGATTCATGTAAAGGAAAATAACAAGCCTATATGGCAGTTACAAGGATTACAAGATTCATGTAAAGGAAAATAACAAGCCTTTGTGGCAGTTACAAGGATTACAAGATTCATGTAAAGGAAAATAACAAGCCTTTGTGGCAGTTACAAGGATTACAAGATTCATGTAAAGTAAAATAACAAGCCTATATGGCAGTTACAAGGATTACAAGATGAGCAGTATCATGTAAAGGAAAATAACAAGCCTTTGTGGCAGTTACAAGGATTACAAGATTCATGTAAAGTAAAATAACAAGCCTTTGTGGCAGTTACAAGGATTACAAGATTCATGTAAAGGAAAATAACAAGCCTTTGTGGCAGTTACAAGGATTACAAGATTCATGTAAAGTAAAATAACAAGCCTTTGTGGCAGTTACAAGGATTACAAGATTCATGTAAAGTAAAATAACAAGCCTTTGTGGCAGTTACAAGGATTACAAGATTCATGTAAAGTAAAATAACAAGCCTTTGTGGCAGTTACAAGGATTACAAGATTCATGTAAAGGAAAATAACAAGCCTTTGTGGCAGTTACAAGGATTACAAGATTCATGTAAAGGAAAATAACAAGCCTTTGTGGCAGTTACAAGGATTACAAGATTCATGTAAAGGAAAATAACAAGCCTTTGTGGCAGTTACAAGGATTACAAGATTCATGTAAAGGAAAATAACAAGCCTTTGTGGCAGTTACAAGGATTACAAGATTCATGTAAAGGAAAATAACAAGCCTTTGTGGCAGTTACAAGGATTACAAGATTCATGTAAAGGAAAATAACAAGCCTTTGTGGCAGTTACAAGGATTACAAGATTCATGTAAAGGAAAATAACAAGCCTATATGGCAGTTACAAGGATTACAAGATTCATGTAAAGGAAAATAACAAGCCTTTGTGGCAGTTACAAGGATTACAAGATTCATGTAAAGGAAAATAACAAGCCTTTGTGGCAGTTACAAGGATTACAAGATTCATGTAAAGTAAAATAACAAGCCTATATGGCAGTTACAAGGATTACAAGATTCATGTAAAGGAAAATAACAAGCCTTTGTGGCAGTTACAAGGATTACAAGATTCATGTAAAGGAAAATAACAAGCCTTTGTGGCAGTTACAAGGATTACAAGATTCATGTAAAGTAAAATAACAAGCCTTTGTGGCAGTTACAAGGATTACAAGATTCATGTAAAGGAAAATAACAAGCCTTTGTGGCAGTTACAAGGATTACAAGATTCATGTAAAGTAAAATAACAAGCCTATATGGCAGTTACAAGGATTACAAGATGAGCAGTATCATGTAAAGGAAAATAACAAGCCTATATGGCAGTTACAAGGATTACAAGATTCATGTAAAGGAAAATAACAAGCCTTTGTGGCAGTTACAAGGATTACAAGATTCATGTAAAGGAAAATAACAAGCCTTTGTGGCAGTTACAAGGATTACAAGATTCATGTAAAGGAAAATAACAAGCCTTTGTGGCAGTTACAAGGATTACAAGATTCATGTAAAGTAAAATAACAAGCCTATATGGCAGTTACAAGGATTACAAGATTCATGTAAAGGAAAATAACAAGCCTTTGTGGCAGTTACAAGGATTACAAGATTCATGTAAAGGAAAATAACAAGCCTTTGTGGCAGTTACAAGGATTACAAGATTCATGTAAAGGAAAATAACAAGCCTTTGTGGCAGTTACAAGGATTACAAGATTCATGTAAAGGAAAATAACAAGCCTTTGTGGCAGTTACAAGGATTACAAGATTCATGTAAAGTAAAATAACAAGCCTTTGTGGCAGTTACAAGGATTACAAGATTCATGTAAAGGAAAATAACAAGCCTATATGGCAGTTACAAAGATTACAATGTTTCCATTGCTGTTTTGCTGTAAGAAACTGATTTCTGCAAAAAATCAAGATTACATTTTTAGAATAAACATCACAAACATTAAATGTATTGTGTGAAAAGTTTAAAAACAATGGCGGTATTGAAATTGATATTCTGCTACTTTCTCATCTTGCATTGTTATATTCTGAATGTTTTTACTTCTTACAATAAATATTTTATTACTTCCGTGGTCCGGGTATGCGCTAGTGATCAGCGATCACATAGAAGTGGCGAAGTCTCTTCCCTTCTACGCGCCGACGAACAATGGGTCAACCGTCTTGTTGTCAAGACCGTGGATCAACCAATCAGTGCATCACTTCTGTGTTTACGACGCACAGCGCAGACCACAGCAGTAATAAAAAATTAACTGTAAATCTGTGATCCCTTGTTTATCTAATTCCAATATTCACTCAAAATTGTATAAAGCTGTTTTGTTTCTGTCCATTTGAAATAACCCAACTTTAAACACGCAGATTAAATAATTTTTTATTCCATATTTGTGTAATCATGGGCAAGTCCAAATATTCTTTTTCACATGTTATTTTGTTAATAGATATTGAAAAAATATGAAAAAGTGTGGTCATCTAAATTGTACACAGATGTGTAGTTTAATTTCAAAACACCTCGCACACATATTGAAAAAGTTGTGGTCATCTAAATTGTACACAGATGTGTAGTTTAATTTCAAAACACCTCGCACACCTGTCGATTTTCTATGCTGGATTTATTGCTTGGAAACATTATTCAATTGAATCAAGAAATTCAACTAATTTTCTTCGAATCATTGCAGCTTAAGATAAATATATTTTACATCGCATGACTGTCATTTATGGATATCAAATTTAACTGTTTTAAAGGAGTATTTCATGATCCTAGCATCCTATTTTTATTACATTTTTAGTTTTTAGTAGATATCAACTAAAAAACCTTATTCCCAAAATGTCAGTTGATTCAGAGTTTGTATTTGCGAGTTATGCATGATGCATGTGTAATACACTGCTCCATAGGCTACTGTTGTAATTTCATTCTGGTACACCAGAACGTAATTCAAATTTGACGATATTTTTGCTCAACAAACTGCAAGAAATTTTTTTGTACATATACATCATGTAGCCAGAGGTTTCCAGTGGTATAAAAATCTCAACTTTTTTCAAAAAAGTGTGGGGGGGGGGGGAGCCTGTGGATTGGGAAATGCCCTTTGAATTTGTGTGATAATCAAAAGAATACAATCCCTTACTGGAGGACAAATCCTTACTTATTATCCTGCTTGAAAACAAATTAATCTACCTTTAAACTTGGAATAGATTTTTCATACTATCATACCTATTATTTATATTATTATTATTATTATTATACCCTTATGCAGTTATGTATAAAATCAATGCCATCATTGCCATGTCCCAAGTGCGGCTACCAGACCGCTAGCCATGTTTGTTCTGTCTTTTTATGGGACCTTGATGGTTGTCTTACAATGCGTGCGTGGGGTGGGTCCAGCTGCAGGTTAGTTGAGAAAGAACTTTCCTGGGGTGGTGTGAGGAAGTATAGTGGAGTGGGGTGGGTGTAGGGTATGATGTCTTAATTTTCTCAAACCTTGTTTCTATTGTAGCTTATTGTCATATTATATTTAATTGTAATTTTACCATTTCTTTTGTATTAAGGGAAGGGGTATGAACGCTTGGACAGTATTTATTGTGGGACATTAGAGCACATCAGACATATCGAATTGCATTCTGAATCGAAGAATGTCCTTCTGATATCAAATAATTTTGATTTTTGAAATTAGCAATGTAATACACATTTTATGGCAAATCATTAAAATTGACATTTTTGATATTTAACAGTACTCGAAGTAAACTTTATAAATCTGATGATTTCTACCTAAAGTGTATGTAGGTGGGATGAAAAGCCGATGATCAATTGAAAATTTTGACCTTTCGTATTGAAGATATGGATTTTTTTCCCAAAACACCCAAAAAAAATAGGTCTTTTTGGGAAAAAAATCCATATCTTCAATATAAAAGGTCAAAATTTTCAATTGATTGTCGGCTTTTCCTCCCAGCTACATACACTTTAAGAATATATCATTAGATTTATAAAATATATTTCGAGGACTGTTATATATAAAAAATTTGAAAAATATCAAATTTTAATAATTTGTCATAAAATTGTATTATATCATGAATTTAAAAAATGAAAATTATTTGATATCAGAAAGACATGCTTCAGTATTCAGAATGCAATTCGATACGTCTGAGGTGCTCTCATGTCCCACAAAAAATACTGTCGTAAAGCATCATAAACGCTCATTCTAGATCCCTTAATGAATGTTTTATGAATGCACCGCTGTTTTACATGCGTGTGCCGCTGTTATGAAAGCGTATGTTCAAATAAATAAATAAAATAAATAAATAAAATAAATAAATATAACATACCTGTGCTTGGTTGGGTGACAATTGCAGTGTTAACTCTGCTGATAGATTCCACAACTCTCCTCTATGGGAATGTCTGGTATTATGTAAAGGAATGATTACAAGATAATTAGTATTCATAATAAGTGAAATAACAAGCCTTTGTGGCAGTTACAAGGATTACAAGATTCATGTAAAGGAAAATAACAAGCCTTTGTGGCAGTTACAAGGATTACAAGATTCATGTAAAGGAAAATAACAAGCCTTTGTGGCAGTTACAAGGATTACAAGATTCATGTAAAGGAAAATAACAAGCCTTTGTGGCAGTTACAAGGATTACAAGATTCATGTAAAGGAAAATAACAAGCCTTTGTGGCAGTTACAAGGATTACAAGATTCATGTAAAGTAAAATAACAAGCCTTTGTGGCAGTTACAAGGATTACAAGATTCATGTAAAGGAAAATAACAAGCCTTTGTGGCAGTTACAAGGATTACAAGATTCATGTAAAGTAAAATAACAAGCCTTTGTGGCAGTTACAAGGATTACAAGATTCATGTAAAGTAAAATAACAAGCCTTTGTGGCAGTTACAAGGATTACAAGATTCATGTAAAGTAAAATAACAAGCCTTTGTGGCAGTTACAAGGATTACAAGATTCATGTAAAGGAAAATAACAAGCCTTTGTGGCAGTTACAAGGATTACAAGATTCATGTAAAGGAAAATAACAAGCCTTTGTGGCAGTTACAAGGATTACAAGATTCATGTAAAGGAAAATAACAAGCCTTTGTGGCAGTTACAAGGATTACAAGATTCATGTAAAGGAAAATAACAAGCCTTTGTGGCAGTTACAAGGATTACAAGATTCATGTAAAGGAAAATAACAAGCCTTTGTGGCAGTTACAAGGATTACAAGATTCATGTAAAGGAAAATAACAAGCCTTTGTGGCAGTTACAAGGATTACAAGATTCATGTAAAGGAAAATAACAAGCCTATATGGCAGTTACAAGGATTACAAGATTCATGTAAAGGAAAATAACAAGCCTTTGTGGCAGTTACAAGGATTACAAGATTCATGTAAAGGAAAATAACAAGCCTTTGTGGCAGTTACAAGGATTACAAGATTCATGTAAAGGAAAATAACAAGCCTTTGTGGCAGTTACAAGGATTACAAGATTCATGTAAAGGAAAATAACAAGCCTTTGTGGCAGTTACAAGGATTACAAGATTCATGTAAAGGAAAATAACAAGCCTTTGTGGCAGTTACAAGGATTACAAGATTCATGTAAAGGAAAATAACAAGCCTTTGTGGCAGTTACAAGGATTACAAGATTCATGTAAAGGAAAATAACAAGCCTATATGGCAGTTACAAGGATTACAAGATTCATGTAAAGGAAAATAACAAGCCTTTGTGGCAGTTACAAGGATTACAAGATTCATGTAAAGGAAAATAACAAGCCTTTGTGGCAGTTACAAGGATTACAAGATTCATGTAAAGGAAAATAACAAGCCTTTGTGGCAGTTACAAGGATTACAAGATTCATGTAAAGTAAAATAACAAGCCTATATGGCAGTTACAAGGATTACAAGATTCATGTAAAGGAAAATAACAAGCCTTTGTGGCAGTTACAAGGATTACAAGATTCATGTAAAGGAAAATAACAAGCCTTTGTGGCAGTTACAAGGATTACAAGATTCATGTAAAGTAAAATAACAAGCCTTTGTGGCAGTTACAAGGATTACAAGATTCATGTAAAGGAAAATAACAAGCCTTTGTGGCAGTTACAAGGATTACAAGATTCATGTAAAGTAAAATAACAAGCCTATATGGCAGTTACAAGGATTACAAGATGAGCAGTATCATGTAAAGGAAAATAACAAGCCTATATGGCAGTTACAAGGATTACAAGATTGATGTAAAGGAAAATAACAAGCCTTTGTGGCAGTTACAAGGATTACAAGATTCATGTAAAGGAAAATAACAAGCCTTTGTGGCAGTTACAAGGATTACAAGATTCATGTAAAGGAAAATAACAAGCCTTTGTGGCAGTTACAAGGATTACAAGATTCATGTAAAGTAAAATAACAAGCCTATATGGCAGTTACAAGGATTACAAGATTCATGTAAAGGAAAATAACAAGCCTTTGTGGCAGTTACAAGGATTACAAGATTCATGTAAAGGAAAATAACAAGCCTTTGTGGCAGTTACAAGGATTACAAGATTCATGTAAAGGAAAATAACAAGCCTTTGTGGCAGTTACAAGGATTACAAGATTCATGTAAAGGAAAATAACAAGCCTTTGTGGCAGTTACAAGGATTACAAGATTCATGTAAAGTAAAATAACAAGCCTTTGTGGCAGTTACAAGGATTACAAGATTCATGTAAAGGAAAATAACAAGCCTATATGGCAGTTACAAGGATTACAAGATTCATGTAAAGTAAAATAACAAGCCTTTGTGGCAGTTACAAGGATTACAAGATGAGTAGTATCATGTAAAGGAAAATAACAAGCCTCTATGGCAGTTACAAGGATTACAAGATTCATGTAAAGGAAAATAACAAGCCTATATGGCAGTTGTGATTAGATTAAAATTTCCTCTTATTTGACCCTAATGCTGAAAGTAAAATTGTTCCCACGATTCGTTGGCAGTGGCCATCTTTTCCTCCCTCGGTTCATTATCTTCAATTATGTTTTTTTTTCATTCCACTTTGGCCAGCATGCTCATACGATACAGGCTTTTTATCCTGCTGGAGTATTTTGCTTGAGCCTAGTCCAATCAGGAACCAAGTGTGTCGCCACACAAAGCCACCATTTACAATGAAAAAAAATATTTGAAACTGCATTAATTAAACTGTTTAACAACTTTATATGAAGGAAAACAAAAACCTTTAATTTATTCATCCATTTTTCTTTCCTGTGATCTATTTCATATGCACAAACTAAATCAAAATTGAAATCACTTACTTTATCACAAGTGCTCAAACATACCTTTTCAGTAACTTGGCAACCTGTCTACAAGCTAAGTCATTATGCCCCTGCAAGAAGCAAAAAAAAAAGAAAAAAAAAGTTCATTGATAATTTAATTGGTGTTAAGTGTTTGCAGGTGCCAGTGATAATCACAATACATTTTCTGTGAGAATCATTATTCAAAATCATCATTAAATCATATTTTCTTATGTTTTTCATTCCGAACAAGCTGAGGTTGAAACGATGCACAAATTGTTTATTTGATTGATGGGTTATTTCTTTTATCTTAGTCATAATCTGTATGGGTACTGGAAGCTGAGGACTAGAATATGCATCAAAACAGACATACAATTAAGCAAGTCAATAACAATTCAACTGTTATGACTTTGGTCCTACAGCCATCTATATACTTGCTAAAACATATCTTACCTGTAATGCATATATCATTGCTGATAAGAATCCCAAATCTACAGCAATAGTTTCTCCTTCCTCTTTGTCCTGCCATTTCTGTAGCTCAGTGATAGCTGCTGTAGCTAATGTCACATCACCCAATACTAAGCCTAGAGAACACAGAGCAAATAAGCCATCCACACTTGGGCTCGATAGCTGACAACTGTAACAAGTTCAAAAAGTTAAGATGTTATCAGTAATAGCTGCAGTAGCTAATGTCACATCACCCAATACTAAGCCTAGAGAACACAGAGCAAATAGACCATCCACACTTGGGCTTGATAGCTGACAACTGTAACAAGTTCAAAAAGTTAAGATGTTATCAGTAATAGCTGCATTCGCTAATGTCACATCACCCAATACTAAGCCTAGAGAACACAGAGCAAATAAGCCATCCACACTTGGGCTCGATAGCTGACAACTGTAACAAGTTCAGAAAGTTAAGATGTTATCAGTAATAGCTGCATTCGCTAATGTCACATCACCCAATACTAAGCCTAGAGAACACAGAGCAAATAAGCCATCCACACTTGGGCTTGATAGCTGACAACTGTAACAAGGTCAGAAAGTTAAGATGTTATCTACTTTAAAAACTGGAAATAATAAAATGTATAATGTAGTTGGGAAGAGGAAGAATAGGAAAAAGACTAAGAAGAAGACGATGAAGAAGATAAAAAATATGAGAACAACGATAAAGCTGAGGAGCAGGAGAAGAAAAAAAAGATGGATATGAAGACTAAGATGATGGAGAAGATGAAAACAAAAACAAAGATGACAAAGATGATGAAGAAGACAAAGAAGACGACAATGACAACCATGTTCACAATAATGACCAAAACTGTGACAACCATGGCTAGCATGTGAAATAGAGGGTATTCAATACTACGTCACTCATGACAGAGTCATCCTCATTTAAATAAAATTCTGTCCTCCATAAGGTAACACGGGGTAATTCGAATGATAATGCAATAAAACAGGTGATATATATGAATGCTTGTGGAATCGATCTAGAGACCTGTCCCTCTGTCATCTTAAGCTATCTTAGAACTGTCTTCCAACATGGTTGACATTTCAATTGTTATACCATTCCAGTTGGTTTATTGCATACACTCTATAAGTTAAAGAATTATTTTTAGCAAAACAATATTCTTAAGGACAGGTAACACAAATAAATGAGTCAAATTTAGACAAATTATACCAACCTTTTAAAGAGCAACGTCTTTGCTTGTTCAGTATTACCATTCTTGTATGCCACCATGCCCATTGCAGACAAGATCTGAGATTTATCAGCCTCATTAGATGCTAACTGCAAGGCTTGTTCATAGGCTAGATAAGTAAATGATAAGAAAATCAAAGGTGATGATCCAATAAATCTATCGTAATTATAGACAGCCCACAGCGTCATCATCCCTATATCTTTGTGTCAAAAATTGGTGTGATAGTACGGCAAATCCACTCGTTTTCAACAGCTACGCATGGCGATTTTGTTTGAGATAGGCCGAGCGACTCAGGCTAAACATATTATTTAAACGATATGAGATACCGCAGAGTTTCCATTCTACACGTTTTTGCGATCTGCGCATGCTCAGTACCCCATATGATGTTGCCATTACAAGAAAATTCTATTTGTTGTCAGGTAAAACGCAGGTTTTGTTTTCAATACACTAACTGGAAATTCAATATACTCAGTGGCGATTGCTGTTTTCTTTAAACATATATATTTTACTGCATTTTAACTTTTTTGTTTTTAAATCGTACGTTAAAAATGTGATATATTCAACTGTCTGAGAATTATAATCATATGAAAGGAACACGCGAAATACCAATCGCCCGTCGCTCACCAACGGAGTATTAAGGGAAAAAGTATTTATAATACAGGGTGTCGACACTGTGCAGCAACAATACTGCCATTGCATCATAATGGTATGTTAAGCAAAATGACCTACTTGTCACAAAATGAACACATTGAAATCTAATAAAAGTGTTTGAATTGTTTTTGGCTATATTCAATGAACCAAGATTATTATTATTTTCTTTCTAGGAAATGCAGCCTTTGTCTGATTTTCTCATATGCCAGCGAAAATTACCTTTTACCTTAGCCACCAGAAGAATTACAGATAATTGCCAGCTTTGCAATAATTCTAAGCAGGCTTTGCAATAATTCTAAGCACTGCTATTTCAATACATTGCAGCTCTTAAAATATTCATAGTTGATGAAAAAAATATAAATATCCATTCAGACCAGGAGAAAATAAAGATGATGTAATATTAAGGCCATCAAATTAATGTATTCCTCTATTACACAAAATTAATGTTTGTAAAAACTTTTTCAAATATGACTTGGCTTTAGAAAGGGACAATTCCATCACAAATGGCAAAATGGGCCATAATTTGTGTACACTTTGTCTTCATCTGAGTTCCGATTCAGGAGTAAAACAAAATGCGATCGAGATGGTTTTAAAATGGATCATTTTGATTCCATCACAAATGGCAAAATGGGTCGCAAGTTGTGTACACTTTGTCTTCATCTGAGTCCGATTCAGAAGTAAAACAAAATGCTATCGAGATGGCTTTCGAAATGGATAATTTTGGTTCAATCACAAATGGCAAAATGGGCCATAATTTGTGTACACTTTGTCATCATCGAGTTCTCAGATTCTGAAGTAAATAAAAAATGCAAGTGGCTTGGCTTTAAGAATGGACAATTTTGGTTCTATCACAAATGGCAAAAGGGGCCATTATTTGTGTACACTTTGCAATCATCTGAGTTCTCAGATTCATAAGTAAAACAAAATGAAACTGGCTTAGCTTTAAAAATAGATAATTGTGGTCCATCACTATTGGTAAAATAGTTTATACATTTCGTAATTTGTGTACACCTTGTCATCATCTGAGTTCTCAGATTCAGAAGTAAAACAAAATGTAACTGGCTTAGCTTTAGAAACAGATAACTGTGGTCCATCACAAATGGCAAAATAGTTAATACATCTTGCAATTTGTGTACAGCTTGTCATCATCTGAGTTCTCAGATTCAAAAGTTGAACAAAATAAAACTACCAAGTTTGCGCATAGTTAACTCACCTTGATAACTTGCTGAGAAGTCCTCCATCTTGTATAAAGCTACAGCAAGGCCTAGGATATCACTGTACTCAATCAATGGGCTGATTGATTGGTACTTCTTGACTGCTTCTTCATGGCGATCACACATACTATAATAGTTAACTCACCTTGATAACTTGCTGAGAAGTCCTCCATCTTGTATAAAGCTACAGCAAGGCCTAGGATATCACTGTACTCAATTAATGGGCTGATTGATTGGTACTTCTTGACTGCTTCTTCATGGCGATCACACATACTGTAATACAAAGTGTGAAGACAAACAGATAGTTAATCTAAGGGTATGTTTGTATATTCTATTCTTAGTCAGTGGGAGTGGTCTAGTTCGTAGACACATTTCTGATTGGACAATCGCATGATTTCGGGTGCCGTCTATCAGGCCGTAGATGACCCCACGTCATCATGCGTCTTGATAATGCGTAACTGCGCGTGTAGAGGTGTGGCGTATGTATCGCGCTGGATGCGTGAGACTAGTGCGGAATACGCGAACGCGCTTAGCAGTACGCATAACAGAATATGTGAAGTTGTAAACAAGTTTCGTTCATTTTATAATGAGGGAGTTTTATGACGGTAACTTAGTTTTTGCTTTAAAAAATTGTTTACAGTTATTAAAATAATATTTAACTGACTAAGAATGAGAATAAGCGATAGGAATTTTTATTTTGCCTATCCTCTACCTATGATAGCGACAGGCAGGTCCAATATTTTTATCGTAGTGGATACCGGCTGCGCCGGCATCCACTACTCAAAATATTGGACCTGCCTGTAAATCATCACACGGATAGAGGATAGGCAAAATAAAAATTCCTATCGCTTATTCTCTAAGTAGAAATCATTCAGATTTAGGTAAAAAGAGAAGATGGTACTCTGCTGATTACATTGGAGCTAGAACTATGGTATCAGCAGAAATCTTGGAGCAGACAAAATAAGTTGGCTTATAATTGGCAACAAAAAGAGACTCATAACATTAATATAGCATAACTGGATGGAGCACTTATGTGAATTTAATGCGAGCGTAAGTTGAGACTTCATGAAATAAACAGACTACTTATTTTTGCCAATTATAAGCCAACTAAAGTATGGCAAATATGGAATCTCTATTAATTTCTTTACTTTACTTTAATGAACTGTAACCTGGTCAAGTACACACATTTCCAATAACAACATTTTACTCATAGTTAGACTATCTTTTGAATAAAGTGCTCAATCCCAAAAGGGAGAGCGTATAAAAATTCAAAGAACAGACCTTCCAGAATAGGTAGTCGTTACTCTGAGTTTCATTTCCAATATTTTGTTTCATAATAGCCAAGACTCAACATTGTGGATTGATAAGAATGGTTGAGTATAGCCGCAGTCTGTGGCCCTCACGGACTTAGCGAGCGCGTAGCGCGAGGAATCGAGCGCGTAGCGCGAGACGTTCAATCGAGCGCGTCAGCGACTATCTCTGGATAGTATACTAATAGCAACAGAGCCCGAAAGTAGTGCTAGGTTGAGTACAGCACCTGCACCAGCATATTTGCACCCCTTCCCTCCTAAACATTGAACAAAGCTATTTTTAAAGTATACAACTTATTTCATAACATGTTTTCCTCAATACACCCACCATAGTGTTCTTGCATGATTAGCATAAGCCAAGTTCTTCTCATCTTTCCCTCCTGTCTCCTGTAGTAAATCTGATGCCCTGAAAAATATAACCATAGAGTATTCAGTCATATGTCTTATTTCATAATCATACACCACATCCATGCACGTATTTTGGGGGCTTTGGGGGTGCCAGCCCCGGGGTCAAAGTAGGGGTGGCAAAAACGAAGGGCGGCGGAAGAAGAAGGGCGGCACTTTTCAAACGACCGTGAAAAAAATTGGGTCAACCTTTTCGGGCTGTTAAGGAAGGGGCGGCAAAATTGTTTCTTCTTCAGCCCCCCGGGGTTGGGGCGGCCACGGTACGCCACTGACATCAATTAATGCATGCAGAGAATCAAGTCATTTTCAAGGATCTTTGTGATAAGCAAATGTTACTGGAGCTTCATATCCTTCTTTTTAATGAAATAACAAATTGGATTGACCACACCCTACAAACTTAAGCAAGTGAAAAAGAAATGAATTAATTTTGAAAGTCAAAAACAAGTAAATGAAATACTAAATTGATAGTTGTACTGAAAACCAGTGGCATGAAAGTGAGATCATGTCAAGCTTCAATACCCAATTTGCTCATTGCTGCACATGGTACAGGGTGTCCCTGAAAGAACTGTATCATCGGAAATTTTATTGTTTGGGTATTTTAACGCCACAACTAAACATCACTAAATAACTGGTGTAGTTGAGAAATAAATCAGCTATCACATACTTTTTGAATTTTGACAATTGACCACACCGTTCGTGAAATATAAGAATTTTACGAAACTCCCTCACTTTCGAACCTTTCCACAGATTCATTTATCAATCGATGATCTGTATTTGGAGTGCTAATCACTGCACATCATCAGCGCATGATGAGTCTATAGATATTTGACTCCATGGAACGGGCTGAAAATGAGGTACTTTCGTAAATTCTTTTATTTAAAAAATGGAGCGGTGAATTGTCAAAACTCAAAAAGTATGTGATAACTGATATATTCCTCAACCACATCGGTTATTTAGATATGTTTAGTTTGTGTGTTAAAATACCCAAACAATTCAGTTTTCGAAGATACAGTTCTTTTAGTGACACCCTGTATGAGCCTTATGGGTGTAATTTTCACTTAATTAAAAAAATATTTTCAATGTGCTGTGAAAATCATTGAAGATGGGTTTGATTACCATGGCAACATCAACTGAAACCAAATGATCATTGCCATGGTAACCTGTGAATTAATGATAAATACATCTTACTATTTGCATGATTGTGAATATGGTAGAGGGGTCAATTTTTAAATTTTTAGTGATCAAAAACCAGAGTTGCTCTGATTTTTGTAAAATATGGACTAAATTACTTGTCTAGCTTAGGGAGTCAGAAAGAGAATAGTTTCACTACCTGTGTGTTCAGTTACTAAGGTAGAACTGATAACCAATTTTATATGACAATAGTGCTATTAGATCCTACAGACATACATGCATACATTTCTATAGCGATTGTTCACATGCAGCATAAAGCGCTAAACAAAGAAAAATAACTAAAATTACAATAATTTAAAAAGGTGAGTTTTAAGATGCCTTTAAAACTCTACTCCCTTTACGTGTACATTAGCTAACAGCAATGAACTCAGACCTTCGTTTTTCTGGACTGAAACTGAGAAGCTCATGATCTTAGTGGTCATACCTGTAATAACCATCATTGGTGATGCAGGGAATCTTGCGTTTCTCTTCACTACTATCCGTGTGGCAAGAATGCATAAGGTTGCCAACCTGTATCTGGCAACCATGGCTGTTGTTGATGTCTTCTTCCTCAGTAAAGTATGTATATCATATAATTACGCTTACTTGATATCACCTGACCTGCGTGGTAATTGGCAAAGATCGTCAGCAACATGCTGGTTGGATTACCTTCAGAGCTTTACCTGTTACTTCATGTCCCTTGTAGTGATCACTTTGTTATCACTGGAACGCTACTATGCCATCTGCTACCCTCAAACATCGGCTATTTACTGACAGATCGCGACCGATAAAACAGTTGGCAATATCCTTACTGCTTGGACTGCTGTTTGGGGCTGTCACTACAATCAAATGGGGTGATTTCAACATCATCAAATTTTGCGTCAAGCCACTCAAAGATGATCCCATCTTTGAGCCTTATCTTCTCTTTATTTACACATGTCAGCTTCGAAATGGACGTGCATTGGTGAGTCTTGTATCAGAAGCACTGGCAACCATTGTATTTCTTCTTGCCCTCATCAGCAGCAGCTTCATGTACGCCAAAGTTCTCAAAACACTCAGTCAACGCTCTCAAATTAACTTGCAGTCCAATGTTACCGGCAGTGACAAAGTCCACAAGCAAGTTGCTCAGATGCTAATTGTTAATGGCATTGTCTTTTTCACTTGTCAGGTACCATACAGACTCTATAGCATTCATGACATATTGGCAGATACTCTCCAGGTATGGTCACTTCCTGAAGATCAAAGGGCATCATTGATCATTGTGGGTCGCATATTTCTGTACCTTAATTCTGCCATTAATCCATACATCTATGTTGTCGGCAGTACATTCTACAGAAAAGCTTTTATGGAAGCTTTTGGACTTTGTACTGGCAGTAAGGAGACCAGTAACAGTATTAAGATGAATACTAATTCTATTTCAATAAAATAGAATCAAGTCTGGGTTACAAAATGCTTTGTGTCACATTATAATGCATTACTAAACAATCATTGGGAAACACAATGAATTACATTACAATGGATATGATTATACCATCCCTAGCATGGTAAAGGTGCACAAAACCTATGCTATTGTGTTGTAAGATGAATGCATTTCACATTTCAGTTGTGTGATATTTAATAAAACATTGGTTGTATTATATTACAAATTTGTTGAGACGCAACACAATCACACACATCATTGACTCATTCCATTTATATATATTTTTATGTTGTCAAATTGTATCAATTTCTTTTTTGAAATGAGTTGGTAACCAAACCAGTGTTCAAATCCTGGATAGTCAGTGTTGTTTCCCTCCATTCATGTCGTGTGGCAAGCATTCAATATTTTAACAGTGTTGCATGATATATGTATAGTTAGATAGCTTTTGTGCAAACCTCTTTTTGAAAATGATTTTTCATAGTAGAAACTTGTCCTTAGCGTGCCCAATGAAAAGACTTTATAGGTGATCAGGATTCAACTTGATAGCTTACATTGACAGAAATTGTGATTGGCCTGTCCTTTGAATAAAATTCCAGCATAGATTTGACCTTCAATCATATTATTTAATAGGCATGTAGTGAAAGCTTGTGTCCTTTCAGGTCATTTCATTAGTCCCACTTTTAATTGCTTTCTTTTTCTATTTTTTGATATTTTTGTGCACATGATAGTGGTAATATAAGTATAGTTAATAAGGTTCCTCTTTCTGGTCTCTTTCAATAAACAAACAATACATGTATTGAAAAAGAGTCACTGAACCACAATTAAACTGGTTGTTTAAAGCAATACTTATTACACAATGTGCTGGATGTATGGCACAAACATAGATGACCAATGCTTATTTTTGTGAGGCATCATACATAACTCTTGAATAAACATCATTTAACTTATGAAATCTTACATGTGTTTTTACTTCATAAATGACGTCAAAGCATATTAGTTTTCCTTTTACTAGCCTTTCTTGCCTCCTTTATTTATGTTTTCTCAGTTCTATATTTATTATGTTTGCTGATGGAAATATGATAAAAGACATTACTTATTCCTTACTGTAAATTCAATTAAAAGCAATTGCTTGTATCTCCTCAGACATGATAATTATTTGACTTATTTGCTATATAGGTATGGAGCTTGCATTTACATCAAGCACATCATTTGGTTTAGTCAAGTTGAGATATTCTATTGTTGTGGCTGTTGGTATCTCAGTTATGGATTCAACCAACTCTACTCCGTTTATGTGTACATTGGCTAACAGCATTGAACTCAGACCTTCATTTTTCTGGACTGAAACTGAGAAGCTCATGATCTTAGTGATCATACCTGTTATAACCATCATTGGTGATGCAGGGAATCTTGCGTTTCTCTTCACCATCATCCGTGTAGCAAGAATGCGTACGGTTGTAGTTGATGTTATCTTCCTCAGTTATGTATGTATTGCATATAATTACGGTTACTCAATATCGCCCGACCTGCGTGGGAATTGGCAAAGATCATCAGCATCATGCTGGCTGGGATACCTTCTTAGTTTTACCTGTTACTTCATGTCCCTTGTAGTGATCACTTTGTTATCGCTTGAACGCTACTATGCCATCTGCTACCCCCTCAAACATCGGCTATTTACTGACAGATCGCGAACCATAAAACAGTTGGCAATATCCTTACTGCTTGGACTGCTGTTTGGGGCTGTCACTACAATCAAATGGGGTGATTTCAAAATCATAAAACTTTGCATCAAGCCACTCAAAGATGATCCCATGTTTGAGCCATATCTTCTCTTTATTTACACATGTCAGCTTCAAAATGGACGTGCATTAGTAAGTCTTGTATCAGAAGCACTGGCAACTATTGTATTTCTTCTTGCCCTCATCAGCAGCAGCTTGATGTACGCCAAAGTTCTCAAAACACTCAGTCAACGCTCTCAAATTAACTTGCAGTCCAATGTTACCGGCAGTGACAAAGTCCACAAGCAAGTTGCTCAGATGCTAATTGTTAATGGCATTGTCTTTTTCACTTGTCAGGTACCATACAGACTCTATAGCATTCATGACATCTTGGCAGATACTCTCCAGGTATGGTCACTTCCTGAAGATCAAAGGGCAACACTGATTATCGTGGGTCGTGTATTTCTGTACTTTAATTCTGCCATTAATCCATACATCTATGTTGTTGGCAGTACATTCTACAGAAAAGCTTTTATGGAAGCTTTTGGACTTTGCACGGGCAGTAAGCAGACCAGTAATAGTATTAAGATGAATACTAATTCTATTTCAATAAAACATTAGAAACTTGTATAAGCCTGCCCAATGAAAAGACTTTATAGGTGATCAGAATTCAACTTGATAGCTTACATTGACAGAAATTGTGATTGGCCTGTCCTTTGAATAAAATTTCAGCATAGATTTGACCTTCAAACATATTCTTTCCTAGGCATGTAGTGAAAGCTTGTGTCATTTCAGGTCATTTCATTAGTCCCACTTTTAATTGCTTTCTTTTTCTATTTTTTGCTATTTTTGTGCACATGATAGTGGTAATATAAGTATAGTTAATAAGGTTCCTCTTTCTGGTCTCTTTCAAAAAACAAACAACACATGTATTGATGAAGAGTCACTGAACCACAATTATACTGGTTGTTTAAAGCAATACTTATTACACAATGCACTGGATGTATGGCACAAATGACCAATGCTTATTTTTGTGAGGCAGCCCACATAACTCTTGAATAAACATCATTTAAATTATGAAATCTTATATGTGTTTTTACTTCATAAATTACGTCAAACCATATTAGTTTTCCCTTTACTAGCTCATTCTTGCCTCCTTTATTCATGTTTTCTCAGGTTATCAATTAAGTACTATAATTATTGTTTGCTGATGGAAATATGATAAAAGACTGTAAATTCAATTAAAAGCAATTACTTTTATATCCTCAGACATGATAATTATTTGACTTATTTGCTATATAAGTATGGACTGGAGCTTGTATCTACATCAAGCACATCATTTTGATTAGTCAAATTGTGTTGGCTGTTGGTATCCCAGTTATGGATTTAACAAACTCTACTCCGTTTATGTGTACATTGGCTAACAGCATTGAACTCAGACCTTCATTTTTCTGGACTGAAACTGAGAAGCTCATGATCTTAGTGATCCTACCTGTAATAACCATCATTGGTGATGCAGGGAATCTTGCGTTTCTCTTCACCACCATCCGTGTAGCAAGAATGCGTACGGTTGCCAACCTGTACCTGGCAACTGTGGCTGTTGTTGATGTCATCTTTCTTACTTATGTATGTATATCATATAGTTATGCTTACTCGATATCCCCTGACCTGCGTGGTAATTGGCAAAGATCATCAGCATCATGTTGGTTGGGTTACCTTCTTAGTTTTACCTGTAACTTTCTCCCACCCACCACTCCCGAATTCAGCATAGTAAGTGTTTAAATCTATTGGGAAAGATGGGAAATCACTTTTATATTAAAAGTTGCTGTGTTACCATTCATGAAGAAAGAAAAATTAAAAATGTATGTATATAAAATGAATAATTGTGGACAAATTGTCTTAATTCATTCTAGTAAGCTCCCTTAGGCAGGTTCACTGGGGAGATGACTTAGGTAGGTTCATCCAGGTCCTAATTTATTCTAGTAAGCTCCTTTAGGGTCCTGGATTAATACAAACTATATATTTTCAAAAGTATTGTGGAAGATGTTGTCCTATTGTGCATGCTAATTTGTGGTAACTTGTTTGAAGCAAATATATGATTGTCTGTTTGAATGCCTGACAGACACGCAATTGGTGCCTTTGTTTATTTTATTTCCATCTGGGGTTAATTGGCTAGCTTGGTTGAAGTTGAAATATTAATTTTCAAAAGTTAAATGGTTTATAATTTCTTCATGTTTTGGTAGTAAGACATACATGAATATATTTGTGCATCAATATGAAAACATCATTTAATAGGTCCACACCAATATAAGCAGAAGAAAAAATGTTATTACAGGCAATTGTATAAATCATTAAACTCAATGTTGCAAGACTGATTGATATTTCTTATTAAAATGTCATTTGAGTGTTACTTCCTTCCTTCTTTTCTTTCTTTCTTTCTTTCTTAAATTTGAATATAAATCTATACACTGATCTGAAGTTGAATTATTTATTTCTACTTTGGATTGAATCAATTAACTTTCAATCTTCGTGCTAAATTGTTCCTTGATTCATATACAAAAGTGTAATATTAATATTTCTATTGTATCAACTCCAACAAGATTGAGCTTGATTCCCCATTGTGTTTGGTCACAATTGGTGCTGTATAGCAAACAGGAAGCCACTATAAACACACTTATGAATTCCACAAAAACATCAGGTTTAATATTACCTATATTTCACTCCTACTGCAACCAAACCAGCAATCTTATAACACAAATTAAACTTTATTACTCCCATTCCAATTGCATATAGATCCTATGTAATAATAGACTCAATGACAGAGGAAGTACAAACAATGACTGCCTTGAAATGATGTGAATTACCGGCCAAAAATTGCAATAATGCTGGGTAATGCTTATTCAGTCCACTCATACACTGCAAGGAAGCTTTTCATCCGATCAATATCTAATATCGCAACAAGAGATACGCAGGGGAAGGAAAATTCCAATTGCTAGTTATGGATTCCTAAACATGAATAAAAATGGTGACATCTTAAATATTTATCATTCACACTTCCTTGAAATCAATTACAATTACAAATAAGAATTATGGTATGAACATTTTGACATTACTATTACATTTCTGAAAATTTACATTGTATATAATTCCGTATGAATTCAATAAAAAACTTGTACACTTCCATCATATTCTTGTATAGAAATTCTGCCTATCAAATTGATTCAATCAATCTCATCATGGATGAAAAGTTGGTGAACGCTCCACTTCATTTTATATTTTGATGTGAATATTGTTCCATTTTAGTATTGTGTGTGAAGTATTATGAAATAAAATGGAAATGCAATGAAAGGAATCATGCTAAATTGGTGGGTGCTGGAAAATATATGAGCATTGTTCCTGTAGTGCATTTCTAGACTGCAGTGGGCATTATAAAAGCATGTAGCTAGAAAATAGAGATTTCAGTTGCGGCTATGGCATTATCAATGCAGAACTGCAATCTCTCCAACAGCACGATTCTTTTAACAGATCTCCAATGGAGTTCTACAGAAAAAGTCAGCATATTAGCAATCCTACCTACACTGATGTCTATAGGAGATGTGACAAATCTAGCATTTCTTTACACTGTAGTAACTATACCACGAATGCATACTGTAGCTAATATTTATCTTGCAAATCTTGCAATTACAGATATGTTATTTGTAAGTCAAGCAACCATTTCGTATGTGATTGTGTATTTGATGACACCGATTCGGAATGCAGCCATTCAAACACAAGCAGGCTGTTGGCTGGCATTTTTACCCAGTGTTCTCTTCTACTACGTGTCACTTGCAATGGTGTTTCTCGTGTCAATGGAGCGTTACTATGCTGTATGTCAACCATTGAAACATCGCGCATTTACAAAACTCGGACGAGCGAAAACACACATCGTCATTTCTTGGCTAATAGGTTTCATCTTTGCAGTTCCATCAACATTGACGTGGGGTGATATAACCAGTATCAATATCTGTACAAGAAAACTTGATGTCAATGAGCTCCCTATGCCGTATATACAGACTTTATACATATGCCAGATGAAACATCCTCATCAAACCATCATAAATCTTATAGCTGAACTCATCCCTAGCACCCTGTTTTGTGTTACACTCATAGCTAGCTGTGTTCTCTACGTAAAAGTTCTGATCAACATTAACACACAGACTAAGACCACTATGAAGTCATCTAAAACCCATATTGCCAAAGTCAAGAACCAGATTGCACGTGTTCTCATCATAAATGGCATTTTATTTTTCATCTGTCAGATCCCATATAGAATGAACAGCATCCATGAGATCTTGTCTGACAACAAGGTTTGGTCTCTACCGGAAGACAATCGCCAACTTCTGATCATCTTCAGTCGTCTGTCCCTATACATCAACTCCACAATCAATCCGTTTGTGTATGGAGCAGGAAGCAGATATTATAGGAATGCTTTCTTTGAAGCTTTTGGTTTATGCGCCAGTAAGGAATCTAACAGCAGCCACATTGATAGGGTGAAGAGCTTCACACCAAGGCAACTTACTGACTTATCTGAGTCAAATGTAGGGACACAACAAAGAACTATTTCAACTTCAATTTCATAGATCAGAATTCTACACTCAAACCTATCAGATGTTAGAGATAATTCACCAACCTGCAATGAATTGTGAACATTGTTGACATAAATCATGTACTTTTATGTTCAGAATACTGTTTTAAGCTTGCATTTTGTACTTCGGTCCACTTAGTATAATATAGTATATCATTACATTTTATGTTGCTAATATAGTCCAAAATAAATGTATTATAATGAATGACAAATTGCTTGGTAAAATGCTGATGTATATGTGACCCGTCATATCAAAAGTATTAGGTCAGCATAGCCTATATTGAGATACAGGCAAATTAAGGAATTTTTTGTGATATCTTCAAGAATATCTCTTCAATTTTCACAAATAAGGTATTATTATTATTATTATTAAGCTTGGAATTTTCTCTAAGGGCAAGTTTAAATCTCAGTTTTGTCAGAGGGACCCTTAAGGTACCTTTCGATACAATGGATCACATATTATATGAATCATATTTTGATTTTGAAAATTATGGAATAGATACATCATTAGGATTGTATATCATAAAATGTGCTGAGACTTGTGGATCAATATCTTGATCAGAAGTAATCTTGTACAAGAGTAATAGTGCATCCAAACTTGGCAGTAAACACAGTGGATCAGATCACTTGTTATCACGCCATTACTGATGGCATCAGCCTGGATGGCAAAAGCTTGTTGTATTAACACTAAATATTTAGCAATCAAACTCAAGCAATTCAATGTCATGACTGGTATCCATCAACTGACTTCTGCACTATTATATAACATGTAATACCTCATGTTAATTTGTACAAGTGTTGAAAGAATCTTGGAACTTGAAATTTTATGATTTTTAATAATCAATTACACAATGTATATATGTAGAAAAAACAGATTTATTAATAATATAATAATAATATATAAAACATTTTTTGTGTGTGCAGTGAAACATGTGAGGCTAGCAATTTTGTGTGTAGGGGTGTGCATGTAGGCCCTATTTAGTCACACATGAATGAGGCTAGTACCAGGAGCCAATAGCAAAGTTATCATAATATTTCATAGAAGCCATAAAGGTAAGAAAACATAATATTGACAACTATAGAAATAGGCGCATCATTAGCCAGGGATAGTTACTGGTACTTGTTCTATTTTGCAGATTTCTATATAGATTTCTTTCAGTTGATTTATTGCCAAATCATGGTTCCAACATAATTCAATTGCACTGCCCCTCTTCTCTCTTCATGATTAACCTGTGAGCCTAAGAACCACATTATACTGATGTAATTCCTACCATGCATACTATTTTTCAGTAGTTCAAAGCAAGACCTCATATACAATCTATAGCATCAAGTGCTCTGACTGCCCATCCAACTAACCGCTTGCCCCCTTTGAGCTAGATTCACTGAACACAAAAGGTATACCTCCCCCAGTGGGTGCCCACATATGCTAACAAAGACACAGTTTCACCTCTCAGAATGTGACTCTGAAAGTAGATGGTTCAAGAGGCGTAAAGGAGGTGATATACAGAAGCTACAGCTACAGAACAACCTAAATAAGGACCAGGAAAGACACCATCTGCCATACATCCATTGGCTGCTCATCAGGTCATGTGATTTGGGTTCACTCCCTGGGTCATGTGACCAGTCAACCAACGTCCCCGATAACAACTGACGAAAAGTTTCAAGGATGTGACTTGCTTGTGTGAATTAGTAATAACAAAGCAAGACCTGTTATAGTATTCCTAACATGTTAGCCTGGGAATGAACCACAGATATTGATGTAATTCTAACCATGCATAATACCTTTCAGCATTTCAAAGCAAGAACTGATACAGTATCCCTACTTCTCACAAATCTGGGAATAAATTAAAATCTGGCTTTTACTTACCTTTGATACACCTTTTCAGCAGCTTTATACAAGCCCTGCCTCTTTAGTAAGAGTCCTAACATGCTGTGTGCACATGGATCGCTAGCAGCACAATCTGGTTTAAATGAGAACATTGAGTTGGTTTATAATTTTTATATATGTATACATAAAAAATACATAATTGTTGTGTGGATTTGATTGTCAGTGTGGAGCAGCTAGCTGTAGTTTGCATTTTAACTTTGAATATATTTCCTTATGTGTCTACTCGCTTTAAGAATTTTCAATCATTTGAGATCCTTCACCATTTGAATCTTTTCTCATGTGACAAAAAGACATAAATGCAAAGACATCAAGAGAAAGAAAGACTGCGAGCAGAGTGAGAGTGATAACTCTAGCAAGAGAGAGGGAGGGAGGGAGAGAGAGAGAGAGAGAGCGAGAGAGAGGAAAACAAAAGAGTTCGAGTTTAATAGAGGGGAAGAGGGAGAACAAAATCAGGAAGAAAAAGAAAGAGCATGAGTAAGAGAGCAAGAGAATTGACAAAGAAAGAGAGAGAGAGAGAGAGAGAGAGAGAGAGAGAGAGAGAGAGAGAGAGAATAGACTCTACAACTACCATACACTGCAAAAACTACACTGCAAGATTCTCATCTGTGTGACGCCGATGCCACCACAATGTCACTCCATCGGAAACTACACCTCGGTTTTCCATATCGCCGGTCCGAAATAGCCGGGTAGCCAGCCTCCTAGGTTTCTACAGAGTGACTTCGCAGGAGAGTCACACCGGTGTGACTACGCCGACTGGGCCTAGGTGCTCAGTACCGGCGTTTTGGGTTGCCGGTTTTGCTTTTATTGCCATATTTTTTATATTCTCTTGATTTATTCAAATAATATTCTTTATTTCTTGCTTTTTTTAGGGGATTAGGGAGGGGGAAATTGCAAACTGAACTTTAAAAATAAGGGAAATATTAGATGAATAAAATAAATTTGTTAGTAAAAGAAATAAACATGATCAGTAAACAAAGTATAATTCAATAAACTAACATGATGAATAAAATACATTTTTTTTAATTGGTGGTTATTTGAATAACTAAATAAATAAAAAATTAAGAAATAAATAAATAAATAAACAGGAAGAAACCAATAAACGAAGAATGGAAGAAACAAAGAAACACTTAGAAAGAAAACAACTTGGGAAAAATTGCAAATATAAAAGTTAAAAGTAGGAATATTATAAGAAGCATGTAGGCCTATTGATGAATTAAAATATTAAATGTGTAAAATAAATAAATAATAATAATAATTCATAACAAGCATTAATATTTGCGTGATAAAAAATAAGACACAATTTCAAACAAACACTGCAATAGGCCTATATTGATGTGACACCGATTTATAGGCATATATTGATAACGTAAAAAATCAACATGAAAAACGAATCAAACTAATAGGCCTATTTTGAAAAACGGAAAAAGAAAATAGCACAAGCCAAAGTTTTGCATAAACTTACGGCAGTAAAAGTATAAATTTGTAGTAGGCCTTTCAGGAAAGTGACAAGAAGCAAAACAAAATGCATGCTAGGCCTATAAATCAGTTTTAAATATAACAGAAAAATGCTTGCTTCAAAATAAGTGAAGTTTGGCAAATCAAAATGTATAAATTGAAAATGCTAGGCCTAATAATAGGCATACTTTGCGAACTTCGGCTGAAAATTAATATCTCTTTTAAAACATTTAAAAACACAATTTGCTTTAAATAAAAAAAGTTTCAATAGGCCTATATAACATTACCATGCAAAATATGACAAAATATGCCTACTTTGATTGCAAAACATGCCACCTAACCACTGAAGTAAACAAATCAATGATATAAGTTTTGTGGGAAAACAATCAAACAAATAAACAAAATAAAAACGTTTGAAATGAAACAAACAAATAAATCAAGAACAAGAACTGCAAATAAAACACACACAGTTGATGAGATTATTAAACAGGCAGCACGAAAAGAATTAAAATATTATAAAAGAGAACAATAAATAAATGAAACAAAATGAATCGGAAGTCTCACAGTTGAAATATAAATGATAAAGAATGCAAAAGCACAATAAAAAACGGCAGTAGAACCACAGACCCACTATACAGCATGCATCAATCAATTAATTATAAAACCAACTCATTCCATTCATGAGCGTATACAAGCAGTAAACAAGCATGATACGCGTATTTGTCATCATCAGCGCATATTTGGTAGATATACGCGCGCGTCCCTAGAGTGTTCGAACTCATAACAGGGTTCGGTCAACGACCTTTCGGCAGCGTAGTCACCTTGAAGTTCGCCGACTGTGCACCGAGCAGGCGACGCATGGGGCACTGATACGGAAGTCACTTTGATGTGACTACAAGATGTGGACCACTGTCGGAATCTAGTCAGTGGTATACATCATGAGTCGCCGATGCGGCATCGAGCAGGTAGCACATCGGAGGCTAGCAGTTGTAGTCACTGCGTGATGACACTGCTGCACATTACCCTATATGCCTTGTTTCCGATGTAGTCACTCTCCTGTAGTGACTCTGTCGGCCACCATAGGGTAGGTTATTCTGGAGTAATGGCGGTAGTGACTTCAGAGTTCCAGTGCGATGTAGTCACTCTGTCGCCAGGAATTTTGCAGTGTATGTACAATTACTCACAAATAATGGACAATAATCACTTTACTCTGTTTCACATACCGTATTCGTTCCATTTACCGCCCATGCCCCTATAAGTGCCCAGCCAGCGACTTTACTACATAATGATCCTCCATCATTATGTGTAGGATCCAACTATACAATGATCCTTCATCATTATGTAACCATCTACATATATAAAATCCATTTTTTACATATGCAATTATGTAAACAATATTTTAAAAAAAGCGCTAACCCAAAATGACTTTGTATAATCACTCAGGGCGGTTAATGGAACGAAAACGGTATATACAGTTAAAGCTGTATAAATCCAATTTTTTTTCTAGCACATACCTGCATACTTTCCAATAGCTACCATAGCCGCAGGTAGGGCATTCATCTGCACAATATTAAAGCGGTATAAATCTGATTTCTTTTTAGCACATACCTGCATACTTTCCAACAGCTACCATAGCCGCAGGTAGGGCATTCATCTGCACAATATTAAAGCGGTATAAATCTGATTTCTTTTTAGCACATACCTGCATACTTTCCAATAGCTACCATAGCCGCAGGTAGGGCATTCATCTGCACAATATTAAAGCGGTATAAATCTGATTTCTTTTTAGCACATACCTGCATACTTTCCAATAGCTACCATAGCCGCAGGTAGGGCATTCATCTGCACAATACTAAAGCTGTATAAATCTGATTTTTTTTTAGCACATACCTGCATACTTTCCAACAGCTACCATAGCCGCAGGTAGGGCATTCATCTGCACAATATTAAAGCGGTATAAATCTGATTTCTTTTTAGCACATACCTGCATACTTTCCAATAGCTACCATAGCCGCAGGTAGGGCATTCATCTGCACAATATTAAAGACGATAAATCTGATTTCTTTTTAGCACATACCTGCATACTTTCCAATAGCTACCATAGCCGCAGGTAGGGCATTCATCTGCACAATATTAAAGCGGTATAAATCTGATTTCTTTTTAGCACATACCTGCATACTTTCCAATAGCTACCATAGCCGCAGGTAGGGCATTCATCTGCACAATACTAAAGCAGTATAAATCTGAATTTTTTTAGCACATACCTGCATACTTTCCAACAGCTACCATAGCCGCAGGTAGGGCATTCATCTGCACAATATTAAAGCCGTATAAATCTGATTTTTTTTTTAGCACATACCTGCATACTTTCCAACAGCTACCATAGCCGCAGGTAGGGCATTCATCTGCACAATATTAAAGCGGTATAAATCTGATTTCTTTTTAGCACATACCTGCATACTTTCCAACAGCTACCATAGCCGCAGGTAGTGCATTCATCTGCACAATACTAAAGCGGTATAAATCTGATTTCTTTTTAGCACATACCTGCATACTTTCCAATAGCTACCATAGCCGCAGGTAGGGCATTCATCTGCACAATATTAAAGCGGTATAAATCTGATTTCTTTTTAGCACATACCTGCATACTTTCCAACAGCTACCATAGCCGCAGGTAGGGCATTCATCTGCACAATACTAAAGCGGTATAAATCTGATTTCTTTTTAGCACATACCTGCATACTTTCCAATAGCTACCATAGCCGCAGGTAGGGCATTCATCTGCACAATACTAAAGCTGTATAAATCTGATTTTTTTTTAGCACATACCTGCATAGTTTCCAATAGCTACCATAGCTGCAGGTAGGGCATTCATCTGCACAATACTAAAGCCGTATAAATGTGAATCTTTTTTAGCACATACCTGCATACTTTCCAACAGCTACCATAGCCGCAGGTAGGGCATTCATCTGCACAATATTAAAGCGGTATAAATCTGATTTCTTTTTAGCACATACCTGCATACTTTCCAATAGCTACCATAGCCGCAGGTAGGGCATTCATCTGCACAATACTAAAGCCGTATAAATGTGAATTTTTTTAGCACATACCTGCATACTTTCCAACAGCTACCATAGCCGCAGGTAGGGCATTCATCTGCACAATATTAAAGCGGTATAAATCTGATTTCTTTTTAGCACATACCTGCATACTTTCCAATAGCTACCATAGCAGCAGGTAGGGCATTCATCTGCACAATATTAAAGCGGTATAAATCTGATTTCTTTTTAGCACATACCTGCATACTTTCCAACAGCTACCATAGCCGCAGGTAGGGCATTCATCTGCACAATATTAAAGCGGTATAAATCTGATTTCTTTTTAGCACATACCTGCATACTTTCCAATAGCTACCATAGCCGCAGGTAGGGCATTCATCTGCACAATACTAAAGCTGTATAAATCTGATTTTTTTTTAGCACATACCTGCATAGTTTCCAATAGCTACCATAACCGCAGGTAGGGAATTCATCTGCACAATACTAAAGCCGTATAAATGTGAATCTTTTTTAGCACATACCTGCATACTTTCCAACAGCTACCATAGCCGCAGGTAGGGCATTCATCTGCACAATATTAAAGCGGTATAAATCTGATTTCTTTTTAGCACATACCTGCATACTTTCCAATAGCTACCATAGCCGCAGGTAGGGCATTCATCTGCACAATATTAAAGCGGTATAAATCTGATTTCTTTTTAGCACATACCTGCATACTTTCCAATAGCTACCATAGCTGCAGGTAGGGCATTCATCTGCACAATATTAAAGCGGTATAAATCTGATTTCTTTTTAGCACATACCTGCATACTTTCCAACAGCTACCATAGCAGCAGGTAGGGCATTCATCTGCACAATATTAAAGCGGTATAAATCTGATTTCTTTTTAGCACATACCTGCATACTTTCCAATAGCTACCATAGCCGCAGGTAGGGCATTCATCTGCACAATACTAAAGCGGTATAAATCTGATTTCTTTTTAGCACATACCTGCATACTTTCAAATAGCTACCATAGCCGCAGGTAGGGCATTCATCTGCACAATACTAAAGCTGTATAAATCTGATTTTTTTTTTAGCACATACCTGCATAGTTTCCAATAGCTACCATAGCCGCAGGTAGGGCATTCATCTGCACAATACTAAAGCCGTATAAATCTGATTTCTTTTTAGCACATACCTGCATACTTTCCAATAGCTACCATAGCCGCAGGTAGGGCATTCATCTGCACAATACTAAAGCCGTATAAATGTGAATTTTTTAGCACATACCTGCATACTTTCCAACAGCTACCATAGCCGCAGGTAGGGCATTCATCTGCACAATATTAAAGCGGTATAAATCTGATTTCTTTTTAGCACATACCTGCATACTTTCCAATAGATGAGGTGACCTATGATGTCACATGTTTTCATTCAGACCGCCCTCTGTTGTTTCAAAGCAGGCAAAATAACACAGAAGTGTCTATGACAGACCACATAAATCTCTTTAAAACTCAACTTTTAAAAACCTTTGAAGTTTTGTGTGATATTATGTATATAGCTTGATGCATTTATAAACAAGATTGATACCATTTTTGTATTATTTGCTTTGAAACCAAAGTTAATGAATAAAAATCAACTTCTTCCATGTAAACTATAGTGTTTTTTGCCTGACAGTTTTGATCACAGACCAACAGAGGGCGTATCAAATGTAAACACATGTCACCTCATCTATAGCTACCATAGCCGCAGGTAGGGCATTCATCTGCACAATATTAAAGCGGTATAAATCTGATTTCTTTTTAGCACATACCTGCATACTTTCCAATAGCTACCATAGCCAGGTAGGGCATTCATCTGCACAATATTAAAGCGGTATAAATCTGATTTCTTTTTAGCACATACCTGCATACTTTCCAATAGCTACCATAGCTGCAGGTAGGGCATTCATCTGCACAATATTAAAGCGGTATAAATCTGATTTCTTTTTAGCACATACCTGCATACTTTCCAACAGCTACCATAGCAGCAGGTAGGGCATTCATCAGCACAATATTAAAGCCGAATAAATCTGATTTCTTTTTAGCACATACCTGCATACTTTCCAATAGCTACCATAGCCGCAGGTAGGGCATTCATCTGCACAATATTAAAGCGGTATAAATCTGATTTCTTTTTAGCACATACCTGCATACTTTCCAATAGCTACCATAGCCGCTGGTAGGGCATTCATCTGCACAATATTAAAGCGGTATAAATCTGATTTCTTTTTAGCACATACCTGCATACTTTCCAACAGCTACCATAACAGCAGGTAGGGCATTCATCTGCACAATACTAAAGCGGTATAAATCTGATTTCTTTTTAGCACATACCTGCATACTTTCCAACAGTTACCATAGCCGCAGGTAGGGCATTCATCTGCACAATATTAAAGCGGTATAAATCTGATTTCTTATCCAACTCAGTATCCAACAATGTCTTACACACCCAGTGTGCATAGCCTATGCTGCGCTCCATTTGGTATAGAATCAAACAAAGTAAATAAATATCATGTTGATATGGCATGGACAGCATTAAGACAAAACAGGGGAAATAAATGTAAAAGGTACCAGTGTGTGGGGCTCATTCTTGATGACGAGGTGGCACAGCTATAAAGGCTTTGACTCATAGTTGTGAGGTAGCTTGAGGTCCTGGGTGTGAATCCATAGAGCACCAATGTGTTGTGCACTTGGGCAAGATGCTTTACCTCTATTGCCTCACTGCATCCAGATGTAAAATGTACCAGTGTGTGGGCCTCACTCTTGATGACGAGGTGGCACAGCTATAAAGGCTTTGACTCATAGTTGTGAGGTAGCTTGAGGTCCTGGGTGTGAATCCATAGAGCACCAATGTGTTGTGCACTTGGGCAAGGTGCTTTACCTCTATTGCCTCACTCCATCCAGATGTAAAATGTACCAGTGTGTGGGCCTCACTCTTGATGACGAGGTGGCACAGCTATAAAGGCTTTGACTCACAGTTGTGAGGTAGCTTGAGGTCCTGGGTGTGAATCCGTAGAGCACCAATGTGTTGTGCACTTGGGCAAGATGCTTTACCTCTATTGCCTCACTCCATCCAGATGTAAAATGTACCAGTGTGCGGGCCTCACTCTTAATGACAAGGTGGCACAGCTATAAAGGCTTAGACTCATAGTTGTGAGGTAGCTTGAAGTCCTGGGTGTGAATCTGTAGAGCACCAATGTG
This sequence comes from Amphiura filiformis, assembly GCF_039555335.1. Classification (NCBI taxonomy): domain Eukaryota; kingdom Metazoa; phylum Echinodermata; class Ophiuroidea; order Amphilepidida; family Amphiuridae; genus Amphiura; species Amphiura filiformis. Next base: position 14,743,607 of record NC_092635.1, on the reverse strand, counting down.
TTGTGCACTTGGGCAAGATGCTTTACCTCTATTGCCTCACTCCATCCAGATCTAAAATGTACCAGTGTGTGGGCCTCACTGCACTCTTGATGACGAGGTGGCACAGCTATAAAGGCTTTGACTCATAGTTGTGAGGTAGCTTGAGGTCCTGGGAGTGAATCCATAGAGCACCAATGTGTTGTGCACTTGGGCAAGGTGCTTTACCTCTATTGCCTCACTCCATCCAGATGTAAAATGTACCAGTGTGTGGGCCTCACTCTTGATGACGAGGTGGCACAGCTATAAAGGCTTTGACTCATAGTTGTGAGGTAGCTTGAGGTCCTGGGTGTGAATCCATAGAGCACCAATGTGCTGACACGATCTGGTCCTTGGGGGCCAAAGGAGGCATTTTTGAAAATTGAGTTACCATAATTATTACATTATACACACAATAGGCTATCATTTACTGAAAACACCTAAGCTAAGGTCTAGCATACTTGGTTCTAAAGTTATGAAGTTTTTTCTGGCTCTTTTCTTATGTATTTTATTGTTTTTTTACTTCATATTTTTACCTTTATCTTAGTTTCAAATTTACCGCCTTTGGCCCCCATGGACAAGATCGTGTCACATATATATTATATAAAAACAAAAGCAACACACAGACGTTTCCCTTCCATTGTGGAATGCACAGCAAATGAGCACATATTTTACTATGACAAGAGATATAAGCAAAATACAAACCTGTAGCATTGTACATATGCAGGGTCTAGAGACTGGGAGGTCTTGAAAGCTTCATGAGCAAGTGTTGCATTGCCTTCACTAAGATACAGGGTCCTAAGTTGGTCCATGCAACTACATTCTGAAACAAAAAAAGGATGTAATTATTTGTAAGTAACAAGGAGCATTTTAAAACATTACTTTTAAACATGTAAACTTTTGAACTTGTATACATGTTTATCAGGCAGTGACATAGATAGGGGTTGTGGTACCCTGGGCTGAGGATACAAAATGGCACCCCTCCCCAATTCTCCATGGGAAAATTTGCACAAATAGGACCTATCACGCATTAATTTGGTTATAATGAAGTTGAATATCAGTCTTAAATTGATCTTTCAAATGAATTTGTGCTGAAATGCATGTGAAGTGCACAGAAATTTTGACTTTCATCGCTAGGAGGGTGCGCAGAATCAATGCTGAATTGGTCAATGTGCATGTGCCCCCCTCTTTTCTCTTTTTAGGTCAAAATTTTTAGGTCAATTTTAGGTCAATTTATTGTCGCCTTGTCATCCCAGCTACATAAATTTTCAGTACATATCATTAGATTTAGAAAGTTTACTTCGAGGACTGTTAAATGTCAAAAATTAAAAAAATTATTTGATATCAGAAGGACATTCCATGTATTCAGAATTCAATTCAATATGTCTGATGTGCTCTCACATCCCACAAAAAATACTGTCCAAACATTCATACCGGAACCCTTTTTTAATTTCTTAAAGAATTACTTGTTTGGTAGACATAAGGCAGACAAACTTTTCAAAGTTAAAAAAGTTCAGTTCAGTTCAGTTCAGTTTTATTTTATTAAATTTCATCCATACAAATAATTACAATATAAAAAAGCTTTTGCCAAACACAGTATAATATGGTGAAAATGATGAGGATGCCACTGAAACGCAGGGCATGTTGTTGTGGCAACTTGTTTAAAAGTTAGCATTATATAATATTTGATAAACAAAATTATAGATAATAAATATATAAATAATAAAGCAATTCAAACTAGATATATTGCATCCCTGTAAGGCTGTGAAGTCCAGCCGTGACCTTGAAGTGACATCTGATGACCTTGAAAAGATTTGAAACACAATTGCATTTTCGTGAAAGATGTACACATTAAGTTTAATAACAATCTAGGTAATAAAATAATTTGACCTTTGTTGACCTCTGATGACCTTGAAATGACCTCCATTTTGTTTTAAATCATATCAATATTATATATTCTAATTTAAAGTTAATTTGGACGAATTTGGGAATTTTACCCCCTTTTGACCTTTGGTTGACCTCTGGTGACCTTGAAATGACCTCCATCATATTTTGAATCATATTGTGATCACATATACTAATTTTCATTCGAATTCGACACATTTTAGAATTTTACCCCTTTTGACCCCAAAACAGACCCCTCCCCATGTTCAAGCCAAATCTGATTATAACCCTATATGCACCCAATGTTATAGTTATTTTGGCATTATTCTAATGATCAGAGCACTTAATATGCAGCAAATAGTGAATTTTAAGGTAATTTTCAGTAATCTAGCCCCATATATGCATCGGCTATACCACACGCCTGTAACTTGCATACAGAATTGGGGTCAAAGGTCATTAAGGGGTAAAATCATTAAGGGGTAAAATCTTATAATTGCATTATCTGGACATCTGTAAGGTGGATTTATTGCTGCTACAACTAGTGTGCATCACTCCACATGAGCTCTGACAAATCACCATAATTACGCTGTTTTTACTTTGGATTACCTATTGAATTTTATATCAACATCTTCATCTTGATGTCTGGAATTTACTGATCAACTTTATTTTATAAACTTGATCACTGTTTTGGAGAAAATATATGACATTTGATTTCATATTTTGTATTATAATTCAACTTGGACTACAACTCTACATCACTGGTATTGATTTTCTTCCAAGAACATCCTGCCTATATAACAATGAACTTAACGAGCATAACAAAGGGAGCTGTCAATCATCTATGGCAGTCTTTCCATGGTACTTTCAATGGATTTACAAATGTGGACATATTTGATCACTCTATGTGGAAAATTGAACCAAAAACTATGTCAACAACAATAGCTGTCAACCCAGATATATTTGATCAACTATCTTATGAACTATGTGCTAGATATGGTACAGCAGAAGACAAGGGCAGGTACGGCTGCATCTTCAGATGTGATATGCCTGGAGATACACTACAACATGTAACCATCACTTGCTATGCATCTACCAACACTATCTCAGTCCAAGGATCACTCCATCAAACTTGGATAGATAACATCCTAACAGAAATTGGTAACAAATTAGCAGAAGAGAATGTTGCAGCCTTTGCCTTCACACCTGGTCCTTCTACTTCTACGCCAACACATAACCACGCTATCACATCATCGGACAAAAGTGAAAATCTGCCAACATTTGAACTCAATCACGAACTGATGACAGACTCTTCTGTTCAAACTAGAGTTACATCTTGTGATGCACAAACTCAAACTGACTCCGCTCCAGATGAAACACCTCAACTCAGAAGGAAAATTCAAAGCCTGTAAGACAAGGTAAAGGATTTCACCTCACAGCTACAAGAATTTAGAGACTTGCGACAAAACTTTACACAGATTTCATCAGCATTTCGCGAACTCAGTGAGCGTAACAGTGTTCTAGAGGCTGAAATTTTCAGTCTAAAGGAGACCCATGTGCAGAACTTTGAACTTCCCAAAACAGCAAGTCGCCTATCCCAGCCAACAGAAAGTGCACCAGCAGTAACAACATCAAATTCCTACAGCGCTTTATTTGATCAGGTAGCAGAAACTGCTGTTCCTTCAGCCCCCAGCATCGACTTGATGACCCCAGACAAACGTGTCCCCGTTAACGCAGCAAAGTCAAGGCCTACTACTAAACCAACTCCAAGACCAACAAGACAACTTACAAAGAGTCCAACTAGTGAGAAACCACCGCCGAAAGAATGTCCACAGATCCTAATTTTTAGTAACTCTATATGCAAGCGGATTGACGAAGATAGGTTCTACAAAGGAAGGTCCACAAAAGTATTTGCAAAGAGTGGAGCAACCATTGTTGAAATTCAGAGACATGTAGAGGATTGCGAGTATGTAGACCCAAAACATGTCATCCTACAAGCATGGACTAATAATGTAAAGCGTGAATCAACTGAGGCTTGTGAAGCCAAAGCCGACGCCTTGTCAATGCAGCTCTTCAGAAATTTCCTAACGCGCACATCATTGTATCAAGTATTCTTCCCCGACTGATCCCCTTGCAAGAAGTAATGTCTTAAACGGAGTTATATATGAACTGAACACCATCTTTGAACGAAATTGTCGCGCTAGTGCTCAGCAGTATCATTCGCAGACCATGCCCCAGTATTTGTTACAGAAGGAGGACATATTAGAGAAGACTTATATTGGGACAAGGTTCACCTGAACAACCATGGCATCAGCAGACTTGTAAGGAACTTTAGAAATGTAATAGACTCTCAGTCAACCCCTTTTATGTGGAATCAACATCAGCAAGGAACATAGGTCTTTCTTCTCGTATATATAGTGAACATGGTGAAAAACAATGTGAAATTAAGAGGACTATTTCAAGCGATCAAACTGATCATTCATATTGTATAGGTTCTACATGTAATGATAACACATCTTCTTCAAATATGACTATTGTAAATAATTCTAATAATAACATCAATAGCCAAAATGTAAATTATATTCATTCACCTCATCATCATGTCTCAAGTGTTACCTATTGTGCTCACGAAGTCACTCCCTCTCATCACAATCATCCATTCATTAATTCTCATTCAAGTGTTGTTGATGTTATTGACCAAGGTACATGTAATAGTGATGATACAAGTAGATTATGTTTTGAAAAAGCAGATGTTTATCCTGAAAGTACTTCTGTAAATTACAATTGTTCCCACAATATTCCTAGTAATAACAATGTTCATGTAAACAATATAACAAATGATATAAATATTGAAAATTCTCATGATGTTTATGCCAATGGTACAGACAATGGAAATCTTGATTATGAAGAAATTACTAGTGTCACAACATGTGACAACAATGAGTGTACAAACAAGTGTTGTAAGGTAAAAGATAAAAAAATAGTACCGGTAAAAAAGAACTGAAACTTTAAAAACTGTAAAGAATGTCAAAATTTGCAAGAAAAATGAAAATGACTTTTGTGGTGAGTGTGTAAGAAAAATCTTAAAAAATGATCTTTATGTAACTTGTAATAATTGTACACTTGATTTTCACTTTAGATGTGTTGATGATAATGATGTTAAGCAAAATAATTATTGGTATTGTAAGAATTGTTTTCACAAACTTGCTAATGATGAACTTCCTCTTAATGAGGGCTTTATTGATTTAAAGTGTAAGATTAGGAAGGGCCTTAAAATAGCTCATTTAAATATCCAGGGTTTAATCCACAAAGTTGATGAGGTTAATTTCCTTTTGAATGACAATGCTATTGATGCATTATGTATTAATGAGACTTGGTTAGATAAGGATGTTGATGACTCAGAAGTAGAAATAGATGGTTATAATACATGTACTTATAGACTTGATAGGCAAAATGGTAAAATACGGGGTGGAGTTTTATGTTATGTTAAAAACAGTATTTTGTCAAAACAAAATGAGGATTTATATGATAATGATATTGAAGGTATTTTTATTGAACTTAATTTAACCAACACAAAGCCTATTTTAGTTGGCAGTATTTATCGCCCACCAGACTGTACTGTTGATTTTCTTGATAATCTTGATGATATATTTAAGAAATGTAACAATTTATATGATGATGTATATATTTTAGGAGACTTTAATTTAGATCAGGTTAAAATTGGTAATTTAAGAAAAGTGACAAGATTGGCAAACAATTCTAATATGAAACAAATTATAACAGATTATACAAGAATAACTGAAACTAGTAAAACAAAAATTGACCTAATATTTGTATCAAAACCAGAACTTATTATCTCATCTGGTGTTCATAGTTTAGGTCTTAGTGATCATTCATTAATATATGCTGTAAGAAAATGTAATAAGTTGAAACTTCCACCAAAAATTGTAAGATCCAGATGTTTCAAAAACTTTAATGAAGTAGATTATATTGATACAATCAAAAATATTGATTGGGGTAGAATTCATAATATAAATGATGTCAATGAAGCACTTAATGAATGGCAGTCTTCATTCAATGCTGCCTGTGACAAGCATGCACCATTTAAGGAAAAGAAAGTTAAAGGTTGTTTACCTGAATGGGTGAATAGTGAATTTTTGAGACTAAGTAAAGATAGGGATTACTATTTTTCAAAAGCACATAAGACAAATAATGCTGAAGATTGGAGTAAAGCAAAGTCTCTTAGAAATAAAGTAAACAATATGAAATATTCACTGAAAAAGAGTTATTGTAACGAGGCTATAAGTAACAACATAAATAATAGTAAAAATCTTTGGAAAACAATTAAGAAAATTATACCAAACAAAACATCAAGTATACCTTCAGCAGTTGTTAAAAAGAATGGTAATTACTCGGGTAACAAAAAGGATATGGCAAATGAGTTCAATGAGTTTTTCACTTCTATAGGTAATGAACTTGGGAGTAAATTTAATAATAACAATGATAATTATGTATGCACTTGTAATACTGTATGTTCTCATCAAAATAGTGTAAACAAATTTAGTTTTAGAGCAATATCTAATGAATTTGTTCTTAAACAAATAAGTAAAATGCAAAATTGTAAATCGTCAGGATTAGATCCATTCAATGTAAGGTTATTAAAGTTGGCTGCGCCTTTCATCTCAAAATGCCTTGTTCATATTTGCAACCTGTCTTTGAATCGGTCTACTTTTCCTGATGCATGGAAGAAGGCTAAAGTAACTCCAATATTTAAATCGGGTGATAAAACTAATGTTAGTAACTATAGACCTATCTCTGTATTACCAATTGTATCAAAGATCATTGAAAGAGCTGTTCATGATCAATTATATGAATATATGAGTAATGTAGGACTGTTATCAAATGCTCAATCAGGATTTCGTCCGAATCATTCCACAACAACAACCCTTCTAGATGTTCAAGATTACATTTTAAAGAATATGGATACAGGTTACGCTACAGGCGTTTTATTTATAGACTTAAAGAAAGCATTTGATACTGTCAATCATGATATTCTGATTAGGAAACTTAAACAATATGGGGTATATGGGGATGAATTATTATGGTTTAAATCATACTTAAACGACAGAGAACAAACTGTTAATGTTAACTCAACTTTTTCTGACTTTAGGCCAATTGATATTGGTATTCCTCAGGGCTCAATTTTAGGTCCTTTACTGTTTATCATTTTTGTTAACTGTTTACCTAATGCTGTGTCTGAATGTAAAACTGTAATGTATGCTGATGATACCTCTTTAATGTGTAAAGCTAACCCCTGAATCTGATCTTAAAATTCAAATGGAGTCATGTCTAAGTAGGGTAGCTGAATGGTTCAAAGTAAACAAACTCACTTTAAATGTTGAAAAGACTAAGTTTATGATCTTTGGTACAAACAAAATGCTTGAAAAGTTCAACAATGTACATTTATTATATAACAACAATGATATTGAAAGAGTAGATGAGTTTAAATATCTAGGTGTAAAATTTGATAGCAAGATGTCTTGGTCAGCTCATGTTGATAATGTTAGCAAAACTATTTCCAAAAGAACTGGCATAATAAAACGATAAAATATTTCCTTCCATACAAAACCACTGTAATGTTATCCAATGCTCTTGTTATTCCACACTTTGATTATGGAAGCATGGTCTGGTCAAATTTTAGTGTAGAGTACCATAATAGGCTTCAGGTACTTCATAATAATTTAGCTAGAATAATTCTCTCAGCAGATATAAGGACACCAACTAATGATTTAATGAATACTTTGCAGTGGATTAAACTTGATCAAAGATGGCATAATACTCTATTAATGACTGTTTTCAAATGTTTAAAGAATGAATATCCATCTTACTTATCTTCTCAATTTGATTTTGTTCATGATAACCATAATCATATAACTAGAAATCATATACTTCTAATACATTGATTGTTCCAAAATTTAAATCAAATTCAGGTCAACGTACTTTTCACGTCAGGGCAGCCTATGCATGGAATTCTTTGCCACCGACAGTAAGAGCTCAGATGGAAAATATGACTTTAGGCCAATTTCAGTCAAAAATTAAAGAAATTTAGGCCTGTCTTTATCTACATTTTGTTCATTTGCTTGCTTGATTTTTGTATAAATATAATTATTGCATTTCTGTATTTTGAATCATGGTAGGCCTATTTATAATTATCTTGTAGTTGATGATACCATCATACTTATTTGTAATACTAGTATTGTAAATACATTATACATGTACTGTATGCTATTTTTGTAAATATTGTGTATCGTAATATATTTTGTTGCTATAACATGTATACAATGAGGGCCTGCTTGAAAAGCAGTGCTTGTCACTGAAGCAGTATTACCCTCAATAAAGAAAGAATAAATAAATAAATAATATGGGGCTCAAACTCGGTGACAACAAATCTCATGACTGGGGTCAGGTCAAAGGTCATGCAGAGGTCAAATTTTTGAAATGTATTTTCTGGATATCTGTAAGGGGTACAAACTCAATGACCAGGGGAATATTTTTAGAACATTTTGCAGGGGTCAGGTCAAAGGTCATCTGTGGTAAAATCTTAAAATTGCATTTTCTGGACATCTGTAAGGAGTACGGGACTCAAACTCGGTGACAACAAACCTCATGACCAGAGGAACATTTTTGGAACATTTTGCAGGGGTCAGATACCTCCACAACACTAGCACGCCCCAGCTAGGTTTGTGGTCTATGACCACCATTTGCCACTAGTTATTCTTTACAAGCCGACATCAAACGTCGGCTTGTTCTGTCTTCTTATAATTCTTACACAGCCGCTGTGTCTTTTTTCTTACAGGTTCTTTCTTCTTTCTTTCTTTCTTTCTTCTTTCTGCCGACCACTACATTTGCTCTAGCACTTACATGCTTACACCGATTTTGACCTAACTTGGTCACAACCATCATTGACCATGCCCCTACATGTCATATGAAACTCGTGGGGTCAAAGGTCACGCAGGGGTCATAGGGTCAAAAACGTGATTTCAACTCAAAATGCTTCTTCTCTCACAGATTACGAGGACAGTGACACCACTTGCACACATTGTTATTACCCAGTGTCTATGGGGTCCTCACAGATTTGGGGTCAAAGGTCATTAAGGGGTCACTTCCGGTATAAAACGAAAAACCGTCAAAAATTTTTATTTGCTAAGAAAAACATAGGACAGTAACGGTATGTTCACACATAAATTATAGTTACCCTGTGTATATGTGGTATTTTTTTTATTTAGGGTCAAAGGTCATTAAGGGGCCACTTCCGGTATAAAACGAAATACCTTTAAAATCCTTCTTCTCCCACAGATTACGTAGGACAGTGACGCCACTTGTACACATGCATTGCTATTACCCAGTGTATATGGGGTCCTCACAGATTTGGGGTCAAAGGTCATTAAGGGGTCACTTCCGGTATAAAACGAAAAACCTTCAAAATTTCTTATTTGCTAAAAAAACATAGGACAGTAACGGTATGTTCACACATGAATTGTGGTTACCCAATTCATATGTGGTATTTTTTTTATTTCGGGTCAAAGGTCATTAAGGGGTCACTTCCGGCCTGAGACGAAAAACCGTCAAAATACCCTTTCTGCCACAAATAACATAGCAAAATGATGCCAAGTGCACCCATGCATTGACATTAGCCACTGTCTATGGGGTTTTCATATATTTTGGGGTCAAAGGTCATTGGGGGTTACAACACGGCTGTGTTCGTGGTCTTAGACCACAGCTAAGTCTAGTTCTTCTTCTTTCTTACACAGCCATGACGTTAGTCACGGCTGTGTCTTTTTTCTTACAGGTTCTTACACAGCCGTGGACGTTAGTCACGGCTGTGTCTTTTTTACAGTTCTTACACAGCCGTGACGTTAGTCACGGCTGTGTCTTTTTTCTTACAGGTTCTTTCTTCTTCTTTCTTCTTCTTCTTCTTCTTTCTGCCGACCACTACATTTGCTCTAGCACTTACATGCTTCCACCGATTTTGACCTAACTTGGTCACAACCATCATTGACCATGCCCCTACATGTCACATGAAACTCGTGGGGTCAAAGGTCACGCAGGGGTCATAGGGGTCAAAAACGTGATTTCAACCCAAAATGCTTCTTCTCTCACAGATTACGTAGGAAAGTGACACCACTTGCGCACATGCATTGTTATTATCCAGTGTCTATGGGGTCCTCACAGATTTTGGGTCAAAGGTCATTAAGGGGTCACTTCCGGTATAAAACGAAAAACCTTCAAAATTTTTTATTTGCTAAGAAAAACATAGGACAGTAACGGTATGTTCATATATGAATTGTGGTTACCCTGTGTATATGTGGTATTTTTTTATTTAGGGTCAAAGGTCATTAAGGGGCCACTTCCGGTATAAAACTAAATACCTTTAAAATGCTTCTTCTCCCACAAATTACGTAGGACAGTGACACCACTTGCACACATGCATTGCTATTACCCAGTGTCTATGGGGTCCTCACAGATTTGGGGTCAAAGGTCATTAAGGGGTCACTTCCGGTATAAAACGAAAAACCTTCAAAAATTTTTATTTGCTAAGAAAAACATAGGACAGTAACGGTATGTTCACACATGAATTGTGGGTACCCAATTCATATGTGGTATTTTTCATTTGGGGTCAAATGTCATTAAGGGGTCACTTCCGGTCTGAGACGAAAAACCTTCAAAATGCCCCTTCTGCCACAAGTAACATAGCAAAGTAGTGCCACATGCACCCATGCATTGACATTAGCCAATGTCTATGGCCGTTTTCATATATTTTGAGGTCAAAGGTCATTAGGGGTAACAACACGGCTGTGTTCGTGGGTTAGACCACAGCTTAGTCTAGTTTCTTCTTCTTCTTCTTCTTCTTTCTTCTGCCGACCACTACATTTGCTCTAGCACTTACATGCTTGCACCGATTTTGGCCTAACTTGGTCACAATGATCATTGACCATGCCCCTACATGTCACATGAAATTCGTGGGGTCAAAGGTCAAACAGGGTCATAGGGGTCAAAAACGTGATTTCAACTCAAAATGCTTCTTCTCTCACAGATTACGTAGGAGAGTGACACCACTTGCACACATGCATTGTTATTAGCCAGTGTCTATGGGGTCCTCACAGATTTGGGGTCAAAGGTCATTAAGGGGTCACTTCCGGTATAAAACGAAAAACCTTCAAAAATTTTTATTTGCTACGAAAAATTTAGGACAGTAACGGTATGTTCACAAATAAATTGTAGTTACTCTGTGCATTTGTGGTATTTTTTTTTTTTTTTTCAAAGGTCATTAAGGGGCTACTTCCGGTATAAAACGAAATTCCTTTAAAATGCTTCTTCTTCCACAAATTACGTATGACAGTGACGAAACTTGCACACATGCATTGTTATTACCCAGTCCTCACAAATTTGGAATCAAAGGTCATTAAGGGGTCACTTCCGGTATAAAACGAAAAACCTTCAAAATTTTTTATTTGCTAAGAAAAACATTGGAGGGTGATGGTATATTCACACGTAAATTGTGTTTACCTATTGTACATGTGGTATTTTTTTCATTTGGGGTCAAAGGTCATTAAGGGGTCACTTCCGGTCTGAGACGAAAAACCTTCAAAATGCCCCTTTCTGCCACAAATAACATAGCAAAGTGGTGCCACTTGCACCCATACATTGACATTAGCCTATGTCTATGGGCGTTTTATATATTTTGAGGTCAAAGGTCATTAAGGCGTCAAAACACGGCTGTGTTCGTGGTCTTAGACCACAGCTAAGTCTAGTTACACAGCCGTGACGTTAGTCACGGCTGTGTCTTTTTTCTTACAGGTTCTTTCTTCTTCTTCTTCTTTCTTCTGCCGACCACTTCATTTGCTCTAGCACTTACATGCTTACACCGATTTTAACCTAACTTGGTCACAACCATTATTGACCATGCCCCTACATGTCATATGAAACTCGTGGGGTCAAAGGTCACGCAGGGGTCATAGGGGTCAAAAACGTGATTTCAACTCAAAATGCTTCTTCTCTCACAGATTACGAGGACAGTGACACCACTTGCACACATGCATTGTTATTATCTTGTGTCTATGGGGTCCTCACAGATTTGGGGTCAAAGGTCATTAAGGGGTCACTTCCGGTATAAAACGAAAAAACTTCAAATTTTTTTTATTTGCTAAGAAAAACATAGGACAGTAACGGTATGTTCACACATAAATTGTAGTTACCCTGTGTATATGTGGTATTTTTTAATTTAGGGTCAAAGGTCATTTAGGGGCCACTTCCGGTATAAAACGAAATACCTTTAAAATGCTTCTTCTCCCACAAATTACGTAGGACAGTGACACCACTTGCACACATGAATTGTTATTACCCAGTGTCTATGGGGTCCTCACAGATTTGGGGTCAAAGGTCATTAAGGGGTCACTTCCGGTATAAAACGAAAAACCTTCAAAAATTTTTATTTGCTAAGAAAAACATAGGACAGTAACGGTATGTTCACACATAAATTGTAGTTACCCTGTGTATATGTGGTATTTTTTTAATTTAGGGTCAAAGGTCATTTAGGGGCCACTTCCGGTATAAAACGAAATACCTTTAAAATGCTTCTTCTCCCACAAATTACGTAGGACAGTGACACAACTTGCACACATGAATTGTTATTACCCAGTGTCTATGGGGTCCTCACAGATTTGGGGTCAAAGGTCATTAAGGGGTCACTTCCGGTAAAAAACGAAAAACCTTCAAAAATTTTTATTTGCTAAGAAAAACATAGGACAGTAATGGTATGTTCACACATGAATTGGGGTTACCCAATTCATATGTGGTATTTTTTTACTTGGGGTCAAAGGTCATTAAGGGGTCACTTCCGGTCTGAGAAGAAAAACCTTCAATATGCCCCTTCTGCCACAAATAACATAGCAAAGTGATGCCACGTGCACCCATGCATTGACATTAGCCAATGTCTATGGGGTTTTCATATATTTTGGGGTCAAAGGTCATTGGGGGTTACAACACGGCTGTGTTCGTGGTTTTAGACCACAGCTAATTTTATTTGGGGTCAAATGTCATTAAGGGGTCACTTCCGGTATAAAACGAAAAACCGTCAAAATTTTTTATTTGCTAAGAAAAACATAGGACAGTAACGGTATGTTCACACATGAATTGTGGGTACCCAATTCTTATGTGGTATTTTTTATTTGGGGTCAAATGTCATTAAGGGGTCACTTCCGGTCTGAGACGAAAAACCTTCAAAATGCCCCTTCTGCCACAAATAACATAGCAAAGTGGTGCTACATGCACCCATGCATTGACATTAGCCAATGTCTATGGCCGTTTTCATATATTTTGGGGTCAAAGGTCATTAGGGGTAACAACACGGCTGTGTTCGTGGGTTAGACCACAGCTTAGTCTAGTTACACAGCCGTGACGTTAGTCACGGCTGTGTCTTTTTTCTTACAGGTTCTTTCTTTCTTTCTTTCTTCTTCTTTCTGCCGACCATTACATTTGCTCTAGCACTCACATGCTTGGACCGATTTTGACCTGACTTGGTCACAGCCATCATTGTCCATGCCCCTACATGTCACATGAAACTCATGGGGTCAAAGGTCACGCAGGGGTCATAGGGGTCAAAAACGTGATTTGAACTCAAAATGCTTCTTCTCCCATAGATTACGTAGGACAGTGACGCAATTTGCACACATGCATTGTTATTACCCAATGTCTATAGGGTCCTCACAGATTTGGGGTCAAAGGTCATTAAAGGGTTATTTCCGGTATAAAACGAAAAACCTTCAAAAATTTTTATTAGCTAAGAAAACAATAGGAGAATGATGTTATGTTCACACAGGAATTGTTATTATACCCAATGTATCATGTGGTATTTTTTTTATAGGGTTAAAGGTAATTTAGGAGTCACTTCCGGTATAAAATGATGATAGACATGTAACGCCATTTCACCTACCACAGGGGTGCTCCTCTTGAAAACGGGCTCTCCTTCAAGCACATGCACATGATACAATGACAGCCTACGTGGAAAGTACGTACCGAGAATCGCGACGTGTTTGGAAGGTATAAACATTGTTAAAGGACCCAAGCCTGGTGGTGAGTGTTGACTAAAACACATTAGTAATACTTTAAGGTCATATACATGTATAATATTGAGAACCGATTGCTAATTGTAGAGGTTTATACATGTAGACGCGTATTAAAAGTTAGCAATGTCATGTGTCATGTGAATCACATGCAGTGCATGTGGTAAGCGTTGGATTCCTGCACTTCGAAGGAGGTCATGAATATTTAAGTTATGACGTTTTCAATAACTTTGGAAAATTTAGCTCAAATTTAAAGCCATATTATAACATTTAAAAAATTAAAATTAAAAATAGATTAGTATTCATTATTTTCAATAAAATAAAAATGCTAGCATTTACTAGGTACATGTAATGATGTACATGTATGACCTCAGGCTAGTGAAAGTCGATTCCGAGTCAAATTTTCAAAAATGCCAAAATAATTCATTATTTTCAAAGTATCAGTGTTTTCACCAGTTTTAGCAATTGGAAACATATATTTTTGTTTGTAAAACATATAAATTCATAACTTGGAAGAAAAACCAGGCTCTTTTCAAACTTTTCTAGTCCCTACCCATATAAAAACATGTTTATAAATAACATGTATGAGTGTGGCTTTAAATCAACACGCATTTTAGGTCAATAATGAAATCTGATGAAATAATGAAAAATGAAAAATGAAGTCACCTCACCAACCTGGGAAAAAAGGGACGATAAACTCGAATTAACTTTCATTAGCCTAATGCTGGTTTCATACTACCCTGCCGCTTGCCGCTGAGCGGCGTGGCATACGCGAATTGCAGACAAATGGCCACAATAGCTCACAATCAAGGCTTGTCATTGGTTGAAAGTTAACGCAAACAAAAGTATGCTGGAGGCTTAACCAGGGCTGTCAACTTTTTGGAATTGCTTGGCGTGAGACAGAGGCGTACCGGGATTTGCCAACTTGAGCCATGGCGCTCGAGAATGTGAAAAGCGGGGGGTAGGAGCAACAAATTATTCATGACGGAAGTGACCCCTTAATGACCTTTGACCCCAAATCTGTGAGGACCCCATAGACACTGGGTAATAACAATTCATGTGTGCAAGTGGTGCCACTGTCCACGTAATTTGTGGGAGAAGAAGCATTTTAAAGGTATTTCGTTTTATACCGGAAGTGGCCCTAAATGACCTTTGACCCTAAATTAAAAAATACCACATATACACAGGATAACTACAATTTATGTGTGAACATACCGTTACTGTCCTATGTTTTTCTTAGCAAATAAAAAAATTTGAAGTTTTTTCGTTTTATACCGGAAGTGACCCCTTAATGACCTTTGACCCCAAACTGTAACTAGACTTAGCTGTGGTCTAAGACCACGAACACAGCCGTGTTTTGACGCCTTAATGACCTTTGACCTCAAAATATATAAAACGCCCATAGACATAGGCTAATGTCAATGTATGGGTGCAAGTGGCACCACTTTGCTATGTTATTTGTGGCAGAAAGGGGCATTTTGAAGGTTTTTCGTCTCAGACCGGAAGTGACCCCTTAATGACCTTTGACCCCAAATGAAAAAATACCACATGTACAATAGGTAAACACAATTTACGTGTGAATATACCATCACCCTCCAATGTTTTTCTTAGCAAATAAAAAATTTTGAAGGTTTTTCGTTTTATACCGGAAGTGACCCCTTAATGACCTTTGATTCCAAATTTGTGAGGACCCCATAGACACTGGGTAATAACAATGCAAAACCTTCAAAATGCCCCTTCTGCCACAAGTAACATAGCAAAGTAGTGCCACATGCACCCATGCATTGACATTAGCCAATGTCTATGGCCGTTTTCATATATTTTGAGGTCAAAGGTCATTAGGGGTAACAACACGGCTGTGTTCGTGGGTTAGACCACAGCTTAGTCTAGTTTCTTCTTCTTCTTCTTCTTCTTCTTTCTTCTGCCGACCACTACATTTGCTCTAGCACTTACATGCTTGCACCGATTTTGGCCTAACTTGGTCACAATGATCATTGACCATGCCCCTACATGTCACATGAAATTCGTGGGGTCAAAGGTCAAACAGGGGTCATAGGGGTCAAAAACGTGATTTCAACTCAAAATGCTTCTTCTCTCACAGATTACGAGGAGAGTGACACCACTTGCACACATGCATTGTTATTAGCCAGTGTCTATGGGGTCCTCACAGATTTGGGGTCAAAGGTCATTAAGGGGTCACTTCCGGTATAAAACGAAAAACCTTCAAAAAATTTTATTTGCTAAGAAAAACATAGGACAGTAACGGTATGTTCACAAATAAATTGTAGTTACTCTGTGCATTTGTGGTATTTTTTCATTTAGGGTCAAAGGTCATTTAGGGGCCACTTCCGGTATAAAACGAAATACCTTTAAAATGCTTCTTCTTTAATTCATATGTGTATTTTTTTACTTGGGGTCAAAGGTCATTAAGGGGTGGGGGGGTAGGAGCAACAAATTATTCATGACGATGCGTGAGATTTTACACATTTTCGAGCTTTTTGCGTGAGATTTACTACCTAGGCGTGAGATTATACTACCTTGGCGTGAGAAAGTGACCCAATTCGTGAGACTCACGGCCAATGCGTGAGAGTTGACAGCCCTGGGCTTAACACATTTGCTAGTCAGCCAAAATGGCCTAAACCGCAATACAAATTTACATTGAAATTTAAAAGAACCGCTTGCTCAAGGAAACCTTCATAAATATGTTGTCTATACTTCACTTGACCCAAATATATGATTTTTTTTTTTGGTGATGAGAGACTACGCACATGGAATTTCAGAGGATTTTGATAGCAGTTCCATTAAAAAAGCTGCTATCGTCATGAGACTAAGATCTAGAAACACCCCCGTAATGCTGTTTTGGGGAATTTTGCTAGCAGAATCTTTTTGATCAAAAGTCAATCTTTGACTATCAGAGCCTAACTTTACTACGGAAAGTGCTATGACAAAAAGGTTTTCAGTGTTGGCTTAATTTTTTTTATACTCAAGGGCTTTAATTTGATATATAAAATGATGCAGTTTGATGGCAAATTTGAATTCACCTGGCATACATGTACCTACATTTACTGTCAGATATCACTGAGATACGGTATGTCCCCTTTTAATTTTGAGCCGAACAAGTGAGGTAAAGCAAAGAAAATTGGAATTTACTACTAGCGCCAATGCATGTTACTCCGGTGGTTGTAATATGGTACGATCCTCTGGCATGTGTGTGTGTCCATACGCCCGTGTACGTAGGGGTGTGTTGACATCGAATACACTTCGGTTCGAGTAATATTTCCATCGTGGTTTATTCAAAATCTCGGATATGATTTTGACAAAACTACAGCACCTGAAGTCTTTTTTGCAGAGAATCTTTGTTTACTAAAGTACATTAACAATTGTGCAAAAACCTGAATTTAAATTTTTTTGAGGGCGTTCTTCCCAGCAAATGTTATAATATGGGTTTAACTATAAATCTTAACTAAACCTCCAAAAGTCTTGACAAAATTGTGGCCTCTGTTATAATTATATAAATATCATATCAGACCACCCCCACCCCTACAAATTACTCATCATACAGAAATGTTTGCAGCCGATGCTCAGAACCAGGACAGTGACGTAGTGTGTCAATATTCATTACCTCCTTCTAAGCGCAGGAATCCAACGCTTACCTGTGCATGCAGCATGTATGTAGGTATGTCAGGCAAACCTTACCACATGCTAG
The DNA here is from genome assembly GCF_039555335.1 of Amphiura filiformis. Classification (NCBI taxonomy): domain Eukaryota; kingdom Metazoa; phylum Echinodermata; class Ophiuroidea; order Amphilepidida; family Amphiuridae; genus Amphiura; species Amphiura filiformis. The sequence goes on along the minus strand of NC_092635.1, from coordinate 14,725,883 downwards.
TCAGCCAAATTCGCCTAGAACACACCTGGGGGGCACATCAAAAAATTTTGCTCCCCCGGAAATTTGAGGTGGTGGGTCTTTTGGAGCTATGATCAGTCAAAATCTAGGGTCTTTCTTGGCTTCGTTTAATATGACGGGCAAACTTTAGTAGTTAATACATATTGTTTATCTTGTATTTTTAAGATATTTGAAAAAATAAAAATATTCTGGTCAAACTCAAAAGTGTTAGCACAGCCTTAGACATGTTGTTAAGACTAATACTATAATATTAAATTTGTGTACATTGTGGAACATTCAACTATGCTTGTAACTCCGCGACTAATCATGCTAAGTACACGCAGCAGACATAACGCTACTCTGGCGTCCATATAGCGAGGCTATCTGCGTACAACTGCTTACTATGCACAGCAAAGAGTATGTTCCACGATGTACACAAACTTGATAATTTTTCTATAGTACGGTAATATTAGACTCATCATGATTTGATTTACACTTTGCAAATTCCAAAGTTCAATATTATTTAAAACCCCATTTCTTTTCAATTTTTTCAAAAATTTTCAGGGCCCCCCTTTTGCATCAGGCCCCCCCTAACAAGTAAGGACCGTCGATGAATCGATAATAATCAAAAAATCGGCTATCCAATAATATCAATATCGCCGATATCACTTTCGGAAGAAAATCGATATATCGGAGTTGCCGATAATGAAAAAAAAATCCAAAAATCGGGCGTAAGCAGCATGTTAACCAACGCAATTTTGTCAATACAGACGTGTTTTGAAATGTAAAAACTTCTAGAATCAATCAGTGTTACTTTACCTCACCACTATTAAAAGTTTCTAATACATTTCCATATGTTCTATCATCCTCATTTCCCTCCGAAAATGTTGTAGAATTGATAAATATTGCTAACTTTTCTTACGACTGTCAAATTTTTGAAGCTTAGTGACTTGAATTTTCAGGTCATTAAAATTGGGAGGAAAATCGATTTATCGATTATTATCGATAATGAGTGACCAATATATCGATTTTTTAAAATCCTAACATCGACGGTCCTTACTAACAAGTGTTTGCGAATGGTCCCTTATCTACCACCATTCTTTCCCAAGAATATCAGGATTTGCTTGATATTTTCAGATAAAGTGACTTTACAAGAATTGTTTTCAGTTACCTAAGGGAGTGTTCATATACTTTGGTGGGAGTTGTTGGAAAAGTTGGAACCTTGGACATCAAAAAATTTTGATCCCCTTAAAAAGGGTGGATTTTTTTATCCCCAAAAATTTGTTGATTCCCCTTCATGTCTAAAAAAAAAAAATATATAGCCTATATATACCGTATGTCATTAACAGTGGCGTAGATTTCTTTTTGACATGGGGGATGGAGTTGGAGAAAATTTCTTAAAGTCTAATTGCACCTTTTGGTTCCAAAATAAGATCATGGTACAAATGTGCGAAGCGCGTGAAATTTTTTGCCATATTAAAGCTAAATTAGCGATATATGTTACAAAAGTGGAATGAATTCACGCGAAGTGCATGTACAACAAATTTGGCACTTTTTAGGTTTTAAAATGGTCAAATTGCCCGAATCAGGGTTAATTTGGTCAGAAACCCATAGGCCTACAGGCATCACCATTGGGGGATGATTGTATGGACCACCCCCTCTTTCAAAATGTTGGGTGGGAATTTATCCCCCCGTATCACGCCTATATGGTCATTAACTCATTAGCTAAAAAATTACAATTTGAAGTTATTACTCATTGCAGTCATAGTGATAATACACCAAAATTGTAAAGTGTGTATACATTACACATTTTGTTGATTTGAAGCTTGAGAGTAGGCCTCTACACAATTGAATGAATACTTAACAATCATGCACGAGGAGCGCACAAAAAATTTAGATTGTGCATGCCTTATACCTGATTAGATTTTCAGGTCATTTTTGGGTCATCCAGGGTTCATCTGAGGTCAAATTGCTAATAATTGTTGTATGGGCATGAAATTTGGTGGGTACCGTCAACATTTAGAGTCAAATTTTTGGGAGGTCACTTTTGGGTCATCCAAATGTCACCCAGGGGTCAAATTACTAATAACTGTCATATGGGCATGAAACTTAGTGGGTAGGCCTACATTCAACATTTAGAGCCAAATGTTTGGAAGGTCATTTGGGGGTCATCCAGGGGTCAGATGAGGTAAAATTACTAAAACTATTGTATAGGCATGAAACTTCATTCAGCCAACATTTACATGTAGAGCCAAATTTTTGGAAGGTCATTTCGAGGTCTTCATGGGTTGTTGCTGGTTCATTTACTTCTACTAAAAGTAATCATGAAAAGCAGGCGGTCATGAAAGCAGGCGAGACTTGTGGTTCAAGAACCGCCTTGTTTCAGTTCTTGCAGAGAATTACATCTTCTTTGGTGAGATGCTATTTAGAACCAGGTGACGTTGGAGTGTGGAAATATAGGCATGTAAAAAGTTGAGAAAATTTGAGCTTTGACCTCTGTTAACAGTATCTATGTCAGGGGTAGCGCTAGAACTAAACACTCAAGTGTCCGCAGGGACCCCTGAACTTGCAAAAAATTAAAAAGTAGGGGGTCCGGAGTAGAGTTTGGTGAGTCCCAGTTGCACAAATGCAGCATAAATAGTATGTCTGCAATAGCGCTAGATTGAAAAACTGGGGGGTCTGCAGGGACCCCTGAACTTGCAGAAAATTTAAAAACAGGGGGTCCCAACTCTATTTTGGTGGGTCCGGGACCCCCCCCCCCAAAAAAAAGCAACTTAGCGCTACCCTTGATCTATGTGCGCCATCAAAATCCCAAAAACTTGTTGCTGCAAAATTAAACTTATCCCAAGTCCAGGCTCGACAGGGGTATGGGGTGCGACAGCACCTCCCCAAATTTGCAAAATTATACAAAAAGTCCCAAAATATAAGAATTTGCGATAGTAGCGAGAAAAAAAAATCAGTTTTTTTACCTTAAATTTGGAGAAGAAAGTCCACTTTTCACAAAATCGCCCACCCCCAAAAAAAATCCTGCATACTGGCCTGCCCAAGTCTGAACAAGTTTGAAATTAAAGACCTCCATGGTTATGATGCTTAGAAGTTTGCACGAGGGCACTTTTGATTCAAACATTGGATTTGCTGTTTTTTTTGCGCCATCAAAGATCACATTTTTTCCCCTTGGTTTTTGTGATGTAATCATTTGGTACTTCATAAAATGCAAAATGCAGGTTGGGATGATGATGGCTCACAATGTTATACATGTACATTATGCACCTCCAAAGTTTATCATTGTAAGGCTCAGAGAGGCTGAGATTTCATGATTTTTTTAAGGTGAATGAGGGCGCTGTGCACGCTCATACTGTATATAATGTATGTGAGTTGTTGGTGTATGTGAGTTATTTAACAAAATAATTTAAAACTTTTTTTGTATCACAGATCCGTACATAATAAGTAAGATTGGCTCTTAAAAACTTATGAAATGTATCTTCCGTTCGTGAACTTCACGGAACGATCACATTTAAATTGTAATTTTATTTTTATTTTCCCTTCATTCACAGGCTAAAATATGTCTGGGCTCCTTCAACATCAGCAAAATTTGTAAAAGGTGTGTAGGATGTGTGGCAGAGATTTTCGTAGGCCTGGATCAAAGTTGGCTGGAACAAGTTTTGACAGTAAGGGTGTGGATAAGTTATCAAACATCACTTGGAATACAAAACTGTTGCAATACTGCAATGTTGACATTACACATAACAACATTCACCCACCACGGTTTTGTCATAACTGCATCGATTTATGAGAACCTGTGAAAAGAAGGAAGCATGTAGACAGACGTGGATATCAAGTCGCACATCATCAGGCTATAATGGTGAGTTGCTTGATAAGCCTACCTTCAAATACCAGTTGGCTATATCGAAGCCAAAATGACTTTTGGTTATTTTGTTTCTAAACAGTTTTTTTTTGTACTATATAATCTATCTAAACATGAAATGACAACATTTTTGGCCTCGTGTCCGAGAAAAAGGTGTGCAGCGCCCTCTTGTGTCACCATACCTCATCAAGACCCAAGATAACAATATCATTAAAATCCAACTTTAAACATGAACAGGGTATTTAACATATATGCGCAATGCATTGCAAAAAATCGCAATACTGATCTACCGAAAAACGATAGCTTTGGACTCTAGTCAAAACTATTGTGTGCAATTTTGAAGCTGGAGATCTCGAGTAAGGTGAGTGTCTGCCATGTAAGCGTCACACTGCAGGCACATAGCACAAAGAAAGAATTTAAACTGGCGCCCATAACGGTCACGGATATCTGGTTTAGCAATATGCACAAGCATGTATGATGTAGTCAATAGAAAAAAAAAACTAAGTCCCCTGACATATTTGGGCATAACTAAAAAAACTGTTAGGCCCCTTAAGTTGATTTAAAGTGTGAAATGTAGCCTGATTAGTTACACATTACATATGCGTTACTTTTTTGTTCAACATTTTGTTGTTCATCATCAGAAAATACAGCCATTTATGAAATTTGAGGCCCAAAAAAGCTACATTTTTTACATCGGGATTTCAAGTAGGCCTACTCACATCTATGCATTTCCCTTAAACAACTTTAATGACAAGAATGTTGAAAACAAACAAATTTGATGGAATTGCTATCATTATGGTTTAAAATCATGGCTGAGTGGTTATTGTCAATTGAATCTGATTAACCAGGTTTCGAATGCACTGCCGGTCCAGGTGATTCCATGAAGGAATTGAATGAGTGACTGGAGTGCACTGCCAAACCCCATTGGACATCTCTGAGACCATCTGAAGCAAGCTGGAAACAAGAATGTAAATTAGTCGGGTATCTACCAGGTTTTAATGTGAATCCCCCCAGGACTCTACCAAACCAACTTTTTAGCTTCCTTTTATGGTCCTATAACACATTCAAGATGTTAAAAAAAAATATTTCCCGGCACTCCGGCCATATTCAAGGTTAAAGGTCAACACAGGGGTCAAATTTCAAAGTTGCTTAAATCTGGTTAACAAGCACACCAAATTTTTCCTCTCATTGTAAGGATTCAGAAAAAGTATAGTTTGACCTACCTGCGACTTACCGTTCTTGAGTTATAAGCAAAAAGGTCAAATTTTGAGCGGTGGTCAGTTGTTTTGGCCACACAGGGGCCAAAAATTAATAATGCTCCAATTTCACGCAAATTTAATGGTCTAAAATTGCTCGCCATGCAAAAGCAAGTCAAAAAGGAATTGTTTGCACTGTCTAAAAATGCTTCGTTATTGACAAAATTGGCCATAAAGGTCAATCCCCCATTACAGCCTATTGACCACAACCTATGTTGTGGCGTTTCCTAAATGTGAAACATCCTACATGGTTACAACTATTCCTTATTTTACTTATTTTTTACATAACAAGCAATTTGAGAAATATTTTTGTTAACATTTTGAATATGTTATAGGACCATAAAAGGAAGCTAAAAAAGTTGGTTTGGTAGAGTCCTGGGGGGGATGCACATTAAAACCTGGTAGATACCCGACTAAATGACAATACAACACTGCAAGGGTTGCTGAGAATACTACAGCGTGCATGGAGTCACCTGCACAGCAATGCATTGAAACTTGGTCAATAGAATGCAGAATCGTTGCAATGAATTTGGTGAGAATGAAGGTGGACTAACACATTACTAAAAAGGACAACAAAACTTTCACATTGCACAAGTCACTTTGAACCTTTGTAATCTTTCACATCCAGGGTCAGAGTTTTGTTTCATAGCGCGAGAATCAATCTTGATTCTTGCAGAATAAATTTGCGGTAATCATTTCATTCTTGCAAATCAACTTCTGTGTAAACTACAAAAGTTTGTGAGAATTTACTTTGATTCATGCAAATCTGTTTGCCAGAATGTTTCCGAGAATCGATTCTCGCCAAAATTCTGACCCTAATTTCCCACTTCAGAATATGATGTTTGAGTTTTGTTCATAATGTAGTATTATTATCTTTTGTTTTTACACAGACTGCCCAAGTTGACCAGACAAACCAGGACACTAGTCTCTATTGTATTATGTTACTCAGGAACCATTCTGACGTTCAGAAAAATACTTTCTAGCATCCAACATTCCATATGAAGCAGATTATGTTCTGTGCATGGATTTGGTAATAGCATTTGCCAATATTGTTGATCAAAGAGGCAGCAGGATTCCAAAGGATCACAGTTGCTGTGTTGTGTTCACCTTTTAGTGAAACTGAACTGTTTGGATTTTAGATTTATTCTCTCAGTAAGCAGCATCTATAGAGATTGATATTTTTGATCGCATTATTAAAGAAACAACAGGATTCTCAAGGATGTCATCTCTTTGTGAAACTGAACTGTTTGGATTTTAGATTTATTCACTCAATAGCATGTACAGAGATTGCACCACCTTTGCCAGGCAATGGATCATGTAAAATAGCACAGAATATCTAGATAGAGATGCTATAGTATAGCAGGCCGTTGCAGCACATGCCTGCACCCTCAAACTATGCCTATGAAGGCTTGCTAACATGAATGAATTACATCAACAAAACAAATTAAGAACTTAGTTCATTAAGGGGGTACTACACCCCTGGCCCAGGGCCTAGATTTCGCTCCTGTTTGCGAGAATCAAAAGCCATCAGAGTCGCTTCACTTACTGCATGATTCAATGAAAGAAATTGATTCTCGCGTCGAATCTGAGGCCCTGTGGCCAATTTTTGCATTTTTCTGAAAAATTATAGCGTATTGGTGACAAGTAAGATATGTATATTATAGGGGCAAGGACTACAACTACTGCACTGGAAATTTTATTTCAGCAGTCAGCACAGAAAACAGTTGTGGAGTTACAGTCAAAAATGAGGGAAAACCAATATTTGATCAATAAATCAATAACTACTTGACTTGAGTTGCTGATTTTTCAGTGCAGTAGTTGTAGTCCTTGCCCCTATAATATACATATCTTACTTGTCACCAATGCGCTATAATTTTTGAGAAAAATGCAAAAATAGGCACAAAATTTGGCACGGATATAGTACCCCCTTAAGTATCTGCTAGCCCATTCATCATGTGATGCATTCAAAACCAGTAGTAACTAATACTACATTTCAAACAAAGCAGGTGCTGCTGCTTACTCCAATAGTACTTTCAATATAGATTATCAGCACAATTTGCTGAGCAATGAAGTTTACAAGAAACTGAATGAATTCCGAATTTAAATAAGACTAAAATCATCAGAAGATAAATGTCTGGCTTTAAGTGGTGACATCAGTACATTAAAGTCAGGCTTTCACTTTACTTATGGTACATTTAGAATCAGGTACATGAACCATGAAAGTACATACCTAAGCCATCGGTCACAAATACAATTAGTTATTTGTTGATGATCACACAGTTGAAAAGAGTAATGTGTTAACCATGATTGCAGGGTCAGTAGCAAGCAGGCGGCGGCCTTACTTTTTGAGAAATTTGTTATGTTTTTCTTTATATCTTTATTTCAATATTGGCGTATATTTGTATTTTGACCGCCCCACATTTGTGATGGCCGCCCCACATTTTTCAACCTTGCTGCGGCCCTGCGTGATTGTCATAACCTGGCCTCTATATTCACAATCTTAAGATCAGGCTGCACTCATGGATGAATTGAGTAATTCTGATTTTCAATCAACAGCATCACTTTATTAGACGTCCATACATAAAAAGGCACATAATATCGAATGAATGCTTCGCCCGTTGTGTTTTACCATGTACACCGCTCTGTTAGAACTTAGAAGACATAATAACGTCCCATGATGGTATAGAGCTGATGTTCTACGCTGATGATACACAACTGTTACATGATCTTCAATCAGTCAGAGACTTCAACTGCCATCTCCAATCTGGAACACTGCATCCATGATGTGAAAAACTGGATGTGTGCAGACAATTAGATGAAACTGAATAGAAGCAAGACCGAATTCCTGCATATTATTTCCAAGTTCTTACGTAAAAGTAATACCATTCCACGTCTTCATATTCTCTCGGAATCTGTTCATGCAGTTTCTTCAGCACAGAACCTTAGTGATTAGTGTGACCATTGATAAACACCTTAGTATATATCCGCTCATGTGCATAAAATCTGCAAAGCATCTAACTTCGCTCTACGCTAGATTGGTCAAGTTCGAAAGTACCTCGTTCATGCATGCACTGAGAAACTCTTCCATGCCTTCGTGAGTTCACTCTTAGACAGCTGCTGCAATAGCATAATTCTTTATGGACTAGCTACCGCATTATGAAATTGGTAACTACAGGAAGTGCAGAACACTGCAGCTAGGATGGTACCTCGTGTGAGAAAGTATGAACATATAACACTGGTTCTGCAACAGCTTCTTTGGTTACCAGTACGGAAGCCTATTATTATACATAAGATCTTGCTAATAACTTACAAATCACTATGGGTTTGCACGGACTATATCTCTTAGTTGATTGTGGAATACAAGCCCACTCACTCGCTCAGGTCCGGTGCCAAATACTTACTCCAGTGAATACATTTAAATTGTATGGAAGCTGGTATTTCGCTGCTACAGCACTAATGCTATGGAATGAACTGCGCCTTTACAAATCAAATGTTCTATGTCAGTGACTAGTTTTAAAGCATCTTTAAATTTAAAAACATACTTGTTTTCATTTTAATTATAAATGTGTTTCAGTGTTTTTACATGCTACATGTATGTATTGCCTATTGAACTGTGCTGTACGTTTTATATGATTGTTTTACTTGCTGAGTTTGTTGTATCACTAATTGGGACCTTTTCATGTTATGCTTTTTATTACTCATGTACCGGAATGTTATGCGAGGCCCACTGACTGGCTCCCTGGAATCATGTTAGTGGGTCCTAAGCTTCCCCTGATGCTACTGATTGTGTGTGCTTGAGAGAGATCTCACTTTGTGCAAATGTATTATGTGTTACTTTGTATGTGAGGTACACTGACTGTCCCATCATCAGTGCTCAGTCGGTGGGCTTTTCATACATGTACATGATCATATTTTTTACTGCCATTTATAAGAAATATTTCCTTACAAATGTCTTAATTGCTATATTGTGTATTAATTTACTCGATTTTTGGTCCTGCGCTATGAGTTGGGATACCTAATTTGACGTTGGAATAACAGTTTTCCAGTGATGATTATGTCATATTTTCCATAATACTAGTTATACAATAATAAAGTTTGTGTCATTTTGAAGAGTAATCTATACTCTTTCCATCGCAATAAATAAATGCTTAGGAAAACAAGCCTCATCAAGTAAGATGTTAAGCCATTGTAATGTTCAAAATTTCCCATGTGTTACCGAAAGGGGTCCCAACTTATGACACATAACCATTTATTAATTTGTAATTATTGTTTGATGAATGGGGGCTATGCGAGGTGCACTGTTCCTGCTTTCTTGGAGTTGTGATAATGGGACTCTCATTTCATGATTGTTGGACTCACACAATTACTTCCTAGCAGCTATGTTGGGAAATGGTTGTGTGAACTCAGAATTGTTTCTGCTCTGTGCTGAAGTTATGTTTTTATTTGTTTCTCACATTTTGTAATTGTTGTTGCACTTATCTATTGATTGTTATTATTTGTACACGTGTTGTGTGGGATGCATGGCTGTAGCTTTCAGGAGCCATATATGTGCATCTACACTCATGGTATGGTGTTTGGGGGTACGTATGCGCGGTTGTATACTGTCGTGTCCCAGCCCTTTGTTTGGATACGGTCGTGTGCATTTCACCACTCTGTTATGATCATTGATATGATTGTATGTTTTGTCTATAATTGATCTGATTTGAATGACTTTGTATTGCTTATTTATTATTAATATGAACAAGGCCATAAGACAACTGCATTCATCATTTGCAATTTCATATTATTAGATGTCAAATTCATGTAAGTTTGTGACATCAAATTTGCCTTAGGGTGTTTTATATTAAAATTATAATTGGTCATATCCTTACTATGTCAATCAAATGAATGGAGAATATCTGTAACAATTTCTGCATGTACATGTAAATTTATACCTGCATATCACAAAAAACAGCATTTTGAGAAAATTACATTTGGAAATTTTCCCATTTATGTAGATTCACTGGAAATCACTAAAATCAACGTCAATCCAACATTGACCGAACTCTTAGTCCAAAAAAAAAGTTTGTCTCCGGACCACACGCATATAGCTTTTAAAATGAGATTTAGCCCAATGTGCCAGTGCCAGTGCATTTTTTTAAATGATAAAATCATTGAAGTTTCCAAGAAAAAATAACATTTTGGGCACAAAACAATTTCCAATCATTTCAGACAAAATGTCAAAAATAAATACTCCAAAAACTGTATCAGAATATCGCTCTGAATATCGATCTATTGAAAGAGCATACAAGTCTTGGCTCTGTGATCGAAATAGCGGGAGAATCAACTCTACTTATAATAGATCTCCGCCTTGTATAACACCATCAATTTTTTACTGCTCGATTGATATTGGTAGAGGAAAGATCACCTTTTCACTCATTTTCATGTCATGCCGAGTAAATATTAGGGTTTCTCAACACATAAAAGTCAACTTTTTGTATTTTTACTTCGGTAATGTTTTAATATAGAATAAAATAACAGTAAATTAGTGTCGCACATCAACATTTGGGGTGCTTAATTTTGCACCATTGACATTACATTGTCACATTGTGTGATCTTGATTTTTCAGAACTTTGCAAGTTTTTAAGGGTTTGAATTATTAAATGTTTGAATTATTTAGCAGATGTGTAGTTTTAGGTCAGGGTTAGGATTTAGTGAGCATAGGTTTGAGGTTTAGGAGTGACAGTTAGAATAGGCAAACTACATTTTCGTAGTAAGGCATGTGTTCTGCTTCTTGCTAAACAAAAAGCCCTAAAACAGGATTGCAAAAAAAAAAAATCACAAAGGACAGCTTTTTAGCCAAAAGGTCAAGACAAACTTTTTTTGGCCTAATACAGATGTAATGTGTGGGCCAACATTATTAATCCATCCATTGACCCGAGTTGATCCAACCGTTAGCCAACGTTGACCCAACCATTAGCAAACCAGCTCAATGAGACAAAAATCTTTTTTTAAATGAGTTATTAGTGTATACTATGCTTACATTTAGTCTTGTATTCTCTATTTTACAACGAAGACAAATTGATTACCGTACCTTAATTTTACACAAGTCATTGAGCTAATGGGTGTTTATAGTTGAAGAAGTGTTTTTAATATTAGATATATTTTAATGACTATTAACCACCCAAGTCCATCTTTTTAGGGATATTGATCAAAGTTTCTGTGAATATTGGTAACATTTACTATAAATGTTGATTTTTTTTCTTAAAAGTAATATAAAATAGAATTCTCATTTTAAGGTTGGCACAACAACTTTAGTATGCCGACTGTCATTTTAAGATTGGCTGGCTACATTGGCTCGATGTAATGGGCATACTGACCATCATCTAAGGTTGGCACAACAGCGTTGGCATGCCAACTGTCATGTTAAGATTGGCTGATGCATACCGACCATATTATAAAGTTAGCATAACAACATTGACCCAACGTTGGCCAGATGTTCCCAATCTAGTCATTATTTAAGGTTGGCATGTCAACGTTGGTTTAACATAGGCTTGGCATCGGCTTACCGACTGTGACCATACCGACCATTGTCAACGTTGGGCCAATGTTGTCTTGATATCAAACTTGAATTGATGCTGACCGTCAGTGGCGTAGTGTGGGGGCACAAGCTGTGTCTTGGCAATTTTCCTATGGGATTTTCTAAATTTTGCAATCGATGGGGGGCACTTGCCCCTATGACGCCTACATCACTGCTGACCGTCATTTTAAGGATGGCTGCTTGACTGTAGCATACTGACCATAATGTAAGGTTGGAATAACAACGTTGACCCAATGTTAGGCTGACGTTCCCATTGCAACCATAATTTAACAATGGTCTAACATTGTCTTGGTGTCAGCTTACCGACCGTGACCATGCTGAACATTGTTAACGTTGTCTTGCTATCTTGGGAGTTGCCTATTGTTCCTGAATTGTAGATAATCTCTTTGACAAGGGAGTTCCGTCGGGGGGGGGGGGGGCACTTAACTTTGGAAGTGACGGTGATGTCCGGATAGGTTTTAGAAAAAAGGGTCTTTCGGTGAGAGCCTAGACACCGAAAAAAGTGGGTGGGGTCTTTCATTGGGAAGGTCTCAAAAATGTCTTTCCATGAGACTGGAAATTTGTGATAAATATGACCAAAACAGGAGGTTAATCAGTGAGACTAGGATAAACTTTGGGACATGATTCATGTATATAAAATTATATACAAAATTTTCAAAAATTCATCAAAATTTGAAAAAGTTGCTGGGACAGCATTCAAACTTTGACTTACTTTTGGCGGACACAAGTGAAAAAAAATATTTCAGGGTGAAAACAGTCGAAATTATTGATTACCTGGTACTTAAATGTTTCTAGGGGTAAAATGTCACATATTTTCATATTTTGGCACTTAAATCCCATTATTTTCACTGATTTTGAGAAATAAAATCATTTTTGGTCCACTTTTGGCCGAAAATGGCCGTTTTATGGTGAGAAAAATGTTCACATGCTAATTTCCTGTTAGTGTATGAACATGAAAACTACTGAGTAGTGCCTAATTGTTTGTACTAATTATGTGACAAGGGCACATTTGTGATATTCAAATCATTAAATGGAATAAATCAATTTCTTTATTTTTGTAACACGGTTAGAAAGTTGGGGGTCAGGGTGACCATTGATTTGAGAAAAAATGAAATGCTTTTTGTGTCTTTTTGTTCAGTATTTCAATAGTTAAATAGTGGTATAAAACTTGACTCGGTTAAATGTACTGACAAAAATAAATTAGTAATATGTTACTACCCCTAACATTCAAGTGGTGTGAACAAAATAAAGGCCTTCATAAAAAAAATAGGCCCTTCAAAACTGTTGAGGTTTAAAGCTAAAAAAAAAATAAAATAATATAAACTTGCTACAGCCAAGACCTCCTCTAGAGCAAGTTTATATTTGTTTAGCCCTGAGAGTCCCAGCTTTGAAGGACTTTTTTGCGACAAGTTTCGCTCAAATTTGAGGACTTCGGGCAGAAATATGCCTGTACAGTGCTATAGGGAAAATTTTCAAGTTGATAATTATGCTTTTTTTTATGATTCAGATTCAGTTTCTACACAAAATTTCACCCTAGAAAATGTTCCTTTAAGAAGGATATCTTTCACTTCAAGTTCCCACCATTCTGACCACCAAACGTAAGTCAAAAGCTTGAACGCTGTCCTAGATCAGCGACAATTTCATTCATGTTATGTTTGTGTTTGTTATTGTTATATGTGACATGGTTATCTGCAGGCCATTGTGTTGTTTTTGTCCTCGTTATATGTCACGATTGCATACGAACCACAGAGTTACCTATTGTTCTTGAATTGTAGGTAATCTCTTCGACAAGGGAGTTCTGGGGTCCGTCGGACTAGAGCTGGAACTGGACCTTGCACCCAACATAGATATACACGAATTGAGACTAAATGAGACGAATTGAGACTAAATGAGACGAATTTAAACTAATTGACACGAATTGAATTGAAGTGAAACGAAATCGGAGCGCATTGAATTGAAATGAAACATGAGTTGAACTGAATTGATAATGAACATGGCGAATGGAACTACCCAATTTATTCCATTACAATGTAAGTACATGTAATTTTAAATTACAATGATGTACCAAAGCATCATCTCAGGTAGGCAAACAAATAGACAAATAATTAGTAAAGCACAGTCAATCATAGGTCTACCATGTATAGCCAAAAATACCCAAGTAAGGCCTCGTAAAATATTTATTATTAACATATTGATCATTTGAATTTCGTAATTTTTACATGGGACAGTTACCAAACACATAATGAATATGGAAAATTAAACGTGAACTAGCTTTTTGATTGCATAACAATAATATTTAAGTAGATTTTAATTACAGTATGATAGCCAAGTCAACCTAGGCGAAATGTCAACCGTGCTAGCATGGTCAACCATGGTCAACCATGGTCAAAACATGGTTGACCATGGTTAACTATGGTCAGCGATGATCAGCCATGGTGGCTTGACCATGGTCAACCATGGTTGCCATGGTCACCATGGTATACCATGGTCGACCATGCTTTAGCATGGCCGAGCATGGTCAGCCATGGTCTTCACCTTACTTGACCATGGTTGACCATGGTCACTTTTAAGTATACCATGGTCAACCATGCTTTATCATGGGTGAGCATGGTCAGCCATGTTCATCACCTCACTTGACCATGGTTGACCATGGTCACTTTGGATAGACCATGGTCATTTTGGATAGACCATGGTCAAAAGGTTGACCATGGTCTCTGGCCGTGGTGCCATTTTTCAAAAACATGGTTGACCATAGTTGACCATGGTCAAAAACATGGTTGACCATGGTTGACCACGGTTGTTGAACCATGGTTGACCATGGTTAACCATGGTCAAACATGCAAATTTTGACCATGGTTGACCATGGTCACTTTAGATAGACCATGGTTGACCATGGTCTCTGGCCGTGGTGCCATTTTTCAAAAACATGGTTGACCATGGTTGACCATGGTCAAAAACATGGTTGACCATGGTCAAAAACATGGTTGACCATGGTCAAAACCCTGGTTGTTGAACTATGGTTGACAATGGTTCAACCATGGTCAAACATGCTAAGTTTTAACCATGGTTGACCATGGTCTCTGGCCGTGGTGCCATTTTTTCAAAGCATGGTTGACCATGGTTTGACCATGGTCAAAACCCATGGTTGAACCATGGTTGACCATGGTTAACCATAGTTCAACCATGCCTTTTTCGCATAGGAAGGATAGTAAAATAGCTATAGATGATTAAGCATAGGCCTACCCAAGCAATCTCGTAATTCTTACATTCATGAAATATTAACCAAAAACCTAATAATCAACATGGACAATGGAACAATATAAGTACATGTAAATATTAATAACAATGATATACCAAAGCGTCGCCAAAGAAACAGGTTGGCCTAAACAAAGGAAAGGAAAACGATAAAGCAATGCACAGTCAGTCATAGGACTATCCATACATAGCTAAAAATACGCAAGTGAAGCCCCGTTATGAGTAACATTGATCATTTGACTCTCGTAATTCTTACATGGGATAGTTACCAAAAACCTAAACGTAAACTAGTTTTTTAGGATACTAAATCATAGTCGAAGATGATTAAGTATAGGCGTACCCAAGCAATACACAATAACCCCGTTAATATACATTATTATAATTCTAATGCATCTTGTGATTCTTTCATGCTTACTCCAATGGATATGGATTATTAGTCATGTAATACCAGATTTAATTAACTAAAATGCGTAGTTATATTTTCTGTACAAATTTATTGTTTATTATCAGATGTACATCATGATGTGTTTTCAAATATTAATTGTATCTCATGTATTTGATCTAATTTGTTGTACCAGCAATTAAAAAAATAAATTCTCATCCAGAACGTCTCTTTTGCCTCTTGTGAGATTATCTTAAGTGTAAGTACATCGTGATACAGGGAAAACAACATCACTAAGTTTATTAAAGTTGCGGGGGAAGAATCCGTTGTTTCAAATCAATACGGCATGATAGAAAACAATCCATGCACATGCTCGTTTTGTAACAAGTCAATCGGGACTTTGATAAATACAAATGGCGTTATTGAAGAATTCAAGCACCCTGGAAGTAGACAGATTTGATTAGCAACACAAATAACATTAGGATTCGTAACGTAATATCTGCTACTATGTATTATACATGTGTTTCGCGTGACAAAGTTGACCCTAGATTGAAAATATCGGCCGAGTTCTTTTACAGTGCACCAAATTCGATTATACTCAATTATCATTGATTCAGAGTTTATGCAACAATATTTCACATCTGCAGAAAGGTAAAAGACATTATCGCCGTTCATATTTCAAGAATTGCTTACTAATTTACCGAACGCATGTAAATAAGGCACATGGCATAAATTAGTTAATTGAGATATTTACAGTTTCATAATTATAAAGCAGTAAGTGTGGATTAAAATGATACCTTTGGGATATGTAGTTACAAAGTTATTATCAGTCAAAGGTCATGGAACTTGAATACAAAATACAGAGAAACAAGCCTTTAAAGTTGCAGCATATGTAGAAAAAAAGACATTCTCTGTTTTGAACATGTTAACATGGATTTCAGAAGATAAAATATGGTTTGAAAGAGATATCAAGGTATTTTCGGCCAAAAAAATGAATTTTTGAACACCTTAATGACGATTTATAGAACAACATCAGCCTCAACCACTGGTGTTCAGACACACAGTATATCTTCGACTGGAATAACAATGTTAAACTTTTTCTTCAAAAAGAAAGATCAATGAACATAATTATTATAGAATTTACGTTCTGTATTAGGAGTTAAAACCGAATTTGAAATGTGACTTTGAGAATAACCCAAAACTCAGGCCTAATTATGAAATTATTTTAAAACAAATGCAAGTACAACAATAATGTGAACAACACGGTTCTATTTATTGTCTATGGGGTCTGTAGATTGGTTCCGTATGATATAAAACAACGTTTAATAAGCGTACAACCGACCCTGGGTAATGCTAAAATCTACATTCGCAGTACTTGACAACAAATTTGAATATCTAGCGTTCTGCCTAAAACTAGTGTTCTGTTGAAAGATAAAAAGTGACAATTAACGGTTAGACCTTTTCTTCAGTCTTGACTCTTCGTGCAGTCCCGTTAAAGTAATAACTTCAAAAACCAAAGGTAGCTCCAAGTATATGTTGGACATTTTAAATAGTTTCATCATAAAGTACTCCGATATATTTTATTCAAAGAATTTTCTTTTGTACATCAGTTAACATATTAATCCGTAGTTAAGTGTTATAAATAGTTATAGTTTTTATAGTGTTCTATATTATTATTAATAAACTTGTTTGTTTAAAAGTTACATTTGTTACAATTAATTGCTGTATTCTTGTAGTTATAATTTTCTACTTTTACGTATTTTAATAGATATCGTTAATATTTTTGCCGTTATATTGTATTAAACGTTTCATTGTTCGCGTTTATTAAACTTATACCAATTAGCTTAATCCATTTATTACTGTTTATTCAATTACATTATTTTTGAAAATGCCTAGACGTTCTGCAAAAGCACGTGCCAGATTGGCATTTCTCAAGAACTTACAAGACAATAATCATGATAATCCAGATAGTAAAATCGAATGTAGCGAATCTGTGAGCTTAATTGACAAAAAGCCGGATATGAATAGGCCTACAGGTGGATTAACCTATGCAAACAGAATTTTCGCAAATTTTCATCAAGGAGATGTCCAATTCAGCGAAGAATCACGAGCTTTACAATGTTCATGTAATGCATTAGTAATGTTATGCTATATACCGATTATTTCCCACAAATTGGCATCCTATGATTTAGACCAAATTTTGATATATGGCGACGAATTGTACAAGATAACATCTCGGGAACTAAATGCTAATGGCCAACTCGATCGTAGCAAGTATCTAAATAGTGAACAATTGCCGACGACTTGTACTTTTGGCAATTCATCTTTCCCGATTCGATATTTGATTCAAAGATATGGAAGATTAGACGCTACTACAGACAGCGCATTAGGACCACTTGATGTTGAATTACAGTATGCATTTCGTGTATCAAATTTTAACATTTTGATATTTGAACCTTATATGATGGCAATATATAAGGACATTACATCAGGACAATATGTCTTTTTTTATTCTCATTCTCGAGATGAATTCGGTTTTCCAACATCAGAAGGAACTGCAGTTGCATTGTATTTTGAAAACTTTGAAAACCTTTACAACTTCCTGCTTCTCTTGTCTGAGGATTTGAATCTAAGATACAAAACCTTTGTCATTCAACCACTATCCATTGAAGTCGATACACATATATCTGCGAGTGATACAGACATTAGGTCTACCAAGATTGTTAATAAACCAGGATGTTCGGCATGTTCTGAAGAAAATATGACACCGTTTAAAAGTAGCCAAGATGGTTGCAGTTTACCAAAACCAAGAAAAAAACTAACGAAACAACAAAAATGGTTCCAAAATAAACCAATAGAAGAACAAAATGAAATTCAAGCGCACAAAAAAGGAAAAGATCAAAGGAGCAGTACTCATCACCAGAATACGCAGAAAGAAAACGACAAAAAACACGACTTCAGTCTCGACAGCAGTATGAAGACCCTGAAAAGGCCGACATAAAATGACAAAAAGCACGACTTCAGTCTCGACTTCAGTATGAAGACCCTGAAAAGGCCGACATAAAACGACAACAAGCACGACTTCAGTCTCGACTTCAGTATGAAGACCCTGAAAAAGCTGACATAAAGCGAGAAAAAAAACGACTTCAGTCTCGACTTCAGTATGAAGACCCTGAAAAGGCCGACATAACACGACAACAAGCACGACTTCAGTCTCGACTTCAGTATGAAGACCCTGAAAAGGCCGACATAAAACGACAACAAGCGACTTCGACTTCAGTCTCGACTTCAGTATGAAGACCCTGAAAAGGCCGACATAAAAGCGACAACAAGCACGACTTCAGTCTCGACTTCAGTATGAAGACCCTGAAAAGGCCGACATAAAACGACAACATGTTCAGTCTAATAGATTAAAGAAATCATCAGATATCGATACTGTTATTGCGAATTTCAAAAAATCGTGCAAAGAAGACCAACAACTAATATACATATGCCAAATATGCCAGCGAATCCTTTTCAAACAACAGGTTAGAGCATTATATCGAGACAAATATAATGAGCGCATCCTACTCAAGAGTATACCAGCAAATATTGCAATTGCAGAATTTGCTCTTACTTCAGATAATGATAACCAAAATAAATGGATCTGTGAAGCATGTCATAGAAATATGTTATCAAATTCTGTTCCTAGATTAGCAACAGTAAATAAGCTTAGCTTACATGAGCAGCCACCTGAACTATCTCAGTTAAATATGCTGGTAAGACATCTCATTTCGCCTGCCATACTATTCATGAAGATGATTTCACTTATAAAGGGTGCTCAAAAAGGAATCAATGGACAGGTTGTATGCGTCAAAGCTAATGTCGATAATACTGCTCGATGTTTACCAAGACTGCCAACAGAACAAAGTCTAATCAGAGTGAAACTAAAAAAGAAATTAAGAGTACAAAGGACATCACATGTGTCAGGACATAAATCCAACAAAAGTAAGGCAAGCGCTTGTCTGGTTAAAACAAAACAATCCAGAGTATGAAAGTATTGATATAACTTTCGACGAAGTTTGACACTATGTTAGGCGATCAGTTACTTCGCAATGAAGAACATCAGGCACAAAACGATGCGTTGGAAGAAACAATGTCGGAATCAAGTCACCACACTAATGCTTCAGATGAACTTTTCCATGATACCTCGAAGAACGATGATAAGTCATTCATACAAAGTACCGACTATGACGGAAGTTCTAGTCAATGTTACGATGACCACGTTAATGAGAACAGAGATCATGACTTCCATGATGATGATCTGGCCATTAGATTAACCTATGCAAACAGAATTTTCGCAAATTTTCATCAAGGAGATGTCCAATTCAGCGAAGAATCAAGAGCTGTACAATGTTCGTGTAATGCATTAGTAATGTTATGCTATATACCGAGTATTTCCCACAAATTGACATCCGATGATTTAGACCAAATTCTGATATATGGTGATGAATTGTACAAGACAACATCTCAGGAACTAAATGCAAATGGCCAACTCGATCGTAGCAAGTATCTAGATAGTGAACAATTGCCGACGACTTGTACCTTTGGCAATTCATCTTTCCCGATTCGATATCTGATTCAAAGATGTGGAAGATTAGACGCTACTCCAGACAGTGCGTTAAGACCACTTAATGTTGAATTACAGGACGCATTCCATGTATCAAATTTTAACATTTTGATATTTGAACCTTACATGATGGCGATTTATAAGGACATTACATCAGGACAATATGTATTTTTTGTTTTTCTTTCTCGAGATGAATTCGGTTTTCCAACATCAGAAGGAACTGCAGTTGCATTGTATTTTGAAAACTTTGAAAACCTTCACGACTATTTGCTTCTCTTGTCTGAGGAACTGCATCTAAGATACAAAACGTTTGTCATTCAACCACTAGCCATAGAAGTCGATACATATATATCTGTGAATGAAACAACAAACATTAAGTCTACCGATGTCAACCAAAATGAATCAGAATGTTCCAGTCATCTGGCCAGTGACAATATGAGTAATGTTGAAGATCAACACAAAGATGATATTGCTGATGATGCAAATAAAGATAGCCAAGCTACTAAAGACAATTCTGATATAGATCCTATGATGATAGATGAGCCTTCCGAATATAACCCTCCAGATACATCAGAAAATAATGTACAAGCGGAAACAGTTACTGACTATGTTACAAATACCTCAGCACCACTTTTTTCGTTTCTACATCCAGTAGATTTTGCTCAATATGTTGCAGACAAACATGATGAATCAATAATGTGTCTTGCTCCTGGCGAAGGAAATATACCTGAAAAGGTTTTGGAAATGGAATCAAAGAATTTTCCAACTGAATTAAATAAAAAAAAAAATACCTACATGGAAAGAGAGAAAAAGATATCACCTTCACGATACTTTAATGCTCGCTTGTTTTCAATGGACAACAGATTTGTCAGGAATCCGGAATATATATTTTTTGCTTTGTATGCAACAGAGGTTCACCAAATTCACTCCGGTATTTCTATCGCAATTAGAGTAGGTAATACTAAGACAGCAGGAGGTAGAAAGATAACTGCATCTATGTTGCGAGACAAGGAACAAGTAAAAACCTAATCAAAAGGGACGAAGGATATAGATTCCTGACACAAATAAGAGGAACACCTGCTTATTGGGAAAGATCAAAGCGAGATCTGTTTGCAATGATACGTCAATTAGGAATCCCAACATTTTTCATGTCATTTAGTGCTGCAGACAGACGCTGGATCGAAATAACCAATGGTATCCTAATATCACAAGGCAAACCACCAATGACTGAAGAGCAACATAAGAACATGACATGGGAAGATCACTGTACTATCATCATGTCTAATCCTGCAGCAGCAGCCAGAATGTTTGAACGAAGAGTGCACACTTTAATTAAAGATGTAATGTGCTCATCAGCTAACCCAATTGGTAAAGTTGAGGACTATTACTACAGGACAGAGTTCCAACAAAGAGGTTGGCCACACATTCACATGATGGTATGGATTAAAGATGCACCGAAGTTTGATGAAGATTCTGATGAAGATATTACAGAGTTTGTTGACAAGTATATATCTTGTGAACTGCCCCTGAGACTGATGAAGAATTACACGAACTAGTGACCAATGTGCAACTACACAGTAAAAGTCGTTCAAAATCATGTCGGAAAACTGGAAAAGTATGTCGGTTTAATTTTCCAAAACCACCATCCAACAGAACATTTATCTCCAGACCAGTTGAAGGGATAGAAGGAAATGAAGAAGATCTCGAATATCAAGAAGCTCTTGAACATAGAAAAGAAGATGAGACAAAGGCAAAGGAAACTTTAAAGAAGATTTGGGAACTTGTCGAAGGTAACACTGACGCAGAATTTTGAACAAATACTCCGTACCGCTAAGTTACACAATCTGAATTTGAAGAGTACTTAGCATTGGTTACAAGAAAAACACAATAAACCTGAAACGAGCGTATCCAAGATCAATGGATCAACAATTACAACCCACACTTGATTCGATGCTGGAATGGAAATATGGACATACAGTTTGTGTTAGATCCATTTGGTGCCGCCATGTACATGCTTTCCTACATTACCAAATCTGAGCGAGAAATGGGTGATTTGTTAAGAAATGCACAGAGAGAAGCAAGGGAATTGGGAAATGATGATGCTGTTTAGCAATTGAGAAAACTTGGTAGTGTTTATTTGCAACATAGAGAAATCAGTGTCATGGGAGCCATATACCTAATCTGTAGCATGCCTCTACGAAATAGTACCAGAAAGGTCATCTTTGTTCAAACTGATTTGGACGGACACAAAATATCATTGCCATTGAAAGAGGTACAAGCAAACGCAGGGAAATCTGAACAAGTTTGGAAAACATCCCAAATTGAAAAGTATATAGGTAGACCAAGAACCTCAAAGTATAATAACATGTGCATGGCTAAATTTTTCTCCAGTCATTATCAAGTATCAGGCAAATCAGATAATATCAATGCCAGTCCAGATGAATTAATTGATGACGAAACAGACAATGAAGAAGATAACGAAACAGATGTTGGAGATATTGAGCAAACTGAACCCGAGAATGAACAAGATGTACGTAATGACGAAACAAACAATGAAGCAGATAACGAAACAGATGTTGAGCAAACTGAATCAGAGAATGAACAAGATCTAGGTGATGAAGCAAGTAATGAGAAAGAAGCAAAATCTTGCCAACGAAATAAACCAATCGAACTGCAAAATTGCTCCATCAAGATGAAAGAACGTACAAGAGGAAAGCCAGCTGTTATTCGTTACCCAAGAGTATCAGTTAAGAAAGATAGTGAGCGTTATCATATGAACATGTTACGCTTATATTTGCCACACAGAAATGAACAAATCAAGCCAAATGCCTTTACCAAATATGAAGATTATCATATGAAGGGTAATGTGAATATCAATGGCAAAAGAGCACGAGTCAAAGATATAGTTAAAGAAAATATGAAAGAGTTTGAACCAGCAACTGATCAATTAGATGAAGCATGGGATGCGATTCAACATGTTGCAGACCTTCAAGATGCATGGGCAGCAATTAATCCACAAGGTGAACAACAACGTCTGGATGACAAATTAGACCGCAATTTAGTTCAAGATTCAGATGATGAATTTGCGAAATTGAAATTCCTGAACTGCAGTCACGACAAAATATACATCAGGGAGATCAACCTAGATGTGCGATTGAAACATGCGATCCTGAAATAACCGAAGAACAAGCACAACGCATGATGCGCCAACTGAACGAAAAAGCAACGTCAGGTATTTAATCATGTTACAAAATGGTGTGACGATAAAGCAAGAGATCAGAGTGTCGACCCATTTCAAATGTTTGTTACTGGAGGTGCAGGAACCGGAAAGTCGCATGTTATCAAATGCATTCAGTACTATGCAAAAAAAGTATTTGCACGCATGACAGAATCCGCCGAAGATATGACAGTCTTGTCACTTGCTCACCTTGGAACAGCTGCATTCAATATTTGTGGTCAAACAATCTGCTCCGGATTAAAAATTAATCCTAAATCTCAAAAGGAATACAAACCACTTGGTGAAGAATCACTAAACACTTTACGAGTCAAATATCGGCATTTGCAATTAGTAATTATAGACGAAATTTCAATGGTTAGTACAACTCAGCTGACATATATATTCGGACGGTTGCAGCAGATTAAAGGAACATATACTGACTTTGGCAATGTGTCAATCCTAGCAGTGGGAGATTTCTATCAATTGCCACCAATTAGCCCACCTACACCATTATGCTTTCCACACGACGTAAATTTTGAAAGATATATGGAACCCACTCTTTCAAATAGTTGAGCTCAAAGAAATCATGCGCCAAAAAGATGATGCTATCTTTGCTCAAATGCTTAATCGGCTACGTGAACGGAAAAAGAAGCAACCACTGCAAAAGACAGACAAAGAATTGCTTGAATCACGAAGAGTTGAGGAAAATAATCTAACAGCGCCTCCTGATGCATTGCATTTGTTTTACCTTAACAAAGATGTTGATAGCCACAATGAAAGAAAACTGGCGTCACTGAACACTGAAATGTTCACCATTAAAGCTAATAACGAAGACCAAAGAGGTGGACGAATTATCCAAGTGCATGAAACGCCACATAGAACAACACGTGCAGATGATACTTCTTTAGCATCTTACCTGAAATTAGCAGTAGATGCTCGAGTTATGCTCATAGCAAATGTAGATGTTTCAGATGGACTATGTAACGGAGTTCCTGGCATAGTGAAAGGAATCGAGTTCTGCAATTCTCAAAATATGCCAATTGTTGTATATGTCAAATTTGACAGTGATCGAGTTGGAGCAAAAACACGAACTACCCAGTTTATTCCACCACACTATGCAGGATGTGTACCAATAAAGCCACGTAAAGAATCATTCCAGGTTCGAGGTAGAACATTCACTACGACAAGAGAACAGATGCCATTGAAACTTGCATGGGCTGTTACTGTTCATAAAGTGCAGGGCCAAACTACAGATCAGGCAGTGATTTCTATGAAAGGTCTAAGAAAATCGATGGCTTACGTGGCACTCAGTCGAGTCACTCATCTTGAAGGAATGTATTTGATGGATTATGATGAATCACGCATCTTTTGTAATGAAGATATCGAAGCAAACGTCGCCAAAATGCCTACATGTGATCTTTCCAAAGCAAACCCTTTGACAGAAATCGACCACAACACAAATTTTGTAATCGCTCATCACAACATACAGAGTTTACATCGACACATAGATGATCTCAAAAAGAACCCAGAAATAAGAAAGGCCCATGTGATCTGTTTGTCTGAAACATGGCTTACCGACGACAGTAACCTCGACTCTGTTTCAATTGAAGGATACACATTAGAAGTAGTTAACTCTGGAAATGGTAGAGGTGTCGCTATGTATATTCAGCACGGCATCCGTTATACAGTAGTACCACTTTTCAGTAATGAATGTGATATACTTGCCATAAGAACAAGCGGAAAAACAAACTTACTTGTTGTGACAATATACAAGCCTATGGCAACAAGTACAAGCACGTTTAGCACAGAAATGAATAATATCACAGCCCAAATCGAAGTACTAGATACAGATTACAAAGTACTCGTTGGAGATTTCAATCGCAACTTGTTCAAAGAAACCATTTTGCCCGCTTTCAGACAATACCATCAGGTTATCTCCAATTCTACCACCGCTAAAGGAACTCTGCTAGACCACATTTATGTAAAGCCCAAGCCCACGCAATACCAAGCATCTGTAATGACAACATATTACAGCTACCATCAGCCAACATTTATTGCCATAACGTATTAGCAACTCTTTTCAGTTAAAAACCATTTAGATTTACAAACAAAGACAATTCCCTTGTACTGAAACAAAACAATAAAGGTAAAATGTTTGATTATATGCATAAACAAGTTTAAGAGCAGGATAACTGTTAACTTATGTCAAAATTAATATGAACTATGCACTTGGTAATGTCTACAACGTGAATCTAAATTTTATATATATTTTTTTTTTTAAAGAATTGAACACACTGAAACATCTTTATGTTAATCCAAGTATTTTGTTATATAATAATTGTGACATAGCAAATGTTAATTAATATCTGTATAACATTGTTTAATTGTACAATGATCTGTGAATGTTTTATGAATCGGATTAATCGCATTTGTCAAAAATAACATACATGAATCATGCCAATCAATTACTGAATTTCATCACACTATAACTTATATAATATAACGAACATCGTCATTCCAGTGAACTACTTTTCAACATGTTCATATTCAAAGTGTAAAAAAAAATCATTTTCATAATTCGTTAATGGTTCAAAGAATTGGTACACATAAATGCCTCTATCTTAGTATTACTTTTAGAAAATGCAACGTACAATAAAAATTATAGGCCTGCCTATTTACCTCCATAATTATGTTGCAATTCTATTTATGCTTTCACATTGTTCGGCCTATTACACATGGCATCATTATATCAAACAATATAGTAGTCGCTTTTTATTCACTTTTTTGTAAATTATATATGTACCTTCACTTTGTGCAATATCAATAAAATATTCTGTTTGTTTTAATAATGTATTAATGTCACTCTGTATACTTAAAATGATTTGTCATGAATAATAATAAATTGCAATTATTGTATATACTATATGCTAACCAATAATTATAATTGAGTCTTAGATAAGACTCGTATGCCCAGGGTAGGGCAATTTTTGCGTAAGTTAGAAATGGGGCAATTTTGTTTTATCTGCAGACAAAGTACACTGTTCTGAACCCCTTTCTATCTACAACAAAAATCGCACTAGTCAGAAACGAGTCTTAGTCTCCTACTTTGTCTTCTCTTGATTTGACAAAGTACAGTTTTGCGGGTCCTGGGCACTGAGGACGAATCCGCAAATCTCTTGCTACTTCAAATTGTTTAGGAATATCATCATTTGTATACTGAACCACGTGGCTTAAGCTGAGTTGTGTTCAACCAAACACGAATATTTATGCCCGTGACCCCACTTATCTCCTTTCCCTGCCCACAAACACAATTTGGTGACCATCATGTGAAAGTAAACTTTCATTTGGTATAAATCATAGCTCATAGCACCTAAAATGTTTTCTAAATCGCCCAATTGGGCCCCAAGTTTTTTTGTTTTTGTTTTTTTGTTTGTTTTGAAGCAGCGCCCCCGGGCGAGGCGATGCTTCCCTATTTAATTTCACCGAATTGACTTACCTACGATTTGGTCATATGCCCCAACTTTTGTCATGTTTGTTGATAGACCGTTCACAATACATGCGAATGATGCGATAATCGAGCTCTAAATACGATCCGGCACCTTGACCATATTAACAAAATTGAAGGTTAGGGGCATGTACACTCCCGGGGGCACTCAACACAAATGACCATACGGGTATGCTCCCCGGAAAGACCCCCCTTTTGGGTTTCGCAGCTCGAAAGACCCCCCCTATATTTGACCAAAATAAAGCTCAGAAAGACCCTTGATTTTGATAATTTCAGCTCTAAAAGACCCCAAAATTGCTCATTCCTCATATTTCTTGTTTTTTCAGGCGATTTTCAACCAAAAAGCCAAGAAAGACCCTTGATTTTGACTTTTCGCAGCTCCAAAAGACCCCATTTTACTTGTTCACAGCCGGTTCGCAGCTCCGAAGACCACCTTTTAACGCCGTCAGCTCCCAAAGACCCACCACCTCAAAATTCGGGGAGCATACCCACCAAAAATTTTGATGTGCCCCCGGTACACTCTGTATTTGGTATGAATTTGTTTTGTATGGCAGTACATGACTGAGAAACAGATTAAACATAGGTGGTCTTTTTAACATTCTGTGCAAAGGTTCGCCGGTTTGTAGTATATAGGCCTATGAACTGCCTGAAGTGAAGGCCAACTAGTGTAAGGATTGACCATCAGATTTTGAAGGGGTTATACCATATTATTCCATCAATTGAACAAGTTTGCACTATTAAAAACGAAACAACACGCCATTTTACAAACTGACTCACGCCATTTTACAAACTGACTACTGTCCTTAGTGAAACTTGACAGCCCATTGCCAAATTTAGGATGTCGTTTATCTGTAATATATAGGAGCAAACTCTTGACTTGCCAGATTACAATTTTATGTTTCCCTAAAAATATAATGGTATATGTCTTTTATAAATTGGGTACGTCTTCCGAATTACGTAATGGCCATACTGACCGTCTCCCAAACCAGATTTCATGTAACAATACAGACTTATTTTTGCGTAACTATAATATTGTTATAATGTATATATGTAACTTATATTTTTCCACCAAATAAAATCATACGAAGTACAATTTCTGTGTTAAAGTGCTTTACTAAAAAGTGTTCTTACAGTATATAACTGATTTACTTCCACTCTAAGCCATGTTTATATAACACAATTATAGGTTAATGAACACGTATTACTTATTCGGATTCGGGGCTCGTGCATTAGACGCATCAACATCAGCGCGCATGCATTATTTTGTCTAATTAATCTCTCAATAAGTATTACAAGTTTATTAATCTATTTCATACACGAGAACAAAAAAAACATGTGATATTTACTTTTTTTATATAACAAATTATCACTAAAAATGTTGGAAAACCGAACCAAATATAAATGCATCAACCCGCTCAAAAAATGAATCAGTCCTACGCGACGTGAATGTGCACGTAAACACTACACGTAACGTGGATTGCACAATATACATAATCAATGCATGTTTCGTACTTTTCTAATAGCTTTTCTGATTGGCTGCTTTGGAGTGTATGAACCCCATTTAATACCCAACATTTTGTATAAAACACACCGTAAATGCAAGTATTTGGGGTTTCTCTAACACTTTTTAAACACTGCAAGGTGTTTAATTTTTCATTTACACATAAGGTATAGGACACAAAACACCAAAGTAAACACACTGATAAACACAAAGAGTAAACATATGAAAGTATTTAGATTATAAACATTCAACATGTTTACTTTCAAATTGTTTAGAAAGTAAACACACCAAATATTTACAAAGTAAACATAATTATGTGCATTTACTTTCTCATACGTTTACTCCTTGACTGTGACACGATTTGGTCCATGGGGCGGCCAACAGAGACATATTTGAAAATTAAGTTACTGTAATTATTACATTATACATACATACAATAGGCTATCATTTACTGAAAACACCAAAGGTCTAGCATACTTCGTTCTAAAGTTAAGAAATTTTTTTTTGTTTTTTTTCTTATGTATTTTATTGTCTTTCCTCCATATTTTTACCTTTATTTCAGTTTTGAATATGCCGTCTTTGGCCCTCATGGACCAGATCATGAATATGTGTTTACCTTGTATTTACTTTGCTGTTTAGGTGTCCTATACCTTTATTGGGTAAATGAAAAATTAAACACGTTCCAGTCTTTATAAAGTATTACAGAAACCCTAAACACTTTATACAGTGTACGTAATTAAACCAATCCTAACAAACTTAACATTCATGTCAACACGTTATTGCTTTGGGTGTCCCAAAAAAAGAGGCCCTTATTGCGCCTGCGCCCTCTTTTTCTCCTATTTCTGAAAAGTTGATCAAATATATTTTGGTATGTAAAGAAACCTTAAGTCGTTAGCTTTAATAAACCAAAACAATTATATCAATCGGCTCAAGACTTTTGAAGATATGCTCTTTTAAAGATATGTACCCGTTTTTCAGTCTATCCACAGAAAAGGTTTGGCTACTTCAAAGATTGAAAATGAGTACACATACCATGCATGAATATCAAACATTCCTCAATGATAACTTTATAAAATAACTTTATTTATGGAATGGCCTTACGGAGCCCCTGAAGTGACATGGTAAAAATATTTTTTTGGGATGTTAAAAAATATTTTTAGGAAATTTTTCAGAAATTATCTCCAGATAATAAAATTATCCCCAGATAATATCTCGAGAGATAATATAAATAATTTCTCGAGATAATAAAATTATCCTGAGATAATATCTCCACATAATAAAATTATCTCGAGATAATACAATTATCCCGAGATAATATCTCTAGATAATAAAATTATCTCGAGATAATAAAATTATCTCGAGATAATAAAATTATCCCGAGATAATATCTCGAGATAATAAAATTATCTCGAGATAATAAATTATCTCGAGATAATAAAATTATCCGAGATAAGATAATATCTCGAGATAATAAAATTATCTCTCGAGAGATAATAAAATTATCTCGAGATAATAAAATTATCCCGAGATCTTTTTCTACCACCAGCTGTATACATAACAAGATCTGTGATTCAGCTGAGTGCAAGGACAACAGTGCCGTAGCCAGGACAAAGGAGGGCAAGGGAAAAACGATTTTTAAGGGGAGCAAACTTTGACAAAAATGAGCAGGCCTACAAAAAAAGGCTGGGGTAGGCTTGCTTCTAACCTATTTTCTTGTAAAATTGTTCACTTTATTGTTGGGAGTGGCCTTCGAATATTTTTCTCTTGTTTCTTTCGAAGTACGGTACTAGGCCAGCATGCTTATAGCTATAAGCTCAATTAGCCTGGCTTGAGCACTTTATTTGAACCTGGCTGGTCCCATCAGCACCTAAGTGTGTCTCCACACGGCCGCGACCGACAAACAAACAAACAAACCCAACCCCGACCATGGAAGACCCCGGCCATGGAAGACGACTGCATCAAGTTGTCTTTACGGTACTCCAGCCCAACCGGCAGCCCGCGGGGGCAACTAACGGACCGTTCACCGATGCGATGCGCGATGCCTCGTTCGAATACTCTCGCGTCAAACTGGTGGCACTGTGCTCTGAAAAACCCTGCTGTCCATTTTGCTTCGGAGGCTTTACTTTACTTTATACTTAAGTTGTTCAGTGTTGCATTTCAAGTTATGGTTGAAATAAAACCCCATGCTAAAGCTAATTTTTAATTTTCAGTTCTTAAAATCAAAAATTGCAACCACAATAGAGCAGCTTTTTGAGGAACTTTTGCATGAAATTTGGAGAGAAATTGTCCCGGGAAATTGTGTCACATTTCTGGGCGTGATTCGTGTGAGGAAAACTGTCGATTTTATCTTTATTTGAGCAGATCAAGTCAAATTATTTAGCTTTTATATAATTTTTTTTCACTTTTCATGCAGGAGAGGGAAGGTGGGGCATAACGGACCCCGGGCAAAACGGAACCACATGGAAGTTTCATGCCATATGACAATTTTAGCAATTTGACCTCAGATGACCCCTGGGTGACCTTGAATGACCCCGAAATGACCTTCCAATTTTTTGTTGACTATACCCAACAAGTTTCATGCCCATACAACAGTTTTTAGTAATTTGACCTCAGATGACCCCTCGGTGACCTCGGATGACCCCGAAATAACCTTCCGAAAATTTGATGTCAAATGTTGACTGTACCCACCAAGTTTCATGCCCATACAACAGTTTTTAGTAATTTGACCTCAGATGACAGCTGGGTGACCTCGGATGACACCAAAATGACCTTCCGAAAATTTGACTCTCAATGTTGACTGTTATCCACCAAATTCCATGCCCATACATCACTTTTAAGTAATTTGACCTCAGATTACCCATGGGTGACCTTGGATGACCCCAAAATGACTTTCCAAAATTTGGCTCTAAATGTTGCCTATACCCAAGTTTTGTGCTCATACGACAGTTTTTAGTAATTTGACCCCAGATGACCCCTTGGTGACCTCGTATGACCCGAAATGACCTTCCTAAAATTTTACTCTAAATGTTGACTGTAGCCTACCCACCAAGTTTCGTGCTCAAACGACTTTATTTTAGTAATTTAACCTCAGATGACCCTGGGTAACCTCCTCGAATGACCCCGAAATGACCTCCTGAAAATTTGACTCTAAATGTTGACTGTACCCACCAAGTTTCATGCCCATACAACAGTTTTTTAGTAATTTGACCTCAGATGACCTTGGGTGACCTTGACCCACTAAGCAATACAAACATGTTCTGTCTACGGTCAAGATGCACCCACCCACCAAGTTTGAAAAACGTGCGACCCCTAGTCTCCGAGAAAATAGGTTTTTGCATGTTATGCATAAATTATGCAAATTAGGTACTTAATTAGCATATTTTGCGCAGAAAATCGAATCAGGTCGAGATCCTCTGGTCATGCTACACCCTATCAAGTTTCATCATCATAGCACTTAAGGTTCTTACAGATCCCAGATACAGCTCCAAAAGGTGGATTTTTTCAGATTTTCTACCATATTTTTGAAAGTGTTCCGCATAAATTATGCAAATTAACAACCAAATGCGCATACTTTTTGCCGAAAAACTAATCAGCTAATCAGCAGATGTGTGTCATTCCTGCCACTAGGTTTTGTCACCATGCGCCAGACGCATCTTTACGCTGATTTTCGCATAAATTATGCAAATTAGCTATGTTAATTTGCATATTTTTCACCGAAAACATACGGTCACGGAGCAAACTTAGATATCCTTCCTCTCACCAAGTAGCGTTCCCGTAGGTCTTACGGTTCCCCAGATACGCAGCTCCGGATAGACACAGACCTCCACCCCCCCCACACACACACCCCCACACCCACGCACTCCGACACACAGAAATAGTCATTACTAAGTCCTAAAGTTCAGGCGAGACTAAAAAGAGGGTCATTAGGTGTAAGATCATGGGCCAAAATAGGCCTAAGCCTATGCAAAAAAAAAGCCGAAACAAAACAAGGCCTACTCATTAGCAAAAGACTGAAAACTACTAACAATTCCCGTAACAATTCTAATTTTACATTTTGATTTTCAAAGCAAAAGAAAATCATCTGCCCAATGGTCTGCCCAACAACCAAAACATTAATTTTATATGGCCTAAACAAACACGAATAGCTCTCAGCCATATTTCTTTAAATGTTATGCTATAAATACAATTATAGAGCGATTACTAGTTATTAAATTCATCAATTAACGTAACCGCCATCATCTTGTTACTTATATCTTCCATTACACACCTTTTAATTCGGAAAAATACTGTCAATGTTTCAAAAAGCAATTTTTGGACAACAAAGAAACACAAATCTTTGCACATTCTTGGCGTTATTGATGTCTTTCATGATCCAATCAGAATGCCTCGTTAAATAGCCAATCAGAATTTCGACAAAATATCCAATCACAATTCCCCGTCACGGGGGGACTGCTACTCATGTATTTAATGTACACGCGGATGTATCGTTTCAGAGAGTTACTTTTTGGCAAGAAAACCCTAAACATACAGGTTCAGATTGGAAAAAATGGCCAAAAACTGTCAAATCACCCATTTATTAGGTAAAAAATTCCTAAACATCGGACGCGATTAAAAAAAAAGTACTTAAAACTGCCAAATCACCTGTGTTTTTAGTACCTAAACATGGGTAGCGATTTCAAAGATCCAGCAGCACACCCCTGTCCAAACGTAATTTGACTGCCTCCCCCCTCGGTTCCCCGCACCTGATTGCCTGAGAAATCATATTCTCAGTCGGTAATCGTTGTATTCCGTGATTGCTGTGACTTCTACGTTATTAGATATTTTTTAAGGATTGTCAAATTTGCATGATTGGTACGGTACCGGTAAGTTATGTTCTTCTATTTTTTATAAATTTCGTATTCAGTATGAATTGACAAGCACCACTCACGTTTTTAGTACCATCATGACCATGTTTTACTCAATAATTTGTTATGTGTTGTAAATCTAATCCCTCCGGCCCCACTCAAAGTATGGGAACGACCCGGGGCAATGAAAGTTAACGTAATACCTACAAAAGTTTTTAACGGGTCAACATCTAATTTTGTTAATTTTGGTGTACAAATCCATCATGCAAAACTTATTCAATTTAGATCAACTTTACGAAAATTGGAGCAACTTTCATTTCTGACCCCTGTACAAGTTCAATTTTTCAAAAATTGACATTCGTCCTTTTTTGGCACATATATGCCAATGAGTCTAATCGAAACATATTTCATTTTTAACCATAAACAGCTAACGTTACAAAGAGAAAATAGCCTGCCCTTGTAAAACGGCACAAGTGCAATTCCCCATTCTCGAACTGGTTGCTATGCGCGCACTTGTGCAAAGGGGACGAATTGGGACAATGTTCCCAGATGTCCAACCGAGTGAATGTGGTAATGTCTGTGGTCATTATCAGGGTCATATATATACTCAAAATGCTTGCTCAGCGTATTTTGGATTCAGCAGCTTCAAATTAGAAAAGATAGCAAGGTTTATTGACTTTTACTCATGCTTCAACAATTTTATACAAGCACAAAATTAAGATTTTCCTCTAGACTATTTAAGCAATATTGATGATTGCATAACTTTTCACATTTTTTTTTCTTTCACAGTTACCTGCCTAAAGTTCAAGATACAGAACGCCACACCGTACAGTAACGGTAAGTATTGTCAAAAATGAACATTTTCACATTCAACATAAAATTAAATTAAAGCCTTACTGTACAATCTTTTCAGATTTTTATTTTTTTCTTCTAAAATGATAAAATGCAATCAATAATCATTATGGAAGTTTCCAATAGATTTGGACGCGAAAATCATTAGAAACAACATCATAAATTTCAGCTCTTAGCTCTATATATAACTTGAAAAAGTCAAGAGCAAAAAAAAAACCCAAAACAAATAATAATAGGCGGGACCAACATAAAAACACAAAATTTTATGTAGGGCCTATGTCACCCTCATGAGGAATTAGTCTATGTTAGCGCATTTTTTTACCAACGCCTTCCGTCTACCGACGAGCTTACATGAACCGACCGCCTGGGGGCACATGGCTACGCCACTGGGCATATGCCATAGCCAAGATTTATTTTAGGGGAGACGATTTTGTAATATTTGTCATTATCTTGCATGCCGAACAACATGCAAGTCACCAAAGTATTGTTATCAAATGTAGCAAAACCCAATCACAACGTGGTTGAACTTTTAGTCAAAGTCTTCCAAACTGTCACAAAATGTAGCCCATTTTAACATTAACTTCATAAGATTTTTTAATTTTTTGTCTTCCCGTGTTTTATTCAACTTTTCACAACAAAACAAAAGGACAAAACATGGAACAAAAAACATACAACAGACAACTCACACTCTTCCACTCACCCCCATGAGAAGTCGAACAATCAATAATCTAGGGTATGTCATGTTTAATGAAATTATAGAGAAAAACAATAAATATTAGCATATTTCAGAGGTACTAAGTATCAAGGTCAATAGTCCATTTTTTGAAATGAAGACTAAGTTTATTTTTATTTTCAGCAATTTTATATTCAACATTTCGTTTTAATTTCACCAAGAACAAAAGAGCATTGAAATTGGGAACTAATTGTTGAAATTTACATCTGTGAATATAGAACTTAAAACACAGAAAAAGATAATTAATACAAGTATCATGTTCAGAAATATTTCTGATACCAAATATTTTGTCAAATTTGTAAAATGTGAAACTGTTTATATAAAAACAAAGTTCATCCCACAATGAGGATATTTTCCTACAATCACATAACATGTGGAAAATACTTTCAGGAATTCATCACAGAAATATACGATTTAAAGACTCTGCTCTGCCAATTTTATGAAAAAAATAATTTAAATTTGTACAAATAGCCCTATGAAAACTTTTCAACTTAAGCCGTGTTAAAAAGGTACCGTAAAATGGGATAACTTCGGTCAGCGGGGTAACTTTGGTCGGTCAAATATATTTTTTCAAATGCTCATATTTTCGTACAGCAATATTGCTCCAAGTCATATTTGGTGTCAACTTGTTAAAAAATATATTTGGAAGAAATAATAGTCGCTCATGTCCAATTTCCTCGAAATTTATGGGGAAAAAAACAGGATTTTTTTTACCAAAATGAGCATTTTTTACATTTTTTCAGAAAAATAAAAATCAATATCTGTAAGCGCATGAGCAAGGATGTGCTTGATTAGTTTTGCAAGGGGTCAAATGTCACAAAAATAACAACTTGCCCATATACAACTAAGATCATTTAAAAAAAATTTTTCTTCATGAAATGTAATACTCTGACCAAAGTTTCCCCCAATGCGGGGTAACCTTGGTCAGGCTATTTTTAGCCCGTAGGGCACCCTTACAAAATTATTAAAAAATATTTTTCAACTTCAAGATGTAGAAGAGAACCCTAATGTCATAAAAAGAAGTTGATTAAAAATATAATTGGTTTTGTTTGGAAGCAGTGGTTTAAAATCTCTGAAAAGTGCCCAAAGTTACCCCATTTTACGGTAGCAAACCAAAAATACAGCAAAAACTACTCTTTTTATCATTTTATCAAATGTTTTTGATAGGAGAACAATATAAGACTATTTTATAAAAATCTATGCTGGGGATCTTCTGCGTGGCATTTAAGGCCAAGGGGTCCAAGGTTCGAATCCCGGGGGTGCCAACTGACTTTTTTCTTCATCTTCTCTCCTTTGTCGTTCCTTCTTTCCCTTCTGAAAAAACAAAAAACACGGGTAGGGTTAGGGTTAAGTTATTAGTTCTTACATGTTAATTAATACTGTTACATCATCGCTTGTACACTGAATAGGTTATAATATAATGTCAATTAATATATACCAATAAGGCCAAATAAAAAATAAACATGTTTCACGCCCCTCCCGCTTCCTTTTTGAGGCTTCTTCAATTATATTTTTATTTTTTGAAATTCAGTTATAACTTTTCAAAAAATATGTCTAGGAAGTAGAGATACTTTCTATACTTGCTAAATATACAAGAAACACTTCTGGAAGCTTTTGTGATAATTAGAGGGGGCTACCTCTCACGACAACAAATTAAAAAAGGCCTCCTCCTTTTTCCAGGCATAATTGTATACCGCTAAACCAGCTCTAATTTTGAGTATTTACACCAATTTTGCGATACAAAATGGAAAATAAAAAGCCCCCTCTTCCTCCTTTTTTTCAAAAACCCGGACATGAAACATGTTTTTCATTTTACTTGGCCTAATATAGAGCATTTCTTATTTACTTCCTACACAATAACCCCCCAAAAAATTTTACAATGTATATCTAACTGTGTTTTTTTTTCAGATGCCTTTCACATTCAAAGTTCTTTCTACTTTGACTCGAAGAACAGTCAATAGCTGGTCCTTCGAATGTATCACGGAGAAAATGCAGGTTGAAGAAGTAAAAATTTATGATCAAAAGCATAATCAAAAGATCATAGTTGACAACACACTCAGAGCAGTTTCTTACGAAGTACGTGATGATGTGATCATTTTCAACAAAAACACAATGGTAAGTTTATTTTATCATGCACCACAGAAAACGTCTTGCCCTTCCCAGAATTCTTTGCAACATGATACAATTACATCAATTTTAAAACATCATACATGATACATTAAATAAACACTCCCATTTAATTGTACAGATTCCTTTTGTTTTCATTTTGGCTTGGCTAAACATGGGTAAATTGTCAAGAAATAAACAAATGTTACATGATTCATCACTATCAACCCATGTTTAATACACTACTTAGCAAGTCACTACAGAAAATCGAACTTCGACAAATGAATTATGGAAAACGAAGATATGGAAATCATCTCTCACCAAAGGTAAAAATAAGCAGGCTACTGGACTTGTTTCCTATACTGTAACTCATTAAGATTAAAATCACAACCACTCTACACTTTTTTGTCCTGAACCATACCCATAACCTGTCACCATACAGTCCATACTTACTTCAATACCCAAGAAATAGGAAATAAGAAACCAAAATGGGATTTCTCTGCAATATGAGGTCAGAATTTGAGCTATTGTTGAAAGTGAACTCTGTCATTGCATATTAGACCATTTTAACTGTATATGAAGAGCTATGTTGCAAAACCGCTTACATCCACCTGCCCAAAAACACATCAAAACATCATAAAAAAATTACTGATACAGGGGATTTTCAACAAAAGCACTTTTTGGTAGGATGTTCATTTTACCGAAGCATCCCGCCAAAAACCGCTTTTGCTGCAAACCCCCATCATTGATTTTTTATGCTTTTTGATGTGTTCTCAAAATTGAGCAAGTGAATGTAAGAGGTTTTGCGACAAACCTCTTCACATACTAAAACAAAAGTGAGTCCTCTTTTGTTGAGTCGAAGTCCCGACTAAACTCAGATGAACCAGAACTTGCAAACTGAGCCCTACTAAAGAAGCTCTTATTTTCACCCTTGTCTTTAACCATACACATAATAAAATAATTCAAAGTTGGTACATAGATCATCATGCAGTACATTGATTAAACAATAACAATGTATTCTGAAATATTGCTTCAACTAACTTCGTGATTTAAAATCAATAATTTTTTTAAAGACTCCTTTAAATTATTGTTTTTCAATTTCTTAACTATAAACAATGCAATGTTTTAATTGTCTGCATTAGCCTATTTTTTATGTCTTTTATGATTTGGAATAATAGTCTTAATGTACCGGGACCGAAAATGGCCGAGCAAATCCTGACCATGACTTGGCTCATTGGATTCATCAATATGACATCAATTTTAGCTCTCCTTAGTTGACCATTCTCTCCTTATTATTGTAAATGATCTAAACATCTCTCATTGAAAGCTCCTCTAAAAGCTATTAATGCTCTCCTGCAATTCCAAAAGGCAGTCCCTGGCTTCTTCACATTTTACTCACCAGTTTAAGATATTTTTAATGGGGCAAAAACCAAATGGCATCTCTGTATATTAAATCTGGCCATGTTCCGTTTCTCATTTTTCTATATCTCTCTATCTCCAATCTAGCTCTTCAAGGTCGACAATATGGACATTCCGGAAGATCTGATCAATAAATACAATAGCTCACCAATGTCATCTATTCAGGATGCCAGAAAGAGTCCAGTCAAGTCACGGCATACAATAAGAGGCAAAGTGCTCCAGGTATGTCAATTACTTGCATTACAACAATTCTACATAATATTAATTAAAACTGGCAGCTATTGTCCATTTTATTGTTAAAAGCATGAATCTCCAAATCAATTAACCAATTTCCTATTTTTTCAGGGTTTGCACACAAAATCAAATGATTTAAAAAAAATCAGATTCAAAATTGACTTTTTCAATTTTTACCATTTTTGATGAATTTCAATTTATTTCATTCTGAAATTAATCATTTTACTTCACTTCTAGTTCTAATGCTTCTACAAGTTTTGGATACAATTAAAATACTCTACGATATCATTTTATCTACTGCTAAAAAAACACCATTTTTAAAGGTGCAGAATTCAGCACTTTTTCCCATGATTTTACCATATAAAACATGTTTTGATTTTTTGTAAATACCTCATAGGATTGGGCATTTCCAATTTTAATTTACACTACCCCTGTGAAATATTTGTTTATAAATTGCTTAAAAGTGAAGCATAAGTTATTCAAATTCTCATTGGTATTTTTTTTTAATGCAAAATTTGACAAAAAACAAAGAAAACAGCATTACGGACGAAGTTAAAGCCCCATTCAAATACATGTACATAGCTAATTTAAATACTGTCAGTATCTAAATTACAGATTCGTGTAAAATGTCTTATTTTATCTTAAATACACAGCTTTCTGCTGAACCACTTGCAGGCTATGTTAACACATCTATGACAATAACAAAGGTACCAAAATCTGAATTTTGATGATTTTTACGATCGTCCAGATCAGCAAATCACTAAATGGGCCTTTAAGTCTTCCATAGACAGATTACAAGTTACGAATAAATAGACAATTAGATAACTTTTATTTGAAATACTCACTCCAGTTATGGAAGATATAAGTAAAGCCACAATACAGAAGGAGTATAGGTTTCAAAATGATTAACCTTGACCAATTACATTTGGAAAACATATTCCCCCTATAAAAGATATTTCCAAAATCTTCCACAGGGGTACTGTGGATTTTAACTGCCCATTTATAATAGCCCATTGGACATAGCCAAACATACAAGAACTAATATGTCATTACCGTGATACAGTATATTAATTAGAACTAACCAACCTAATGAACACATACAATTAAAAACGAGGACACAGATACCATGGTCTATGGCAGGATTAAGCAACCAGAGCTCATTTTTGTTTCCTTAAGGGTAGGCGAGGTATTGTTGGTCGAAGCAACATGAAAAATCGATTTTCATTATCTATATCAATATATTATTGAAAATTAACGCCTTGATGTTTTGCAAATGTTCATTCTGCAAATCATATACTTTGCAAACTTGCTTAATTTATTGCTGTTAATGAGTTATGTACGTTTTACAAAAGTGTTGTTGTTTCAGCCCTCTTTACAACGTAACTCAAGAACCGCAGCACCTATAAAAGTGTATCTGTGATATTTATATTCTTCTACACGCCGCTATGAATTGAGCAATGCAGTTTTTGCCAAAGCTCACTACCATTCGTAAGATGCTGTGAACTACCAAATCACAACAGTTTAAAATAATTAATAACCTTAATCAAAAGAATAGTTACAGTTGTTAATATGGTTTCATTTCAAAGCTTCATCATGAATATTTATTTCATTCATTATTCATATTATGTCATTCATTTAAAAAAAAATTATGTTTACATTGCGAATCACAAGACTACCGCAAATCTCAACAATCACAATTTCTCCCTATTCACTACACAAAAATTCTAAGATTTCCAGTCACAATGTGCATTTTGGCTTTAAATGGTTCTATCTTCAAAATTATTAATTCCTCTAGCCTTCTCCACTCCACACCCGAGATACGAAAAGTATTTAATTTCTAGACAACTTATAACCACAGAAATCCAAATAATGCAATAAAAATAAAAATATGAGATACACATTTTATTAAAACTGATACTGTGGCTTGTAACAAAATCAGATTTCTCTTCAGATGTTTAATAAAATTAGCAAATTTTTTTACTAGTAAAATCCAGGTTTTTTTATCATGTCATCCCAGATATTTTCTTCCGTACCCTGCATACCAACTTAATAGTTATGTGCACAGGTTGAATTCCTTCGAACATAAATAGCTTTGCAATCACTTTTCTGTAATTGGGTTTTCATTTTTCAAGTATCAAAATTTAGTAATGAAATAAAAACTATGACCACTTAAATACACAGACAGCCTTAGCTAGCATTTCATTTGTGTCTTTTGACTTTCATCAAAAAAAATCAATTTTTGTTTTTAATTTCTTTAACAAAAAGATTGCAAACTCTGCTATTTTTTTGCACACAAATGAAAATCCTTGGCTACTCTACCCATCAATTACTGAAGCATTTCATTAGCAGGGTCGGATCCAGGAATTTTTTGATAGAGGGGGCGCCTTTTGGTCGACGACGAAAAATGGTGTTAAGGGGGTTACCCCCTCGAAAACTCAACGGTTTTGGCCCATTGTTTGCTGTTCATGGCCGAATTTGTTAATTTTTTAAAATTTCTTTCACTTTTTGTATTTTAAGTTAGGCGGCGCCGTTGCTAGTCAAAAAAAATAGAGGCGTGCGCCGCGCCCCTAAATCCGCCCCTGATTAGTAAGTATATCTTCTTACAAACCAGTTTAAACCTCAATCATTTCTTTCAAAAATAATATTCTCTATCATCACTTGTATTATCAACAGGTTAAGGACCCACAGTCCGGTCCTTATTGGAAAAAAGATACGATCATCATCAATGATGGGACTGGAAAAGAATACGTAAAGTTGTGGAATACAACTCTGCCCAACAACCTCCAAGGAAAGACTGTGGAATGCTCAAACATTCGAGTTACGAGTTTGTGACAAAAGCTGGCATCGCGTACCGTAATCTGGAATCAGGAGCAAATATGTCTTTAAAGGTAAAAGAGAAAAAATGCAAAAAACTAGTTTTTTGCTACACTTTTTTACATGTTTTTTTTTTCAAACTTAGCTTCATTTTTAGCCAATTTTACAAGTTGACATCGACTTGACACCTTTGATCTCAATATATCATCTTCAACATCATTCAATCACCTATGCATTTTTCCCTCTGCAATATAGTAGAGGTCAATGAGTACAAAACCATTTGACTGTTAAAATGGTATTGATTCTTTTCTACTCCATGTATTTTCATATCTTCTGGAGGACGCTTTGAACTTTTTTTTTTCAATTTTAATGTATACCTTTAAAGCCTTAATATACGATCTTTTTTCAGAATATACCTTTATTTTTTCACAACCAATTTTTTGGCATATTTGTAATACTAATACATGTTCCAACTTAAATCTATGAGCAAACTGTCAAATTTGCCCTATGTAGCGGAGTGATTTTCTGTTGGTCCAACATATCATCATAATTTTCAGATTATGATAATAATATGTCACAAAGATCGCAAATGGTAGTTTCCTACGAAGCCAATTTACGCTCACTTCACATGTGGAGGGCGTAACCAAACTTTGGCTGCGTAGCAAACTAACTCTGTCACTGACACCGCACTCGCCGTCCTGATCCAAATAGTACGAGATATTTGAGTGATAGAGCTGAAGTTTATATTGTTTCTTTGCAAATTCCCAATATTTGTCAC
The DNA here is from genome assembly GCF_039555335.1 of Amphiura filiformis. Lineage (NCBI taxonomy): Eukaryota > Metazoa > Echinodermata > Ophiuroidea > Amphilepidida > Amphiuridae > Amphiura > Amphiura filiformis. Next base: position 14,683,936 of record NC_092635.1, on the reverse strand, counting down.
TCCAATGTATTGCGAACTTTCATAATGATTGCATATTTTAAACCAAATAATTAATATAAATATTCTATACTAATAACTGTCTTTTCAAATTATAGATAATTGAGGATCCAGATGCAAAAGCGGAGACAATGACAATAACACTGGCAGGCATCATCCAAGATGAGTAAGTATTTATTTATAGCTATACACACAAGTAAAAATATAAAAAAGTAACATTATATATCATTCTGAGAGACATCCTTATTAATTTGTTATTTTCTTTTTTTATCATACATTTCTGTTTAAAATTGCAATAATACAAAGTGTTTGTCAACACATAAAATCAGGGAGGCCCCCAATATTTCCCCCAGAATTTCTCCAAAGCCATACCTAGCTTCAACAAAGTGTTTCAAATGTGTTTATAAATTTTACTAACCAAGAACTTCTAAACATATCTTTTTATCACAACAATTTTAGAAGCAAAGTAAGCAAGATACATGTTATTTAAATATTTTACTTTGCCTAGTGTTATAAAATAATTAATAGCATAATCCTATAACACACTACTAATAATATATAAATTATACTGTCCAACAACCTTGTTTGAGTAAGTTCGCACTTATTTGATCAAAATCACCACTTTTAATTGATTCTTCTTACCTTTGTACATGTTTTCTTCAGTACCGGTATCTATATGTCTGCAACATCAAAAAGACCCCTTAAGTATCAAATTACCTCATTTCCCTGTTTACGCCACTTGGGGTATCATTATAGATATTTCTCAGTTGATGCCATTTAGGGTATGGTTTTTGCATGTGCTACACCATTTAGGGTAGGATTTTGCATGTGTTTCGCCATTATGGGGGTGAGGTGCCAATTTGGTTATATGAAAATTCACCATTAAGGGTACATTTCAGAGATGTTCAGACGCGGGCAGGAGGCACTTTTGTGTGAGAGTAACTCCCGCGCTTGTAATAAATCCAATAATGATATTAACTAAGACACATATATATGCCAAATAAGCTGTAAACACTGTCAAACAACTTGGTTGTAGTTAAATACAGCCAATACATTTGTCAACTAGTCCAAACTCACATTTCACAGCGCAATCTTTCTTTATACAGAAACGTGATCTTGGACAAAGATGACAAGGTATATGAAATCATGGAAGTAGCAGGTATCCCAGACAAACACATGGTGGGCCATAAACTGAATATATATACAAAGTACGCCACCAACCAAATCATCAAATGGGAAGGTAAGTAACCAATTAAATACTAAAATGATGTAACAACCTCAGACAGGGCCAGATTTACCTTTCTGCGTGCCCTAGGCCAGGCTAAAAAGCCCCAAACTCACCGAGGAAAGCCTCTACACTCTATAGTGGCTAGATTTAGGTATAAGATCGACGGTGTCTGCACTCTGCAGGAGCATTACTATTAACAGAGAGATGATCATAGATTTTACTAGGACATTTGTGTACAAAGCACAAAAAAATCCATATTCAGACTATTTCAGCCCCAAAAGGTACATGACGCTATATAACTGGCAAATGCACACAAAGCATGACAAATTTTACAACTTAACCCTATTTCGGCCTAAAACATAGTATTTTGGGGCTAAAAAGGAAGATGCCCACCGCAATTTGCGAGCCCGGGCCCATCTGGTCCATTATGGTAAATCCGGCCCTGACCTTTGAGTAAAAACTCGCCTACCAATAAATCATAGGCTTATAGTAGCTCCTATTAAACATACACTTCTCCATAGTCCACAATTGCCCATTCTTGCATACTCTTGCGATTACATTTAAGCATAAAACATCGATTTGTATTAATTTGTGTGCAATTGATAGATTTCACATCTGATATTTTCAGTCACCATACTCCCTCTGTTTGTTAGCTTCCCATTTTTTACTCTGGCTTTCACGTTCAATAAACTGGTACATTCCAAAATCAGAATTGTTTAGTATTGAAGTGATCAATGAGCCATTATAACTTTTATTCTCACTAATCATCTAATTATATAAACTCTTTATGACTAATTATTACCAAATCAAACCAAATTTATTATAGAATAGACCTTAAATCATATCAATAACAATAAGTCATACTTTCCAATCAACAGATGCAGCACCAAAGAAGGAACCATCCAAAAACCCAAGCAATGGTAAGTTTTCAATATACTAGTAATATTTTTTTTTAATTGCAATAATATCCAACGAGTGCCAATAACAAAGCAAAAGCCCACCAAATTCACACTAATTAACTAAGACATAGCCACCATTGAGATATATTATCATTCAAATAAGGTAAAACCATTCCGTACAAAATACTATACCTAAAACCAGGACCTGACAGGAAGCTAAAATATTATTTGAATGAACAATAATGATCAATACTATATAGCTAAGTCAATAACACCATATATTTTACACTAAAAATATAGGCCTAGAGCCTAATTACCGCTAAATTTCTTTTTCCTAATCATGTATCAACAGATGCAGCAACACCAACCAAAAAACCTGCAGAAAACGTCCCAAACAAAACCAAAACAGGTAAGTTCCATATTAAAAAAAATTTAAAATGTACTCAATCTAGTTATAGACCTGAACCTACCCCCATAACAATTTAGCCGGAAATGACACCTAAACTATGAACTTTGCCCTTTGCATCATACATATTTTCAAAATGTTAAGAATGTCATGACTCATAAGGATCGATCATTAATTCCTGTTAAATTTGAGCCCGATTAGATCAATTTTAGAATTTAACCTTTCACCCATAAACTTTGACCATAGAGGTCTTAAATATTTTTAACATGTTTAGGATGTCATAAGGATCATTTCTGTACAAGTGTCATCAACATACATTACATGTATCAAATATAAATTTTTAAACATTTTTAAATTTCAACCAGACATGACCTTTGACCTAAAATGTAGATCAAGTTTTGTACATCCGTTAAAGACAATGCATGTGTGTAAATCCTAATTCTGTACTACTTAATTTGTGCCAAAAGTAACGCTTTGAAGGTATTGTCAAATCTAGTAGCAAATCATTCACAATATCAAATTGTATTAGGCAAAATAAAAAAATAAACATGTTTCACGTCCCCTCCCGCTTCCTTTTTTGAGGTTTCCTCAAATATATTTTTATTTTTTGAAATTCAGTTAGGCCTATAACTTTTCCAAAAATAAATAGGAATGCTTTCTATATAGCCTTGTTAAGATACAAGAAACATTTTAGAAAGGTTTTGCGATCATTGAAAGGGGTGTAATTCTCAGAACAAGAAATAAAAAAGGGCCTCCTTTTTCCAGGCATTATTGTATACGCTAAGGGGTGGTGCAATAATTATGTGTACGGGGGTGAATTCTCAAAATGTTCTGCCAAAATCGCTTGTTTCTTTGGCCGTGCCAAAAAACCTTTGACCGTGCCAAAAACCTTTACCCCCCTTTTGCGTGCCAAAAATCTTTGCACCCCCCCCTTACACATGCAAGATTTGGGGAACCAATTTAAAACCTTAACTTGTCTTAACATATAATGCGAGCGCATCGAGCAGGAAATTTTGCATATTTGAACATGTTTGTAACGTTTTCCTATGCCTTTTTAGGGCGTAATATAGAAACGGTACCCAAAATATCTGTGCCAAAAATTGCTTGCCCCCGTTCGACCTGCCAAAAATCGCTTGACCCCCCCCCCCCCCCAAAAAATGCTTGCCCCCCCCTTTTGGCCTGCCAAAACATCTTTGCCCCCCCCTATAATTCACCCCCCAGGGGTACACATAATTATTGCACCACCCCTAAAACAGCGTGATAGGCATTTACACCAATTTTGCGATAGAAAATAAAAAGCCCCCTCCTTTTTTTTCGAAAACCCGGACGTCAAACATGTTTCATTTTTTACTTTGGTTAAAATCGCGACATGATTTTGACTATGCCCACAAAATTAACTATTCCCTGGAAATAGTTCATGTGTGCTTCGTTCCCAGCGTATTACGTATACGCTATAATTAACACAGACACCATATATTATAATCTGTGCCGTGCCGTTCGCTTAAAACTCCCGGTTAAAACTATTAATTTCTCTTCCCAAGATCCATGTTTTCAACCAAACAAATGACTTTTAATTTACAGTTCATTTCAAGTCAATGCAAATTATACAACAAACATTAATAATTTTTCAATTCTTGTTTGTTCATTTCACAGCACCTGCAGCTGAAGGGAAACCACCCACCAAGTAAAACTACCAAGTAAACAAAAACAGTTCAAGCCACATGTCACAAAGAAACTTGCCCAAAGTTGACAAAATTGTCTAAAAATGCCTCGAATTTAGCAACAATTTTGAAGAAAACTGAACATGATAGTCTTCACGTAACATCAAATGTTACGAAATTCCGGGCATTTTGACAAAATTTTGCCAACTTTGGGCAACTTCCCCTGTGACATGTGGCCTACTTCTGTAAATCAATACAAAATCTTTCAACAGAAAACTTAAAAAAAAAAAAATTAAACAATTAATCATGCTTAATCATTGGCTTAGGAAGATTGTCAACATGGGGGGAGGCCTGAAACTTGACAAAAAATGTTGTTTGACACACTGCGAGATGCAGGGTTTCCCCCCTCGCAGCTAGAACAATTTGCAATATATAGGTATTTTTTAACTTCACCTAGGATTATTGGCGGGCTGAAAGATATTCCAGCCCCTACACCAAAATTATTAAGCAGGCTAACCCCCCCTTCCTAAGCCTATGTTAGTACTAGAGGGTGCACAACTTATAAGTTCCCCTAATGCTTTTTGAAATAAATCGAACATTATTTAACGAAATGTAAAATTGTAAAAAGTTACGAGTAACCTTATTTCTTTTACAAATCTGGACCAATTTGTAGCGTCACACATTGCGTTTGGTCACAATAGTTCATTAAGTAAAAAAAGAGGGAGTTTTAAAAGTTGCACCTGAGTCCATAGGAGTCAATTGTCAAACAATACAGTATGTCAGGCCTGTCCATGTGTTTGTAATGGAAATAAAACTCTACATGTTTAGTAAGGGATGTGCCCCACTCCACTGTTGACAAGTGCATTGCAACGTCACCGCATGCTGTTTATTAAATTCCGGACCCGTTGCTGGTCCAAGTTTTTCCATACATGTTGGATTGCTCGGGTTAGCTCTTGTGATGTTGTGTTTTCATTGATAAGGTAGTCAACCTCATTTTTAACATATCCCTTCCAACTCAGCCATTTATCATTAAAAAGGTTAAACATCTGCTTTGCTTTTGAAAAATAAGAATAAAGATTAAGTTTCCTTTTACAAACACATGAATTTCCCTGACCTACTGCATTGTTTGAGAATTGAGTCCTTTGGGCTCAGATGCAACTTTTAACACTGTTTAAAACAGTAGTCTCTTTTGACTACCCAAATCTTTTTACAAGTTTGCATTTTGTCAAATATTTCGATTTATTTTCAAAATTATTTAGAGGGGAACTTATAAGTTGTGGACCCTATATGATCATTACACAAATGAATCGTTTTAAACTAGTTTTAATTTTCACAGCTATAACATTGTACAATTATAATTATTTCCTAATCATGTATTGTAACTTGTAATTAAAGATGAAAAAGCTCTTAAGTCAGAACATATTAAACTTTCTTTTCACCATCCATTCAAAATTCATATCTGTATAAAACGTTCACACATATTCGTCTCGGGTTCACACCCAGGTCTAAATTCAAGTTAATCTCAGTTCAACACAATTGATATTTTCAACTGATCTCAACTGCTATTTTGACCTGGGCAAACACTTGTTGGAAGGGGAGGGGCTGATATAAAAAAAATTCACCGCAAACAATTTTCGGGGCCCCCTTTCAGATTTCACAAATTTCAGGGCCCCCTCTTTGACATGAAAATTACAGGTCAACCCCATAGAAAAGCATATAAACTCGTCATTTTTTTTTTTCAGGCCCCCACCTTTAGGAGGGTCAAAATTTTTCAGGACCCTTTTTGCATCATGCCCTCCCCTAACAAGTGTTTCTGAACGGTCCATACATTAAGTATATTTTCATTTAAGCAATTACAATAATTTTAAAGTACTGTTTTAATTTTGAAAACTGTAACACTCTAAAATTTTCATTATTTACTAATCATGTATTGTCATCTGTACATTAAGTACAATCGTTTTATTTAAGCCGTATGATCTATTATAATTAAAATCAATGTTTCAAATTGCCATATTTTCTGATTAAAAGCAAGTTACAAATAGAACATGTCTCTAGTCTCCCCCACCCCTGATTCCTTTTTTAAAGTCACTTCAATTTAATTATCTCTCTAAAAAATGTTTCAACAGAAAACTTTTTAAAAGTTAATTTAAACATAGGCCTTCAAACATGATTTAAACAATTAATCATGCTTAGTCATTGTCTTGGGAAAATTTTCAATATTGGGGCGGGCTGAAACTTGACAAAAAATATTCTTTGCCAAACTACAGGTGCTCGACAGCGCTTTCCCCCCTCGCAGTAAAATGTGCAAAATATAGGTCACAAAGACCCATTTCCCCTCTATTTTATCACAATTTATTAACTTCACATAGGATTATTGGCGAGATCAAAGGTATTATTCCAGCCCCTGTACCAAAATTATTGAAAGGACCAAGCCCCCCCGGTCCTAAGCCTATGAATAGTACTATGATCATTACAGAACTAAATCGTTTTAAAGTAGTTTTAATTTTGAAACCTGTAACATTGTAAAATTATAATTATTTCCTAATCATGTATTGTCATTTGTCATTAAAAATGAAAAAGCTCTTAGTCACAACATATTAAACTCTTTTCCATTCAAAATTCATATCTGTATAAACCATTCACACATATTCGTCTCAGTAAATCCCAGTTCAACACAGTTGATATTTTCAACTGATCTCAACTCGAATTTTGACCTGGGCAAACACTTGCTTGGGGGGGCTCATGTACAAACATTTCATTGCAACAAGCTCCCCTTTCATATTTCACGGCCCCCTCTTTGACATGAAAATTATAGGTCAACCCCATAGAAAAGCATATAAACTTGTGGTCATTTTTTTCAGGCCCCCCACCTGAGGGTCAGAAAGTTTCAGGACCCCTCCTACATTAAGTTTGACATTTTCATTTAAACAATTACAATTATTTTCTGATTAAAACCCACTTGCAAATGTTCCTCGTCTCTCAACTGTTTTCCAATTACACAAGTGAATCGTACGTTTTAAAGTACTGTTTTAATTTTGAAAACACTGTAAAATCATAATTATTTACTAATCATGTATTGTCATCTGTACATTAAGAGCTATTAAGTACAATCGTTTCATTTAAGCCGTATGATCTATTCTAATTATTTGTATATATCAAATTGCCATATTTTGTGATTAAAACCAAGTTGAAAATAGAACATGTTTCTCGTCTGTCTCCCCATCCCTGATTCCTTTTTTTTACCTAGCTGGGGGGGTTTACACCCCCAGTCAGGTATTCTAATGCTATCCAATGCTTAGAAAAAGCCTAAAATTAGTAAATATCAGGGCAAACTTTCTCACAATGCCTCTGGCAGAGCAAAGATTTTTTATTAGCACATCAAAAGGTCAAAATTTTGTGGCATGTCCAGGGGTTGGGGATTGACTTTTGGCAAATTATTTTGAGAATTATCCTCCCTACCCTTACAAATAATTATTGCACAGCCCAGCAACTGGGGTTTAGCCGTGTTCAGGCGGGCTTAGGGGTAGGTTAGTGTTAAGCTAACACGAAACTACCTCTAAGGTAACTTCGTGTTAGCGACCGTCTGAACAAGTATCGTGTTAACTACCTCGAAGCTTAACACGGAAGATTTACCACAGAGAAATCTCTGTGGTAGCGGCGCTAACTGAAGCGATCGTTCGTGTTAGTACCGTATGAACAAGATTCTGGGGTAAGCTTGACCTTATGGATACTACACTTACAATTTCGCAGTATTTTAAATTTCTTTAGCATAAATTCACAATAATTTATCTCCGTTTCTCACCGAGAATGAAGTGACATGATGAAAGAAGCACCACAAAAGCGAAAAAAAAAAAAAAAAAACACAATAAACTGGTCAAAAGAAGAAACGGAAGAGCTGATATTAGTGTCTTGAAAGACAAAGAAATTGAGTGCAGAAGAAAATAACAGCTAAAAAACACGTGTAGGACATAATTGCCCTGAAACGAAGAGATATCAGCTTCCACAGTGTACTTGCAGTATAGCAAACGGCCCTAAAACTTCCAGGAAAGTCCTATATTTACCACGAAGTAAGACCGAGCCGTGCAGCTAACACGGAGTGCTTAGAGTTAAAGACCACGAGGAAGGACCGTGTGGACAAGTATCCGTGTTAAGTCATGACCTTGCACTACCTCCGTATTACGGTAACACGGAGGTAAGCTCCCGTGTGATCATGCAATGTTCTTATGCGGCTGCCAATGCAATCCCTTCCCCCAAGACTACCCCAGGCTCTCAATTACAATCCCAGCCCTACCCCCTGCTGGTATAAAACGCAATACCCTGAATTTTTTATCAGCTAAGAAAAACGTAGGACAGTAACAGTATATTTATCAATGAACTTAATTTTTTTATATGGCCTAGCCTAACATGGAAAGTTTCTAATTTGAGAAGTTACCCGTTGAAAACTTATGCTACACCAAAATTAAAACCAAAAAGGACTGTCATTTCATAAAATTTAGTATGTCAAACCTAGTTATAAATCATTCAATAAATTATATATATCTCATCTATGCCACTCCCATGATATTAGACACACAATAATGTTTTCAGGTGCTATAATTACGTGGAAACCTTAGATTGTAACCTTTGCCATTCACATTGAAACTATTGTTAATTTCTCTTTCCAAGATCAAACAGATGACAAGAATCTTAACATTTGGTATATAAAATAAATATGACTTGGTGCTTTTTATTTCAAGGCATCGGTTTCTATCTCAAAACCATGACTATGTTTATAGGCCAGAGCTTTGCAACTTAACGACAATTTACTTAGGGAATGATCACAGACCTTGACTGGAAAAATAACCAAAATTTAAATAAAACGCAATTTCTCTCTTCTTACAATTTAACAAATTCAAAGTTCATTTCAGATCAATGTAAATTGTAAATAAATTAATAATTTTTCAATTATTCTTTCTTCATTTCACAGCATATGTACCTGAAGCAAAGAACAAGCCCAGTACAACAAGCATGGCAAGTCCACCTGAAGACAATGTCAAAACCAAACCATGCACACCACCTAAACCTGCAACCAAATAAAAAATAGGCTAAACAGTTTTCATAAGGAAACCCGAGCCCCCCCTCCCCCCCCCCCCAACTCAACACCAAAGCTCACAACATGAGAGTTCTCAAATCTTTCCAACAATGATTTTCATCAAATTTACCCCCTTTTTCATGCAAAATCAAGGATAAAATTTGGCCAATAACAACCCCGTTTTTGTAGTTTTCAATGACCACCATTTCAAACACCCCTTATCAATGACACTAAATATTTACATAAAATTTCTGGATTTTCTCAAGTACCTTTTTATCCAAATTTTGCGGACAGTGCAAATTAAATACCCCTATTTTCCTGATTTCACTGTCAAATTTCAACATACTCATGGACAATGCAAATTAAATACCCCTATTTTACCAATTTCACGCCACTTGCTACTGGTAAAAAAGCAATACCTTTTCTGCACAATTTGGTAACTCTCATGGTTGTCAACTTTTGTATTGAGTCTGGGCCAGACAAAATTCTCCAAAAATGCCTAAAATTTTAAAACTACGTCAAGAAACCTGAGCATGAGTCTTTACACAACGTTATAAAATGTTCCGAAATTCCAGGTATTTTGGCAGAATTTTGCAAACTTTGTGGACAACTTCTTCCCCTATGACATGTGCCTTATAAATCAGTAAAAAATTAATCATGCTTAGTAATTAATATGATCACTACGGAAATGAGTCGTTTTTAAGTAGTTTTAATTTTGAAATTTTGAAAGCTGTAACATTGTAAAATTATAATTATTTTCTAATCATGTATTGTTATTTGTAATTAAAAATTTCGGCCCCTTTCAGATGTCACAAATTTCAGGGCCTCCTTTTTGACATGAAAATAATCAACTCCATAAAAAAGCATATAAACTCGTGGTCATTTTTTCAGGCCCCCACCCTTAGGAGGGTTAAAAATCTTTAGGTCCCCTTTTTGCATCAGGCCCCAACAAGTGTTTGTGAACAATCCCTACATGAAGTCTGATATTTTCATTTACAACTATTTTGTTAAAAAATGTTTCAAATTGTCCTATTTTCTGATTATAAAACCAAGTTAACAAATAGAAACTGTTTTCCAATTACAGTTTTTAAAAGTTATAATTTAAACAATTAATCATGCTTAGTGAATCATTTTAAACTGTTTTAATTTGGAAAGCTGTAACATTGTAAAATTATAATTATTTTCTAATCATATATTATCAGTTCTAACTAAATTTTTTTTCTTATCGCCACCCCTTCAAAATTCAAATCTATAGTAACATTAAGTGTAATATTTTAATTTAAGCCATAACATCTATTGTAATTACAATTATTTTGTTAAAAGATGTTTTAAATTGTCATATTTTGTGATTAAAACCAAGTTACAAAAAAAACATCTTCCTCGTCTTCCAATTACAATTTTTGGGCATACACACTCCAGCGTGTACACACCATACTAATATCACTTTTGACATTTAATGATGTTTAGCACAGCAGCAAAAGAAACCCCGCTGCGATTGGGAAACACCAAACATATTATCAAACGATCGCATCACGTGATCGCTTCAGTTGTGATCATGGCTTCCTTCGCGATAGACGTCCGGTCACAGCATTCCGATTTTCAAAACAACGAGTTTGTAAATATTCATTGTATTTTAGGAAAACAAGAGAGGATTAGGATTAAATTTAGCAACTTTCCTGGAGGCCGTGCCATTTGTCGCATGGCACACATTTCTTTCCCAGGAAAATCTTCCGAGAGAAGAGGGTGTTTAATCATCGAAACAAACGAACTGCAAGACGAGAGAGAAACTTTAAGAAATCCAAGATTTGTGTATGTGGAGAGCAGTTGCATGGCAGAGGTAAGCATATTTCATTCGTTTTGTTTTCAATGTCTGGTATATCATTTGAAGTATGATGTAATTTTTACTCCATTTCATTGAAAATCGCATAATATAGATAAATAAAGCCATAAATTTCGGTAACTTCAGTGTACGTGTGGACGCCGCAATGGTGCAGAATTCTGCAACCATGTCAGCATCGGCTCGTGGGCTTGTGGGTCGGCTCGATATCAAAAATGTTCCGATAAATTAGAATAATATAATAAGTTAGAAAAGGCTTGCACATCCCCATTTACGAATTTTATATTGTTGAATTTGTATTTTCACCGTATATCAATATAATATGATGATAAATAAAATAAAAATAGTAATTAAAAGAGGAGAGCGTGGCCTAGCGGTTAAGGCATAGGACTGTGAACCCAAGGGTCAAGGGTTCGAATCCCAGGTCCGGCTCTTTGTGTCCTTGAGCAAGACACTTCACTCTACTTGCTTAGTGCCGGAGGGCACTTTAAGCTGTCGGTCCCGATGTACATGCATATTTTCTCACATTAATGTAGTGTGCACGTTAAAAGAACGTCACAGGCTATTCGAAAAGAGCAGGGGATCATCCCGGTCATGTTGACTGTACTTCAAAATACACTCATCTACTCTAGGTTCCAGAGTAAAAAATAAGTACAGCTTGTCTGTACGCAGTGCGATAATACTCATACATATGAGGGAGGCACTTATAAGGAAGAAGAAGAAGAAGAAGAAGCTATCACTCGCATGTTGCAAATGTTGCCATGCATTTGTAGTGCATACTGCATCATGGCATGAGTGGCAAGGTACATTGGTGACCATGGTGACAAATACATTGCATTCAGTCAACCATAAGCTTAAAACGTTTTTCCAATATATTGATTTTCATGACAATTGACAATCACAAAGAGCATTGTTAGAAATTTGATCAAGTTTAATTGGCAGGGTTCGATTTTACTTGTGTCGTGGAGCAAAATGCTCCCCATTTTGGACAACCTGAGCACAATCGAACCCTGTTTAATAATTGGCCAGCTAAAATGTCATGGATCAGAAGCAGGCCATTTATATGTTTATTGTCTATTTTAGTTAGCCTTGCGTGCGGAAACCACTAGCATGACTATACTAAAATGCAGTAAACCTTTGACGAGCGCGTATTGTAAGGATACGTCGCGTATTTACTGCGTTGCACGCACTTGTTCTGATTGGCTGCAGAGGCGATCTGTTGTTGCCGAGTGGAAATTTATGAATGAACTGTGCGCCGTACGGCGTACGCATTGTTAGCGCCGAATTTGCAACATCACGGTAGTCGTGCTCGTCAAAGGTTTACTGCACTAGACTTTACAGTGACAATTAAGATACCAAAATCTGAATTTTGATGGATTTTTTGATCGTCCGCTGTTCATGGATCTAAATAGTTTCTAAAAATGGGTGCAGCGCCACAACAATTTTGTTTTGCAGTTTTACTTCTTTCTTTTACAAATCATGCATATTTTAATGATGGATTTGGTCTTTTTGTCTTTTGTGTGTTTAGTGGAGAGATGACAGATTGGCTGATAATGAAAGGTACTCATCCGTGTGCATCCTCAAGTGGCGTGTTGTGGGCCATGTACCAAGTTTAAGACCCAAGCAGGTGCGACTGCAGCTGACAGATCTTCCACTGGTTGTTGGTTCGAATGACTGTGATTGCACCAAGCCGGCCGTGATCGACGAAGATGAAAATGAAGATGACGATGGTGACAACGAAAATGAGGACGATGAGAGTGACTGCAGCGGAGATGATGACGAAGAAGATGTGAGTGAACAAGACGACGAGGAAGACGACGAAAGTGACAACGATGATGAAGTACGTCTAGTCCCAGAGACGATAAGACTTGTAGGGTCAAATTTTGAGCCACGATATCAGGTTGCTTTAGACAAAATAAGAGACAAAATGTCGCACCATGAGACAATTCACATTCAGGTTAAGAATGAACCAGAAAATCCGATGGACACGAATGCCCTCAAAGTAGAGGCAGAACTTTCTCCAGCCTGCTGGACTATAATTGGTTATGTGCCAAAGGCTAAAATCCCTAAGGTGACTAGCGCACTGAAATATGGTGAGCTTGTGAGTTGCAAGTTAAAAGGGCCACCATTTTTTCAGCTTCATCCAGTTCGCAGTGGATTAGCCGCAGTAGTAATTCTTCTAAAGAAGCATGCGTGGATGCATAATGACAACCGCAACACTTATAATAGTGACTTGTCATATATTTGAGACTATTTCTTTGTGTTAGTGTTCTTCGCAAGAGCGTTGTATACCTGGTAAATCTGCATTTTTGTCACTCAGGATAAGTATTAAGTATTTTTAAAGGACCGGCCACTATTTATTCCCTGGGAGTTAGGCAACAAAAAAAATAAAACCCTGTTCTACAGGCGTCTGGACCTTTCAAGTAGAGTTTGTCAATTGGGCTTTGCAAACGACCCCAACAATCACCAAAATATGTACATTTTGCTATTTTGGGAAATACCAAAAAATAAAATTGTTGCATAAATAAAATTTGGGACGGCATTCTTCTGTGCAGGAAAAATTTGTTTCCCCAATCTTGTAAAATCTCGGTCACCCGTAGAACAGGGTTTGTGTAAACACATGCATTTCATCATGTACTGAATGTATGTGTGGTTAATCTTTAAGGTTCAAGAAAGAAAGCTACGGTAATTTATTTTGAGTTATTTTGTGGCGAGTGATGATGCTATTCATTATTTAACACACATCAACCTTTTTGCATATGTTAACCAACAAAGCATTGAATTTGAAGGCAAGAAAATGATAGGTCAATATGTTAGGTCATCAAAGGAATTCTAAGTTGTAATTAAGATGGCAAAATAATGAATGATGAGTTCATGACATGGCATAAACAAAGGGTGACGCGGGTACACAACACGAAACCCGCAATCAAACTTTCAAGGACCTAATCTTGTGTTAAAAAATGTTCATACTATTTTTGTAAAATCTTATGTTGAGTTTCAAACTTTCAAAGCTCATTAGCCATGTCTCCATTTGGACAATCATGTTGAATAAAAAAAAATCAGGTTTTTTTAATGGGCAAAATTTAAATCTTGTTTGGGTTTATCAGTTCTTTATTCAAATAACAAGTGCTGCTGTAAGCTATTATATACCTAGGAATATGATTGAGTCATTGAAATAACCTTCAAGTTGATTTACCTCACAATTTTCACACAATTGGTTCAAGACTTTAGTGTTTACACAATCAGCATGGCAATATTGAAAAATTGAGTTAGCTTGAAATTCCCCTGGAAAAGGAACTTCCTGCTTATTTGTCTCGTAACCCGTACGAAACTCAGGGAGCTGATCCTGGTAGCGAAGGTTATTTGTGGAATGTCTAGGGTGTGCGCTCTTGAAGCAGCAAAGTCCCTGATTTGTTGTTTATGGAATGATGTGGGGCCGTAGTGGTCAACGACAACATGTAAAGTGTGCTGAGGCTTGTGGATCAACGTCTAGGTGTTGTGCCTGTGCGTAGCGCATTATAAATAACTGCACCTTTATGAAAAACCGATGATCAATTGAAAATTTTGACCTTTCGTTTTGAAGATATGGATTATTTTCCCCCAAAACACCAAAAAAATTAGGTCTTTTTGGGACAAAAATCCATATCTTCAATATGAAAGGTCAAAATTTTCAATTGATCGTCGGCTTTTCCTCCCAGCTACATACACTTTAAGAATATATCATTAGATTTTTCAAATTAACTTCCGAGGACTGTTATATATATATTCTTTGTATTCATAATGCAATTAGATATGCCTGATGTGCTCTCATGTCCCACTAAAAATACTCACATACAATGTAGTAAAGAACAACCAAATGACGCTGTTGAATGGAATAAACTTCTGTTATATTTTATTTGCATTTAAACAGCCAGGTTATTGTATGTTTATGTTATTGTAATTTTGATTATCAAAACATAAAATCTTAAACATAACATTATTGCATTTATAGTCTTCATGTGGTTACAAGAAGTCCAGTTTCAAAGTGTGGGTTGTCACAGGTTCAAATTTTTCATCTTGAAAAAACAATTCAAATTAAGAATAGATTGCACTATCTGGGGCGGATTGTTACATTATTGTAAGTATCATCACCAAATAGGTAAAGATCAGTACTATGGTTCGATGAGTATTTTGGTGAATAACTTCAGTTATTAGCAAAAAGGTAAAGGTATAAAACCTGTCACCCGGTTTCCTATGTAACGAGATATCATACATGTAGATAGCACAAACTATTCTTAATTTGAATTTTTTTTTTTTTTTTTCAAGATGAACAATTCAAGCATGTGAACTGAAGTCAGATCACAGAATTAAAATAAAATACACTTCCTTCATTCGTCTATAAAGAACTGAAAAACCTTTGCGTACATGTGCAATTTTCTTTGATAAATGTACACATTCCAATATAAGTGAAACAACAACTTTGTACATTTTGCAAGCCAATAGTCAACCTCTGGTCATTTTTTTCATCTGATAATTTATGACAATTAAATCATGATTAAATGGTCAACATTTTAAAATAAAACTATATAAAAGTAAACTAATTATCATTGTCTTTGTTGTTTTATTTTAGTGTGAGAATTAGTGTCGTTGTTGACATATCCGATCATCCACTTGTAATTTATGCATGCAATTCTTCTCTCACTTGTACAGGTAATCATTAGCAGTAAATTACTATGCAGCACTGCAGCCCAAGGTTTTTGGCATTTCTGAGTTATCCTTTTCAGCTTTTTATGTTGACATCTTCAAATTTCTGTTGACATGTTAGGACATTTGTTATGTTCACATGATGCATGCATGATGGATGACGGTAACAGCAGTAGTGAAAATGATGACATTACCATATTCGCATCCAAGGCGAAAAACACAAAGTGACTTTACCCCTAAATTCAGTCTCACAGCCACATTCAAAATACAGTGTAGCCTATCTGAATTCAAAATCAGCCATAACTTTAATTCAGAAGGTATATGATCAGGGCATAATATAACTGGTATCGCATCACATTTTGCTGCACAACCTAGCCAAATTGCTATGCAATCACACAAACATATGTCATTGCTATACATAATTATTGGTATACAAAATGAAACCTCACAATTTTGCTATGCAGTGTATTAGGGGAAGAGTCCTAAATAGGTAGAATATGGTAATGTCCTTTTTCCAGGGACCACTTATTTGAAGAAAAAAGGAAGAAAGTGGCTCCTGGTCCTTCAATTTGCTGCCAAACCAAAATTGTTAGCCTGTTGTTAATTACAATGCACTGTTTGTTTGTTTCTAGTACAGAAATCACGGTCTTGTGAAAATAAGACTAGACGTTACTTGTTATTTACAAATTCTTTTAGCACTTCTCTACAAGTTGAATGAATCCATCATCCACTTTGATCACTCATCTATACTTTTTTATACATAACCTCATTCAGTCATAAATAATGTTTAATGAATGTTTAAATTCTTTATAAATGTTGTCATTTCAGTTACCTCTGTTTTCAAGGAGATTTCATGATCATAGCATCCTCTTTCTAAGGCATATTTCACATACAAAAAAGAACTCCCAAAATTTCAGATGGAATTAAAATTGCACTTGCAAGTTCTACATGATTTCATTCTGTAAATAGAACATGCATACAAATTTGAAAATATTTCTACCTTAGAAGGCAATCGGCAAGAAATATTTTGCATGCAAACATGTAGTTGTATGTTTCCAGTGGTATAAGAGTGGGTATGAGGCTGTGGATCATGAAATGGCTCAAAATAATATTCATGTTTTCAATTTTTAAACAATTCATCATTCATGCCTAACCTGAATAACAATCATTCTTTTATGATGTTGAGAGTTGAGACAAAACATTTTGTGTCACCCAGCTGATGAAAGACTACTTTTCTGTAAAATTGTTGACAACATTTTACAGTAGGTTCCGGGCACAAAATGGTCTCGTTAATAACACAGAAGCAGGCTTTGCCGTTTGAGGAGAGCTAGGGCGATTGCTCCCCATCACTCCCTTCAATTAAAGATGCGCTTTTATTGCTCATCTACTTTTGGTGTAACCATGTAATAACCACACAGTACAGTAAAAATGCTCTCCTAGTGCTCCCCTGTAGCACTCAAGCAGATCTATTAAAAGCTCCCCTGCAAATTTCAAATGGCAAAGCCTGCAGAAGGGACCGAAACTGAGACACGGGAGAACCCTGGAGGCTATATATAGTAATGTCTATATCTCAGCACTACAATGAAAGTTCAGAACGTTGTTAAAACACAACACAGTCAATCAAGTAGCCACTCTGTGACTTTACTCCTAATCCAAGTCATCCATCCTCCCTGTTTCAGTCCTGGGGATTTTGTTCCTCTGTTAGTCTTGCTATATCAATATTGAGACTGAAATGAGTCTACTGTTGAATGAGTGATGATTTATAGACACCTCGCAACTTCAACATCATTTTGTCTGAACTATGAAAATGCTATGACATGCTCCAAATTCCATATTAAGAACGGTTTAATATAAGAATTTAACAAACTATTTATCAATAATTCAAAAGACACTAGACTCATTTCCCTTCATCAAGCAATTTAAAGTTAAAGAAAGTTTCCAGCAATCACAACATTATGCCCTTAAAGTTAGAAAAATAATTATCAAGCACAAATCATGTAACTCATGTGGGTTTTTTTTAAACAGCTGTGTCTCAACATGCAATATTCAAAATTCCTGGGGACCAAAATTGTCTGGGGCAATGACGTCCCAGCAATACAATGAAGGCTGGCGACAATTGAGCACAAATAACCATGATGCCATTGCCTTAGACAATATGATTTTGTTTCAAATAAAACCATGTGATTTGTGCTTGATCATTATTTTTCTCTAACATAAACTGAGCTCAAAAAGAAACTTATAATTTTTTACAACTTGTGAATCACAAGGTCATATCTTACAATACTGTCAATCAAAATGAACCAAAATTACACACAGGATTACCTTAATACTCTACTCAAAACACATGTCAGTAACCAAGCAGTTGTCCAACTGACACAACAGCAAAATGCACTGTCATGGGACAGCTTCCTGGACTTCCTTCACTTTCACAGTACAGCCCAACATTTGGCACCCAGGACAAAAATTCTGTGAGAATGCACACAAGATCCTTGCACAGATGATAAAACGGTGCTGCTTTCTGCTTTTCATACACTTTTTTCATGAAACAGGGCTGGGCTGTGAATGTGGTCCAAGAAGCTGTCCCATGTCAGTGCATTTTGCTGTTGTGTCAGCTGGATAACTGCTTGGTTACTGACATGTGTTAAGAGTAGAGTATTGAAGTAAATATGTGTGTAATTTTGGTTCAATTTGATGGACAGGATTTCAAGATATGACCTTGTGAAAAAGTTTCTTTTTGAGCTCAGTTTACTTTTGTATAAAGCATAATTTTGTGATTGCTGGAGACTTCCTTGATAGTTTAGTTTGGAGAATGGTACGTTACAAGTTAGGCTGAATACATTTTGTGTTAACACACAAAAACCTAACCTGTCTTTGTCCACCTTGGTTGAGTGTCATCGATTCACAAAACCCATATCATTCTTCACCATGGTGAGGTAGTGACTTCAGTATGCATTTGGACGCAGATTCAAATCAGGAGCATTCACTCACATCGCAGGCATAAACACACAGTGAAACAAGCCTCATATATTCAGCGGGTTTTCTGCCTCCGCAAGACAAAAAAGAGTATAAGGAGGCCTACTTAAATCTGGATCATCTGAGAACACTTAAAAATATGGTGCAAACGCAGGGGCACTTATCACTTCAAGAAACACTACGCCATGGAGTATACTGTGTGACCCCTTCATGGATTTGCATATATGGACAAACAATCACCGTCTTTAAATAGGCAATTGCTAGGGAAGGTAGAGGCTGGTCACCCTATCTACCACTGATTATATGAAATTTGTCAATTGTTTGTTGACCTCGAATTGGACTTGTTCTTCCATCTCCGTGGTTGGGGCTGCCACTTCCACCTCTGGCCGATGATTACGTTGTCTTATTGAAGTTGAATTGTGGGCTGGTAGTGACGACCTACCAGCAGTGATGACTGAGCTGTCTTCGCGAAATCTTCTGTGGAGTGTGCGCAGTCTGGAATCACCTTCACCGGGTTCATCAAATGATGGCATGTCATCTAGGGTGAATCGTTCGTTGAGTGTGTGGAAATAGAAAGGCAAATCGTCCACCATCTTGTATCCAAACTCCCTGTTAAAAAAAAATGGAAAATCAATTGCAAAAAATAACACTTGTTCAACATATTTCCACAAAACGCAAGCCCTGTAAGACTCGTATAAGAGCCATGCTATAATGCACGAAGCCTCTGTGCTTACGATGTGTGAAATAACAAAACTGTACAGCATGAAAAATTGAAATGTTTGTGTGCATAAAAATTTTGCGAGTTCATTCGATATGCAAAATTTTCATGCACACAAATATTTTTCTTCCTCTTGGCCTGGTACAAATTCACACAAAATTTTAATGCTGTAAAATGTCATGGTTGAAAGTATTACATTTATCAATATCAACATGCTTTTATTCTTATTGGTTATACCTTACACTTACATAACTTTTTTTTTCAATGCATGTGAAAACCAAAAATACTTTTCTAGGAATAAGGCTCGTCATAAGGCTTTTAAAAGCACACTAGGGCATCTCATTTTGAGATGACAGTGCAAATGCCAAATACTATGTAGTAATATATAAAATAATATGCAATAATCAACATGTTTTTCAATAAACAAATGAAAATGATGAAGCACTTGTAGAATACTTGAAAGTGTTTTACAAATAAAAACAAGGATTCATTGCCAATGGACCCCAATCTACTTACAGCACTAACTTTTGCCACCAGTACTTGAAGTCTTTCAGGGTCACATGCTTCCCCCCAGTCTTTGTATGGAGTAAGCTGAAAAACAGCTCCACATCGTCTGTGGTGCCTGCCCTAGGGTTTTCGCTATGGCCAATCGCCTCATTTTCAGACCGCCTCAGCTCCTGGCTGTCAATGTTGGTTGTAACACCGATTATAGTCTGGCGGCTAAATCCACAGAGTTTGTCTGCACGCCTGGAGAAAAAAGAAATGAAGAACGATTTGGTTATAATTTTACAACTTCAAGGAATCAAACTTTCAGCAAATGCAGAAATACTTAACATGATGGAAAATACAAATTAGTGGTATGTTTCTATGACAATTATCTTTTAGCAAGTCATTTGAATCGAACAATCACATCATTTGCCCAGTTCATGCAAGGAAATATAATATAAGATTTACCAAATGAAGAGCTTTGTTTCAAAACCCCTTCCACTTGCCCATTTTTAAGAATACATCAAAAAATCATCAAAAAATCATCAAAAAAATCACTGATATAATGGGGTTTGCAACAAAAGCAGTTTTGGGGGGATGCTTGGGTAGGATGAGCAATCTGTTAAAAACGGCTTTTGTTGAAAAACACCTGTCAGTGATTATTTTGATGATTTTTTGATGTGTTCTCAAAGTTGGGCAAGTGGATGTAAGGGGTTTTAAAACAAAGCTCTTCAAATACTGACCCACATTCCAAGGATGCCTCAGATAGGTGGTTTTTTAATTTTAACAAATAAACCACAATTTTGTCCAAAAAGCAATCAAGGAATAAGACCGAGATTAATACCTACTAGCGGGTACCCGCGCTTCGCGCGGGCCCCCGCTAGATGAGTAAATGGGAGCGGTTAGTAAACGGAAGCGGTTAGTATAATGATGGAAATGGTAATGGCAATTGGTATCGCTTTTAACAGCTCAATTATTACGCGGTTAGTGATGGTAGGCCTATCAGGCCTACCATTATTTGCCTCTACATTGCAAACGACTTCCTTAGCATAAAATCTGTTGCGTAGTTTTTGTATCAAACACCCTTTTTACTTATTTTTTCTTTGTCTTTCCCTTTTTTCTTTCAGTTTCTCTCTCTCTCTCTTTCCTGCGTTCCATTTGTCTTTCTTTTTCTTGCTTGTTCACTTTCTTTCTCTCTATCTCTATCTGTCTTCTTTCTTTCTTTCTTTCTTTCTTTCTGTATGTCTATTTTTTCTTTGTCTTTCCCTTTCTTTCTTTTCGTTTGTCTCTCCCTTTCTCTTTCTTACTTTCCCGATGTTTCTTTCTTTCTTTTCTTCTTTCTTTCTTTCTTTCTTTCTGTCTTTCTTTCCCTCTTTCTTTCCCTCTTTCCTTCCCCTTTTTACTTATTTTTTCTTTGTCTTTCCCTTTTTTCTTTCAGTTTCTCTCTCTTTCCTGCGTTCCATTTCTCTCTTTCTTTGTCTTGCTTGTTCACTATCTTTCTCTCTCTTCTTTCTTTCTTTCTTTCTTTCTTTCTTTCTTTCTTTCTTTCTTTCTTTCTTTCTGTCTGTCTTTTTTCTTTGTCTTTCCCTTTCTTTCTTTTCGTTTCTCTCTCCTTTCTCTTTCTTGCTCTCCCGTTGTTTCTCTTTCTTTCTTTCTTTCCATTTTTCTTCCCTCTCTCCTTCCCCTTTTTACTTATTTTTTCTTTCTTTTTCCCTTTTTTTTTTTTTTTTTCTCTCTCGCTTTCATGCGTTCCATTTCTCTCTTTCTTTTTCTTACTTGTTCACTTTCTTTCTCTCTCTCTTCTTTCTTTCTGTCTGTCTATTTTTTCTTTGTCTTTCCCTATCTTTCTTTGTTTCTCTCTCCCTATCTCTTTCTTGCTTTCCCGTTGTTTCTCTTTCTTTCCCTCTTTCTTTCCCTCTTTCCTGCCCTCATCCCTTCCCCTTTTCAAGGCTGGGCCCCGCTTAGATGAGTAAACAGGAGCGGTTAGTAAACGGTAGCAGTTAGCATAAACGATGGAAATGGTAATCATGGCAATTGGTATCGATTCAACAGCCATTAGTACGCGGTCAGTGATGTGGTACCATTTGTTGCCTCTATTTGGAAACGATTTCCTTTAGCATATATCTTTTGCGTAATTTTTGTACCAAACACCCTTTTGACTTTTGTCTTTCCTTTTTTCTTTCAGTTTCTCTCTCTATCTATTTTAAAGCTTTCCCGTTATTTCGTTCCATTTCTCTCTATTTCATTTTCTTGCTTGTTCGCTTTCTTTATTTCTTTCTTTCTTTTAAATTTGTTTCTGTTTCATCAAGTAGGCCTATAATAGCAACATTGGGTTTCAAGATATTCCCCCCATATTTTGATAAGGGCAATGGTCCATACAATCACCCCCAAGAAAGTTGACACCTGTAGGCCTATATACATGTGGGTTTCTGACAATATCAACCTCATATTTGGCCAAACTAAAAAGTGCCCATTTTTGCGGTCTTCGTGCGAATTTGTTCCACTTTTGCATCATACAAAATACCATCTTCATTATGGCCATAAATTATTATTAAATTATGGCCATCCCCCATGCCATGTCAAGAGAAATCTACGCCATTGTTAATGTTGCCAAAAGATGCCGGATTCACTATTAATATGCCTACTTCAAGAAATGTTTTCATCCCACCCCTAATGTCAAAAAGAAATCTACGCCACGGATATTTAGCGGTTGCGGTTTTATACCATGCTATAATCTGCTAATAATGTCCCACACTCCCCATCGAAATTCATCACAACATGACAAACGAATAAACTCAAATTACTTTCCAATACCGTATATATGCCTAGGCCTACCTTGAATTTAAAATCTTCGGAAAGTCATCACAAAAGAAGTTTCCGAAAGTCATAATTTGCATAAACGAATGCAGTTGATTTATTATTATAGCCGTTGCGGTTCCCATGCCGCATAATGCCCACTCTCCGTCGAAAGTCACCACGAACGGATAAACTAATATCACTTTCAAAATTATTAGATCACTTGGACCATTTATTTTCAAAATACGTAACTTAAAACCACCTTTGTCTCAGCCATTAATTTGTTAGTTCCGTCTAAGAGATGTGATATTTTCCGTCTTAGATGAAACTGGAAGTTTTGTTACCATTAGCGCGTCGGAAGTTGCCACGACCTGTGCGTAATCCAGCGTATAGCAACGCAGCAACGGACCGTAAATAAGCGGGCCACCATTGGTTGATCTACAGAATAAATCCAAATAATTATTTGTATTTATTAATTTATCTATCTATCTATGCATTTACCATTCATCTGGAAATGCTAGAACTTATTTATTTATCTATTCATTAATTTATAATTTATCTATAATCTCCGAGATGATACCGATGAATCGATCAGTTCCTCTTCAAAGTATCGATTATCGGCAAGTTCCTCTTTAATAGTATAGATTAGTCCTATACATTTCCGCTATATAGAACTTATGAATTTCACATCCTTTCTCTCAAGTTTTCATTGAACACAGAATCATACTTACACATTAATGTCAATAGATGTGTAGTCTGGAGCATCAGGATCATACCATGGCATCCACTGCTTCATGATGTATGTCTTCATTGCCTGGTTTGCTTTGCTTCGTTGTTCTTGATTAATTCCACGGCCATCTGAAGCCTCGTGCCATGCAGCTATAGTGCCGACATACTCTGCTTCCGCTGTGTAACCATTTCTGTCCATAAAGTCCGCAACAGCAAAGGAGAGTAATTTTTCTGCATCTGGAACGGATTGTTTTCTTACTCCCTTTAATGCTGTTTCTGTTAGGTCTGTTAAGTCAGACTCATGGGCTTCTTTAAACCGCCTGGTGTCTATAACAGGAAATTGCCCATCCCTTGTGTGAGATGCAATTCTTTTGACTAAGTGGTTGTGGTCTTCCCTGGCATGTATAATCAGACCAGTTATAGGGTCAATTTCTGGGACATACAACCACTTGGTAAAATCTACTCCTTGGAGTTGGAATCTGAAGAGTTCCCTTCTGAACCGGTAGGTGGCCACGATTGACTTTAGCTTCTCCGTCAATGTTTCTGGGGCATCTAGCCGCCATGGCTGGGGTTTGTATCCGGTTGGTACCATTCCCTCCCTAATCACGGTAAGAGCATCACTGAGCAATACACCGTCTTGTAATAGCTGATCAAACTGATTGATGATGCTATCAGGGACTGCATCAGGTCTGGTGACGACTGGGGACCCATCAGCAGTTTCTGTTGACATGAAAGAAAATAAACAAATATAAGGGCCCTGTGTAAATGTACATGGGTCTAGAAAACATTTGGTCACTATATTAATCATGCAAAAACACAATAACACGTTTGAGCAGACTTAGCACTATGAGCTTAAAATGTTTTTTCTTCTTAAAACCTGACTGTGAGCAATATAAACATGTATAATACACAGGATCATGACCTGCCATACCACAATGGTGTACACTCATGCACCAAACTCTCTCAATACAAAGTTTATCTCATGTGCACACACTTAATGCACCCATCAATTGCAACCCCGGCCCTGGGTACCTAAGGATGTCTCGGGACTTGACATCATGCAACCCAGGATTTGACTCCAAATTTGGACTCTTGGCGGGTGAGAAAGTGCATGGTTGGAGTGGGGGTGTCTGTGTTTGCCACCGAAAATTTTGCAGCAAATTCAAGTTAAACTTACCGCTAGTTTTCACTAGCATCTCTAGTAGTTGAGGCTTCTTGAGGTTGGCAACACTTTTCCGTGCATTTTGGATGACCTGGTACAAGTGGAGAGGTCTGGTCTGTCCTTGAGTTCTTAATGTATTGAACTCTCCATCTGTGACAACACCTGTGATTAAAGAACAGAAACAGAAATGGAATACATATGTAACCTGCCACCACCGAATGTGTGTAAAGCCACAAGTTGGTAGTTACTGCTGCATTGGTGGTCTGTTTCCTTCATAAATGGCCCAGATGCCCGGCAAACAGAGCCTTCAACTCAGTCAGCCTGGATGTCTCGGAACTACCAACTTATGCTCATTTCATTGTGGGATTTACTGCAATTTGATTGATTTTAATTGTACGCTGTGACATCAATATTTAATCAATTGCTACAAATGAGGTGTCAAAATGTGCAGAAATAAATTCTGCTTTCAACACATTTTACAAATTTGTAATACAATCATCCGCTTTTGAATAATTGTCATTATTTAAGGGGGGTCAGTTACTTTTTT
This sequence comes from Amphiura filiformis, assembly GCF_039555335.1. NCBI lineage: Eukaryota > Metazoa > Echinodermata > Ophiuroidea > Amphilepidida > Amphiuridae > Amphiura > Amphiura filiformis. Next base: position 14,658,743 of record NC_092635.1, on the reverse strand, counting down.
GAGATGTTTATAATATTTTTGTTATTTCCCCAAAGCCCTACTACCCCTAGCTTGAAGAAAGTGTTTGCAATGTGTTTATAATTATAACAAGAACTTCCCTTCATGTTTTTGCTTCACAACAATATCAGAAGCAAAGTAAGAAAGCAAATAAGAAAAATAAAAATATATTTGAAAATCTCCAAAAATTGGTGAGGGCGGGGACGATATACATATTATTTATGTTACATGGTCAAATCAAATGATCGCATCTCAACACAAGTTTGTACAGGGAAATGAAATTTGATTAAAGAAAAAGGCTCTCTGATATTAAATACTACTACTTACCAACACATTTAAGGTTTCGGTTAACCATTGCTCTCTTGGCCTCAGCGACAATCCTGTAGATGTCATCGGCTGTCAAATTGTGATACGGAATGTATTGTATTGGGACTGAATATGGCTTCTTTCTTCTTTGCTCGTCTGAAACCATAACTATCAATATATGGGATGCTGCTTTCCTTTTCTTCTTGAACAGGTCTCTCAAGTAATTCTTCAAGTCGCTGATGTGGCCCTGATGGATTGTTTTGATGGCTGCTGGCTGCTTGGATGATGCAGTTATGTATGTGCTTAGAAGCTTCTCTACCCTTTCCAATAAATTGGTCAGTTCCAAAATATGCCAATTCATTTCTTTTCTCTTCTTGTTGCTTGCTTTATTTATTGAGTTACTGTATTCTTTTGAGGCTTCTTGCATCAACTTTCTCAACAAGGCCCTGTCCTTTTCCAGTTCAGATACTAGTACATCGCAGAGTTCTGAATTGGGTGATGCTGTCAATAGTTTACACGTTTCGTTACGTGCTACATATTCTTCTTTTAACTTCTTCAGCTCCTCATCTCTCTTGTCTACATCCCCATTCCATTCTCCTAGTTTATTTGGATCGGGTTTGGTTTCCTGCAAAGCAGCTTTGATATCAGTTCCGTCCAACTTCAGCCAAAAGCGCCCATCTGGCTGTATCTGTTCCAGTTTGTCCAGTATTTTGACCTGTGAAATGATAGGAAATAAGGACATGCATTTACAATAAAACAAGTTTAATAATATTAAGACAAAAGGATTTTTGTTTTCAATTATGTTTCAGCAATAGCTTCATCATGACTCAGTTTTGAGCCCCATCATCCAAATTAGAGTGACAACATACAAATGATACAAGTTCAGAGCACAGGTTGAGAGTGTAATGTTTCTACCAAACATGCCAATTTTTTCCATGTTTGGGCGGACCCCTCTCACTGGTTATAGAGCTGCTTTAAATGCAATAATGAATTTGAAATTCATACAAACATTTTACAATACCTGAATTTCAGTGGTGGTGGTTGCATCATATCTCTTATTAAGGTCCTCTGTTATTGTTGAATGACACAGGGATGCCACATTAACTCTGGCCTACAAAATCAGAGAAAAATATCATTAATTAATTAATTAATTAATTCAACAAAATGTTTTCAATCATTTACCCTGTTGCAATTGTTAGTCTCCACACACATTGTTCCAATATACAGATACTTGTATACAAAATTACAAAAATTAGGTTTGTTCATATCACCAAGGTTGATGAGTTCCTACCAGACTCATGCCAATGGCATTTGATTCCAACTACATTACCTGTTGAATTTTCCATGCCTTTGGGAACAAATAACATCTGATTCATATCCACCTTATTATTTTATTTGAATTATTATTGTTCAAACAAAGAACTTCATTCAGTGTGTGTGGATGTCCATGTTCATGAGGGTGCTTAAGTGAGAGAGAGAGATAGAGGACGGATGTGTGCATGGGGTGTGTATGATCACATATGTCTGGGTGTCCATGAAGGTGATTAAGTGAGAGAGATTGAGAGTGAATGCATGTGTATGTGCACCAAAGAGATTAGATGTAAACAAAGATTGGGTTGCCCCATGTGTAATGCTTTAGTCTGGAGCTAAAACTTGTAATGACAAAGGTTCTTATTTTGGGCATAACACACACAGAACCTAAATAACCACACACTTTTAATCAAATTTTGCTACATGCATAGCAAAATAATTTGGAGGCACACTTTTTTTGCCCGCTATGAGCAAACCAACAGATAATAAAAAACAACAAATAACAGCTTTACACTTACTTTCAAAGGGTTTTTCTTGTCAGCTTGGTTACATCCGCTCCAACAGGGTCCCCTAAACAGCTGATTATATCGCTTGCCAAATTCAATCTCCATCATTATCTGCCATTCTCTGAAGTCATATGGTACGCTTAACTGGAAATCAAGTTAATACATTTGACAGTTAGTGTGACATACTAATGCACCTCCTTTAACAAAATTATGAACAAATGCAATAGAACCAAATTAGTTTGATCTTTTGATCGACTATCGATGCCTGGTCAATCCTTATTACTTATGAAATTATTTATTGACTATTGTTAATTGTGATTACATATGAATCCGTGATATTGATATTGATAATGATATTGACCTATACAAATTTACCAGTAATTCTTATTAATTAGTTGCTAGTCTGTTAATTACAAGCATCGAAGCAGCATTAATGGTCGATCCAAAGACCAAACAAATTTGGTTCTGGTGCCTTAGGGTTGCATGACTACATTGTCAATAGTAGAGTTGCGACAACTGACAGTCCTTACTTTCAACTAGGACTTGGTGAATGTAAACTAATGAGGAGTACATTGCTGTATTGTGTCAAGAAAATACATTAGAAGATACTGTTTACGATTAAATCAAATAAACCTTGTAACCTTACCCACATTTATTTGGGCATGAAGGTGACCTCAAGTTTTTACTCAAATTTTGACCTATAATAATCGTCAATGGTTGAATAGTTGTGACTTTTTGGTTCCTACTAACTAGTCAACTACAAAAACTTTTAGAAGTGAAGTCGTGCAACCCTACAAACCATGGTGTTAGATGTGTTACTGGTGACATACAAAATTACAATTGCATAACAAATGAACTTAATATGACTTGGTCATAAAAACATGTACATGTCAAAAATGTCAGCAGCAAAGATTTGTGTGCTTCCCTACTTGTTCCTCTCAGATTGGAAATATTAACAATTTTTAGCCCAATGAAATACATGTAGGTACCATAATATGCACTTGCACACAGGTGTGATCCAATTGACCTACTTAAAAATGTATAAAGAGTTATAATGCAGACAATTATCAATAATACATACATTTAAAAAATGAAGAATAAAATGGATAATGAAGCATTTATTTGTAGGTACCTTTTACTTACATTCTAAGGTACTTTAATACACCATAAATTCCAGCTATGCATAAAATCTATGACTGTATGCATATTTCTGAATGTGTTAGTAAACATTAAAATGATAAGGCAACGAGAAAAAAACCCCTGTTCTAGGGGCGGACTGTCCTTTCAAGTGTGGTTGGGCCGTTTTTTTCCCCTGAAATTGTTGAAATTCGGGTCAGCATTAATTTGTACAGAAGAAATTTGTTTCCCAATTTTGGTAAAATCTCAGGCATGTAGAACATTTTTTTGTTGTTGCCTAAAAGACTAATTTCAAGAAATCGAAATACAGTATCCCAGCAAACAAAAAATGTTTTTACAATATGCTATAAACAGGTTTTAGTTCTGTTCAAAATGTTTAAATAGCATTTCAATGTCGGGTTCATGAAATGTTTATGTTTAATATTTTATATCAAAAAGTTTTAGAACAACTTTTTTTATTCACAATTGTTTGGGAATGCTATCAAAATGTTCTCTTTACATTTTGTGTTTGCTGGGATGACATGGGCACAGATATGGCATGCATGGACTCTTACAAAGTGTTCATAAATATTATTACAACATTAATAACATTAAATTATTTTTTCATGGATACATGCAACTTGTTAGAATTTTGAAACCACACATCCATACATGTAACATCATTCAACACTTTATTTACCAATCTATAACACAAAACATACACAAATTCATGCAAAAAATTTGAGTGCAATCGCAGAGTTCAGTAAATCATTGACATTAAGCAATGGGGACGGATATAACCTTAACAAGAAGCTGAACATCTGCAGATGCACTTGAATCTGCTGTTAACTTTTAGGTGGTTAATAGGAGTTAAACCATCAAATGATATGACCATTTAAAGTATTTAAAAATGGTACCTGGGCCTGATTTGTACATGAAAAGAACTCTATCTGGTGTTGTATCAATCCAAAGGGCATACGGTGAAATGGCAACAAAGGCTCCTGGGAACCGGGTCTGTCACTTCCTAAACATTGCATATTTGTACATGAGGTTGGGTTTCTGTTCTTTTTTCAATCTCTCCATAGCTTTGGCGGACAGGGATGCATAGTTTGTTATAAAATTTATGCCCTTAGTTTGTGCCAACTTGTCGTATAAATGATCTGTTAATGTGGTCAGTGCTGGTGGATCAAGAGTGTCTGCATCGGCCATGATCGTGGAAAGTTTGTCTTCAGCATTAATGCTGGGTGCAGGGGTGCTGGACGTGGATGCACTGGATGCTGAAGCGGCAGTTATCAACTTTCTACCACGCGCCCTTAAAGTTGGTGTATCTACTGGGAGCATTGGAGGGTTGGAAGCTGAAGGGGGCGTTGCTGGCCCAGACATGTATGTGTCTATTGAAATTCCATAAGCCTTTTCTGCAGCATCTATGCCTCCGTCTGCTGCAGGGAATAGTTCACTCAAATGCCGACTAACACGGGCTTGGATGGAACTTTCTGCATGGAAAAATTACATCACACCATGCATATCACATTTTTTGCATTTCATTAACACAAAAAGTAATGATAATAAGAATAAGAGATTGAAATTCTGGTTTCACAACATTTACATGTAGTAGGACTTCAATATGAACTGCAAAATTTGAATAAATATTTGATGCCAAAATTGATTCTACAATCATGCAATAAGTTCAGTATGCATAATTCAATATATAAAAAGAACTATATATCACCAATGTGCTTTACTACATTCAGAAAACTTCTTACATGTATAAAGAGTCTGAAAAAGAGTGCAATCAGTCAAAAAGTGGCATAGCTACGTGGGTACATCAATCAAAGTTAGCTTTTTGAAAAATCATATTAAAAGCTGGCTGATACGCCTAATCAGGCTTGTTGCTCCCGCAATCGAATGAAACATCACTGATTACCGTTCATCATTACAGGTCATCTAACCATTATGTTGAAAGGCAAACTGGGCATAACACTGATAAAAGCATGGTCATATTAAAAATACCATCAAAGTCTCACCTGTTCGAATGATTCCTGTCTGTTGGTAGATATGCTTGGCCGCCTCCTTCCAATAATCATGCTCGCTCTTCATGTGAGGCCATGCAGCTTTTGACGTAGTCCTATCCCACAGAGCATTGGGCAATGCAACAAATTCCACAAGTGCCGTCATTACTGGCTTGTCCCATCCGCTTCTTTTTTTCGGTGTTGGCTTACGCTTTGCTGGTGATGAACTGGGTGCTAATCTCTTCCTTGCCCCTCTGACAAGCCTTCGAGCAAATTTCTGTTGAATTAAATTTTAAGAAAATGAAACATTCTCAGTTTAAAAGAAAACAACATACCGGTACTATAAAGAAAACAACACAGCTAGAGCCAACAGGTGTAAAATGACAAAATAACAAAATTGACAGAAATAAGTATGGGTTAATTAAACAAAGAGTTACCCAGGGAAGAGTGAAAATTTATTAACCATACAAAGGTTTGATGAAGTATTAAACTTACAATACATTCTGAATTATTTTACCAAATCATTATATTGCCATCAGAAAAGAGATTTAACTCACCTGTACTGGTGATGGTTTATGTGATTTACTTGTGATAGGACTTGCGGCAGGACTTGTGAGAGGTCTTTTTCTTGGTGTTTGAGGAGTAGAGGTAATGGGATCAGGAGCAGAACCGGATGCATGTGAATCTTCAAGCTTCTGACAACCAATATTCCCACCTGCATCATCATCAGAGCTGTCACTGTCCATTTTAATCGAAAGACCTGACCTGTTGTGATATATGTAACAGAAGCTAATTATCATGGCATATTAACTGTCACAAGTTTTACAACAGTTACACATGTACATATTGATGCATTTTATGATTGGGATGCTTCCATGATCAGCATCAATTTGGTAAACAAGCATTTTGAAGTCTTTATCAATTACATTTTTTGTACAAAAAAGAAAAAAAAGCCAGCATTGCCACCTTTAAGCAAAAAATATATGCAAATTAGCTTGTTACCATAAAGTAAAGGTACAGACATGGCAAAGTTGTCTTGCAGTAAAGGCATAAAATTAACTAAAAACGTCACGGTTCTCAATCGGGATGCCTCCACCCAGATGACCCCAAAATGACCTTGCATTGACCCCTTGGTGACCCCAGATGACCCTGAAATGACCTTCCAAAAATTTGGCTCTAAAAAAAAGCCCATGAGACAATTTGTAGTAATTTGACCTCAGATGACCCCTTGTTGACCCCAAAATGACCTTCCAAAAATTTGGTTCAAAATGTTGACTGTACCCACCAAGTTTCATGCCCATACGACAGCTTTTGTAATTTGACCTCAGATTGACCCTTTCACCTCAGTATATGACCTTGAACCCCACCAAAAAAACGTACAGAGTTTTTGACCATGACCAACCTATCCTGAAAATCTGAAGTCAATTCGCCCATCAATGCCCGAGATACAGCATCCGGGCGGACGGAAGCTTGGACATTGCAAAAACAGAATGTTTTGTTGGGGACAAAAAATAATTAGTGCCGTTTAGCACCGGTCCATGCCGGCTACCGCCGGTAGGCGCCAACCGACGTGGCTATTAACGCTGAGTATGTTGCTATTGTATTTCGGTCGGCTAATTTTACTATCCAATTAATTTTCTTGTTTTTGTTTTTTACTCTTTTTATGATGAAGAAATAATTTGTTAGGGAAAAAATAAATTTTTTGTTAGTGCCGGTCGGTGCTGGCGCCGGTATATGCCGGCCACCCCTTGCCGGCGCCAACCGGCCGGCATGGCTATAACCCTGGATGTTATTTATTCTGTTAATGTAAATGTTGAAATTTGGATGAAAGTGATTTCAATGAGTTAACTGTATCTTTTGAGTAAAATTTGCCGATTTTGAACAGTTTAAAATTTAGTTGAATCTGAGCTAAGCTTCCATTGTTTTACATGCAGGGCTGTCAACTCTCACGCATTGGCCGTGAGTCTCACGCATTGGGTCACTTTCTCACGGTCTCACGCCAAGGTAGTAAATCTCACGCAAAAAGCTGGAAAATGAGTAAAATCTCATGCATCGTCATGAATAATTTGTTGCTGCTACCCCCCCGCTTTTCACATTCCCGAGCACTGTCGCTCAAATATTCATGGTACAAAAGGAACATTGCATGGAGTCGGCAAATCAGTGAATTCGACTTGATTAGAAATCCAAATTTCAACATTTGAAACCAAATGTCAACATTAACTGAATAATTATGCTGCCCAACCAAAATATGATAGCAAAGACCTCTATCATTCATAGAATGTGTATCTTTCGTGTGCAAATTTGAAGCTAGAGTTCTCGAGTAAACACAGGGCTGCCAACTACCTACCTGCTACTTTTTAGATGCTGGCGGCTGGAGCACCATGGTGAAAAAATAGATTGTACTGAATTTTGAGTCATCAAACAATATTTGATTTTCCATCCTGGTAAACACTGGACAATATTTCACGCCATGCAATTCTGAAAATTTGACAGCCCTGAGCCCTGGTTGAATGATGTCCAGTAAATTGATCTATGTCTCCATCTTCAATCAAGATTATTTAAATCTTAAAAGCTCACTGCTCATGTAAGGTCCTAATGAACTGTGCACATACCACAGAATTACAGGAGAACCGGGGGTATTCGAAACTTAGTCGACGGTGCATGGAGACAAACAAAAACAATTCATGCAATCGATGCGGACTCCTTTCATTATGAAATGTCAGTGGTGTAGCATGGATCATCACATTGGGGGGGAAGGGACCGACCGAGTTGGGGGGGGGCACGGCTCTGATTAGAGGGAGGCACAAGCCCCTATGACAATGATGACGCTACGCCACTGTGAAGCGTGTCAAATTATCCTTTAACGTAGTATGCCATGTCGCGCGGCTTGCATAACAACGAATGCCTTAAGAGCCTGAGGGAAACCGAATACCCCAATTTTTGCTCCATGCCATGCCTGCATCAAGATGGCGATCGAGTCAGGTTCTATAATCTCTAATTCTGTGGCACAGACCGAGCATGCCAAATTAATTTGCTAAGTTTTACTCTTTCCAAAATGGAGATAAACAATGGTTGGCTTGTTTTAAGTTTCACATTTGGGTTGAGTAAAAACAGCCACACAATTGTCTCAACTTGACATTGAACGTGGACATTCGATTAGAAGACAATTTAAACACAAAACGGAAGGACAAAACTGATTTCCGAAGTAAAAATCGGCACATGCTCATTCATGAAATAACTACCATCATGACCATATTTAGCGTCAATAATCCTTCCTTTTTCTCACTTTCTGGTCACCAAAAAGCAATTTCGTAAAAAACAATATCTTGCTCGCCAAATACAGCTTCCAATATTAAAAAACAACAATGAAATCATAGAAAATATATGCTTTTACTTACGAAAAAATCTCTGCTCCGGACTCCACGGACAATGTGACAGGACAATGTTTACTTTCCAACGTGACCTTTGACACGAGTTCTCTGATAAATGACGTCATACGAAATACTGCGCATGCGCAAAAACTGAATTTCCCGAATTTGGCTGGTAAATATTGATCTTTTTTGTCATTCAATTGTAAGAAAAAGAAAGAACCGCATACGGTAAGGTACCAAGGACGCTTTCATTATAGGTTTAGGGGGTTATTTATGTGGATGGGAATCTAAGCGGCCTAAATTTGAGCGAGTAATAGGAAGTTAAAACGGGCGAACTTTTGTGTGCATTTTCTATGGCACTCGCAATTCCACGCTCCACCCTGCAGTGCGTAATGGGATAGTATCGTTTGCTGCTGTGGATGTTTAGTATGAGATGAAACTTTCGGCACAATTTTTGTAGTCTGAAACGACACAAGTGATATACGCTGGCGAAATTACGTAATTAATCAGATTAATTACCATAGCAATATGGGGTGTACACAGATTTGGGGTCAAAGGTCATTTAAGGGGTCACTTCAGGTATAAAACGAAAAACCTTCAAAAATGTTTATTTGCTAAGTAAAACATAGCACAGTAACGGTATCTTCACATAATTATGATCTGCAGTCACCCAATGTATATGTGCTATTTTTTTATTTGGGGTCAAAGCTCATTAAGGGGTCACTTCCGGTATAAAAAGAAATACCTTTAAAATGCATCTTCTTCCACAGATTATGTAGGACAGTGACGCCACTTGCACACATGCATTATTATTACTCAGTGTCTATGGGGTGTACACAGATTTGGGGTCAAAGGTCATTAAGGGGTCACTTCCGGTATAAAACGAAAAACCTTCAAAATTTGTTATTTGCTAAGAAAAACATAGGACAGTAACGGTATGTTCACACATGAATTGTGGTTACCCAATTCATATGTGGTATTTTTTTATTGGCGGTCTAATGTCATTAAGGGGTCACTTCCGGTATAAAACGAAATACCTTTAAAATGCATCTTCTGCCACAAGTAACATGGCAAAGTGATGCCACGTGCACACATGCGTTGACATTAGCCAATGTCTTTGGGCGTTTGCATATATTTTGGGGTCAAACGTCATTAAGGGGTCACAACACGGCTGTGTTCGTGGTCTTAGACCACGGCCAAGTCTAGTTACACAGCCGTGACGTTAGTCACGGCTGTGTCTTTTTTCTTACAGGTTCTTTCTTCTTTCTTCTTTCTTCTGCCGACCACTACATTTGCTCTAGCACTTACATGCTTACACCGATTTTGACCTAACTTGGTCACAACCATCATTGACCATGCCCCTACATGTCATATGAAACTCGTGGGGTCAAATGTCACGCAGAGGTCATAGGGGTCAAAAACGTGATTTCAACTCAAAATGCTTCTTCTCTCACAGATTACGTAGGACAGTGACACCACTTGCACACATGCATTGTTATTATCCAGTGTCTATGGGGTCCTCACAGATTTGGGGTCAAAGGTCATTAAGGGGTCACTTCCGGTATAAAACGAAAAACCATCAAATTTTTTTATTTGCTAAGAAAAACATAGGACAGTAACGGTATGTTCACAAATAAATTGTAGTTACTCTGTGCATTTGTGGTATTTTTTCATTTAGGGTCAAAGGTCATTAAGGGGCTACTTCCGGCATAAAACGAAATTCCTTTAAAATGCTTCTTCTTCCACAAATTACGTATGACAGTGACGCCACTTGCACACATGCATTGTTATTACCCAGTGTCTATGGGGTTCTCACAAATTTGGAATCAAAGGTCATTAAGGGGTCACTTCCGGTATAAAACGAAAAACCTTCAAAAATTTTTATTTGCTAAGAAAAACATTGGAGGGTGATGGTATATTCACACGTGAATTGTGTTTACTTATTGTACATGTGGTATTTTTTCATTTGGGGTCAAAGGTCATTAAGGGGTCACTTCCGGTCTGAGACGAAAACCTTCAAAATGCCCCTTTCTGCCACAAATAACATAGCAAAGTGGTGCCACTTGCACCCATACATTGACATTAGCCAATGTCTATGGGCGTTTTATATATTTTGAGGTCAAAGGTCATTAAGGCGTCAAAACACGGCTGTGTTCGTGGTCTTATTCTTCTTCTTTCTTCTGCCGACCACTTCATTTGCTCTAGCACTTACATGCTTACACCGATTTTAACCTAACTTGGTCACAACCATTATTGACCATGCCCCTACATGTCATATGAAACTCGTGGGGTCAAAGGTCACGCAGGGGTCATAGGGGTCAAAAACGTGATTTCAACTCAAAATGCTTCTTCTCTCACAGATTACGTAGGACAGTGACACCATTTGCACACATGCATTGTTATTATCTTGTGTCTATGGGGTCCTCACAGATTTGGGGTCAAAGGTCATTAAGGGGTCACTTCCGGTATAAAACGAAAAACTTCAAATTTTTTTATTTGCTAAGAAAAACATAGGACAGTAACGGTATGTTCACACATAAATTGTAGTTATCCTGTGTATATGTGGTATTTTTTAATTTAGGGTCAAAGGTCATTTAGGGGCCACTTCCGGTATAAAACGAAATACCTTTAAAATGCTTCTTCTCCCACAAATTACGTAGGACAGTGACACCACTTGCACACATGAATTGTTATTACCCAGTGTATATGGGGTCCTCACAGATTTGGGGTCAAAGGTCATTAAGGGGTCACTTCCGGTATAAAACGAAAAACCTTCAAAAATTTTTATTTGCTAAGAAAAACATAGGACAGTAACGGTATGTTCACACATAAATTGTAGTTACCCTGTGTATATGTGGTATTTTTTAATTTAGGGTCAAAGGTCATTTAGGGGCCACTTCCGGTATAAAACGAAATACCTTTAAAATGCTTCTTCTCCCACAAATTACGTAGGACAGTGACACAACTTGCACACATGAATTGTTATTACCCAGTGTCTATGGGGTCCTCACAGATTTGGGGTCAAAGGTCATTAAGGGGTCACTTCCGGTATAAAACGAAAAACCTTCAAAATTTTTATTTGCTAAGAAAACATAGGACAGTATCGGTATGTTCACACATGAATTGGGGTTACCCAATTCATATGTGGTATTTTTTTACTTGGGGTCAAAGGTCATTAAGGGGTCACTTCCGGTCTGAGAAGAAAAACCTTCAATATGCCCCTTCTGCCACAAATAACATAGCAAAGTGATGCCACGTGCACCCATGCATTGACATTAGCCAATGTCTATGGGGTTTTCATATATTTTGGGGTCAAAGGTCATTGGGGGTTACAACACGGCTGTGTTCGTGGTCTTAGACCACAGCTAAGTCTAGTTTCTTCTTTCTTTCTTTCTTCTTTCTTCTGCCGACCACTACATTTGCTCTAGCACTTACATGCTTGTACCGATTTTGACCTAACTTGGTCACAACCATCATTGACCATGCCCCTATATGTCATATGAAACTTGTGGGGTCAAAGGTCAAGCAGGGGTCATAGGGTCAAAAACGTGATTTCAACTCAAAATGCTTCTTCTCTCACAGATTACGTAGGAGAGTGACACCACTTGCACACATGCATTGTTATTATCCAGTGTCTATGGGGTCCTCACAGATTTGGGGTCAAAGGTCAATAAGGGGTCACTTCCGGTATAAAACGAAAAACCTTCAAAAAACTTCATTTGCTAAGAAAAACATAGGACAGTAACGGTATATTTACAAATAAATTGTAGTTACTCTGTGCATATGTGGTATTTTTTTATTTAGGGTCAAAGGTCATTAAGGGGCTACCTCCGGTATAAAACGAAATTCCTTTAAAATGCTTCTTCTCCCACAAATTACGTATGACAGTGACGCTACTTGCACACATGCATTGTTATTACCCAGTGTCTATGGGGTCCTCACAAATTTGGAATCAAAGGTCATTAAGGGGTCACTTCCGGTATAAAACGAAAAACCTTCAAAATTTGTTATTTGCTAAGAAAAACATTGGAGAGTGATGGTATATTCACACGTGAATTGTGTTTACTTATTGTACATGTGGTATTTTTTCATTTGGGGTCAAAGGTCATTAAGGGGTCACTTCCGGTCTGAGACGAAAACCTTCAAAATGCCCCTTTCTGCCACAAATAACATAGCAAAGTGGTGCCACGTGCACCCATGCATTGACATTAGCCAATGTCTATGGGCGTTTTCATATATTCTGGGGTCAAAGGTCATTAAGGGGTCACCACAACACGGCTGTGTTCGTGGTCTTAGACCACAGCTAAGTCTAGTTCTTCTTTCTTTCTTCTGGCAACCAATCAACTGCATCTAGCTTCGCAAGGGATTGACAGATTTCAACCAAAGTTGACACAAATGACCACTGGGCTAGGCCAAACCTTCCATTTGACTTTGACCTCGCTGTGTCCTTTGACCTAGCTATAATGGTAAAAAATGTGATTTCACAAAAAATGCTACTCCTTCCACAAATTTCATGCGATGGGGACATGGTTATATCATGTGATTCGACTTTAGTCGGTGTCTATAGGGTGTGCTCAGATAAGAGGTCAAAGGTCATTAAGGGGTCATTTCCGGTCAAAGTCTAAAAAATATTCAAAAAATCACTGTCTTTACAAATTCCATTAGCACACATGCATCGCTACTAGCCAGGGTCTTTAGGATGCCTACAGTTTTGCGGTCAAAGGTCATTAAGGGGTTACTTCCGGTCAAAAACCAAAATTATCAAAAATGTTCACAAAAATTTTGTCTCAAAATGTAGACAGACCAGAGTAATATAACCATCATACATGAATCAGTGTTACCTGATGTATGCATGGTATTTTTATTTTGGGGGTCAAAGGTCATTAAGGGGTCACTTCCTGTTTTTAGCTAAATAACTTTAAGAATTTTTATCTCGACAACTAAACATAGTAGAATTTTTTAATTAAAATTGGAACAATGCATTTTGTCGGTGTACATAAGGGTTTTTTTCCATTGAGGTCAAAGGTCATTAAGGGGTCAAAAGGTCAATCAAAATCCATGTATAAGTTCCGCTTAAGCTGAAATTCACCAGGCCTTTTTCTTATGACATCCTAAGCACAATTGTTACGAGTCGTACTTGACTCAAGGCCAAAATCACCTTTTACCCGAACTCACACGAATGCACAACACAAATACACTGTTTGATTAAGCTAACATAATCTAAGTCTTTAATTGAAAACAAAGTATGCTTGGTACATATAACAACAATATACACTAAAATCACACAATCAGTTTTACTCTATCGGTACTTAACCAGCGGTCTTCTTGTTGGTGATTCTAGAGTTCTTGCAATGTTCTGGACGACTGATGTAATATATCCTTATTCACTTGGCCTGCGAAAATCAGCGAAGTCCATAGTACACTTGCATTTATAAATCCTTGCGTATAAAATCCTCATACTGAAAATGATGATGCTTCCTCCAATCTCCTTTGCGCTGCTATCTCCACAAATATATCTCCTTGCGCTGCTTTCTCCACGAATATATCTCCTTGCGCTGCTTTCTCCAAAAATGATGTTTCTTTCACCAATCACTCTTTTTTCAGGGAACAGGTTTCTTTAACACAGCTCCGCTGTTTTTTGACAGATGCATGGCCTTCACAAACCCAGCAAACTCCAGCAATTTGACAGAAGAACTTTTAATCCTTTGATGAGGAAGAGCACTTTTGTGTGCTCGCTGTCTTCTTCGTTGCTGTATTAAAATTAGCTCAATTATTGGCTATATAACTGGTTAAAATGCACTTCTTTTTTTGAAGCACGAAGACCATCACACACATGTGGAATATCTCAATCTCCCATGGCATTCTGTAAAGTCCCAACAAAAGCCTCCAGCTTTTTATATCAGTACTCATGCAAAAAACCCATCATCTATTAATAAACCATTACTTCAATCACATTTTCACAACATTGCTGCAATCTTGGGATTTCCCAAGATTAATTATACACATTCACATTACATCACTTCCTGGGGGGTTTTCCTGATGGTGCAATAATGAACTGGGACTTTCCAAGTTCCAAACATAGCTCTGACTTTGTTTACAATAATTTGGGGAATTCCAAAATACAAGGGGTTTCCCATCTCATGAAATACTTTCAGCTTGTAAACAAAGTTAAATAATTAAATTAAATTAAATTACTCAGGGCACATCACACAATGCAAGAGCAGTTGACCCCATCCGTAACCCAGGGGTCAAGTTATAGGGGTCAAATTGCGGCTTGTATTCAGCGTCTGTTGACTCTAGTTCTTTCTTCTTTCTGGCAATAAATTTCAAAATGCTTCTCCTCCTACATGTTACACCCTACAAGTACGTAACTTGCACATATGTATTGGCTATATCCAGTGCCTCTAGGGTCTAAACAGAATTAGGGTAAATGGTCATTAAGGGGGCATTTCCTGTATTGAACCAAAAACCTTCAAAATGCTTCTGCTGCCACATATTATATAGTACAATGATGTCATTTGCATATATGCATCGGCTATACCCCACGCCTAGAACTTGCATACAGAATTGGGGCCAAAGGTCATTAAAGGGGCAAAATCTTACAATTGCATTATCTGGATATCTGTAAGGGGTATGGGGCTCAAACTCGGTGACAACAAACCTCATGACCAGGGGAACAATTTGCACGGGTCAGGTCAAAGGTCATGCAGAGGTCAAATTTTAGAAATGAATTTCCTGGACATCTGTAAGGGGTACAGGGCTCAGACTCGGTGACAACAAACTTAATGATCAGGGGGACATTTTGGAACACTTTGCAGGGGTCAGGTCAAAGGTTATCTAGGGTCAAATCTTATAATTTCATTTTCTGGATATCTGTAAGGGGTATGGGGCCCAAACTCTGTGACAACAAATCTCATGATCAGGGAAACATTTTGCAGGGGTCAGGTCAAAGGCCATGCAGAGGTCAAATCTTATAAATGTATTTTCTGGACATCTGTAAGGGTACAGGGCTCAAACTTGGTGACAACAAACTTGATGACCAGGGGAACATATTTGGAACATTTTGCAGGGGTCAGGTCAAAGGTCATCTGGGGTCAAATCTCAAAATTGCATTTTCTGGACATCTGTAAGGAATACGGGACTCAAACTCGGTGACAAGAAACCTCATGACCAGGGGGAACATTTTTGGAACATTTTGCAGGGGTCAGATACCTCCACAACACCAACACGCCCCAGCTAGGTTTGTGGGCTATGACCACCATTTGCCACTAGTTACCTAGCTGGGGGTTTTCAACCCCCCGAGCTAGGTACTGTTTTGCTATCCGATCTTTCTTTCTTTCTTTCTTACCTAGCTGGGGGGTTTACAACCCCCCGAGCTAGGTACTGTTTTGCTATCGGATCTTTCTTCTTTCTTCTTCTTTCTGGCAATAATTTCAAAATGCTTTTACTCCTACATGTTACACCCTACAATTACGTAACTTGCACATATGTATTGGATATATCCAGTGCCCATAGTGTCTAAACAGAATTAGGGTCAAATGTCATTAAGGGGGCATTTCCGGTATTTAACCAAATATCTTCAAAATGCTTCTTCTGCCACATATTACATAGCACAATGACGTCACTTGCACATATGCATCGGCTATACCACACGCCTATAACTTGCATACAGAATTGGGGTCAAAGGTCATAAGGGGGTAAAATCTTACAATTGCAATATCTGGACATCTGTAAGGGGTATGGGGCTCAAACTCGGTGACAACAAATCTCATGACCAGGGGAATATTTTGCAGGGGTCAGGTCAAAGGTCATGTAGAGGTCAAATATTAGAAATGCATTTCCTGGGCATCTGTAAGGGGTACAGGGCTCAAACTTGGCGACAACAAACTTAATGATCTGGAGAACATTTTGAAACACTTTGCAGGGGCCAGGTCAAAGGTTACCTGGGGTCAAATCTTATAATTTCATTTTCTGGATATCTGCAAGGGGTATGGGGCTCAAACTCAGTGACAACAAATCTCATGACCAGGGGAACATTTTGCATTATATTCTGGACATCTATAAGGGGTACAGTGCTCAAACTCGGTAACAACAAACTTGATGACCAGAAGAAAATATTTTGAACATTTTGCAGGGGTCAGGTCAAAGGTCATCTGGGGTCAAATCTTAAAATTGCATTTCCTGGACATCTGTAAGGAGTATGGGACTCAAACTCAGTGACAAAAAACCTCATAACCAGGGGAACATTTTTGGAACATTTTGCAGGGGTCAGATACCTCCAAAACACCAACATACCCCAGCTAGGTTTGTGGTCTATGACCACCATTTGCCACTAGTTTCTTCTTCTTTCTGGCAATAAATTTCAAAATGCTTCTACTCCTACATGTTACACCCTACAATTACGTAACTTGCACATATGTATTGACTATATCCAGTGCCCATAGTGTCTAAACAGAATTGGGGGAAAAGGTCATTAAAGGGGAATTTCCGGTATTTAACCATATATCTTCAAAATGCATCTTCTGCCACATATTATATAGTACAATGATGTCATTTGCATATATGCATCGGCTATACCACACGCCTATAACCTGCATACAGAATTGGGGTCAAAGGTCATTAAGGGGTAAAATCTTTCAATTGCATTATCTGGACATCTGTAAGGGGTATGGGGCTCAAACTCGGTGACAACAAATCTCATGACCAGGGGAACCATTTGCACGGGTCAGGTCAAAGGTCATGCAGAGGTCAAATTTTAGAAATGAATTTCCTGGACATCTGTAAGGGGTATGGGGCTCAGACTTGGTGACAACAAACTTAATGATCAGGGGAACATTTTGGAACACTTTGCAGGGGCCAGGTCAAAGGTTATCTGGGGTCAAATCGTCTAATTTCATTTTTGGGATATCTGTAAGGGGTATGGGGTTCAAACTCTGTGACAACAAATCTCATGACCAGGGGAACATTTTGCAGGGGTCAGGTCAAAGGTCATGCAGAGGTCAAATCTTAGAAATGTACATCTGTAAGGGATACAGTGCTCAAACTTGGTGACAACAAACTTAATGACCAGGGGGACATTTTTGAAACATTTTGCAGGGGTCAGGTCAAAGGTCATCTGGGGTCAAATCTTAAAATTGCATTTTCTGGCTGGACATCTGTAAGGAATGTGGGACTCAAACTCGGTAACAACAAACCTTATGACCAGGGGAACATTTTTGGAACATTTTGCAGGGGTCAGATACCTCCACAACCCCAACACGCCCCAGCTAGGTTTGTGGTCTATGACCACCATTTGCCACTAGTTCTTTCTTTCTTCTTTCTGGCAATAAATTTGAAAATGCTTCTCCTCCTACATGTCACACCCTACAATTACGTAACTTGCACATATGTATTGGCTATATCCAGCGCCCATAGGGTCTAAACAGAATTGGGGTAAATGGTCATTAAGGGGGCATTTCCTGTATTGAACCAAATACCTTCAAAATGCTTCTTCTGCCACATATTTTATAGTACAATGATGTCATTTGCATATATGGATCGGCTATACCCCACGCCTAGAACTTGCATACAGAATTGGGGTCAAAGGTCATTAAAGGGGTAAAATCTTACAATTGCATTATCTGGACATCTGTAAGGGGTATGGGGCTCAAACTCGGTGACAACAAATCTCATGACCAAGGGAACAATTTGCACGGGTCAGGTCAAAGGTCATGCAGAGGTCAAATTTTAGAAATGAATTTCCTGGACATCTGTAAGGGGTATGGGGCTCAGACTTGGTGACAACAAACTTAATGATCAGGGGGACATTTTGGAACACTTTGCAGGAGTCAGGTCAAAGGTTATCTGGGGTCAAATTTTATAATTTCATTTTCTGGATATCTGTAAGGGTTATGGGGCCCAAACTCTGTAACAACATATCTCATGATCAGGGGAACATTTTGCAGGGTCAGGTCAAAGGTCATGCAGAGGTCAAATCTTATAAATGTATTTTCTGGACATCTGTAAGGGCTACGGGGCTCAAACTTGGTGACAACACACTTAATGACCAGGGCAACATATTTGGAACATTTTGCAGGGGTCAGGTCAAAGGTCATCTGGGGTCAAATATCAAAATTGCATTTTCTGGACATCTGGAAGGAATACGGGACTCAAACTCGGTGACAACAAACCTCATGACCAGGGGAACATTTATGGAACATTTTGCAGGGGTCAGATACCTCCAAAACACCAACACGCCCCAGCTAGGTTTGTGGTCTATGACCACCATTTGCCACTAGTTACCTAGCTGGGGGGTTTACACCCCCCAGCTAGGTACTGTAATGCTCTCCGATTCTTCTTTCTTTCTTTCTTCTGGCAACAAAAATTTCAAAATGCTTCTGCTCCTACATGTTACACCCTACAATTACTTAACTTGCACATATGTATCGGCTATATCCAGTGCCCATTGGGTGCAAACAGAATTGGGGTCAAACGTCATTAAGGGGGAATTACCGGTATATAACCAAATATCTTCAAAATGCTTCTTCTGCCACATATTACATAGCACAATGATGTCACTTACACATGTGCATCGGCTTTACCCAGTGTTCATACCTTGCACACAGAATTGGGGTCAAAGGTCATTAAGGGGGTAAAATCTTACAATTGCCTTATCTCGACATCTGTAAGGGGTGTGGGGCTCAAACTCAGTGACAACAAAACTCATGACCAGGGGAACATTTTACAGGGGTCAGGTCAAAGGTCATGCAGAGGTCAAATTTTAGAAATGCATTTTCTGGACATCTGTAAGGGGTACAGGGCTCAAACTCCAGGACAACAAACTTAATGACCAGTGGAAAATTTTGGAACACTTTCCAGGGTCATGTCAAAGGTTAACTTGGGTCAAATCTTATAATTTAATTTTCGGGATATGTGTATGGGGTATGAGGCTCAAACTCAGTGACAACACATCTCATGTACAGGGAACAGTTTGCAGGGGTCAGGTCAAAGGTCATGCAGAGGTCAAATTTTTGAAATACATTTTCTGGATATCTGTAAGAGGTACGGGGATCAAACTCTGTGACAACAAACTTACTGACCGGAGGAACACTTTGGAATGCTATGCAGGGGTCAGGTCAAAGGTTACCTGGGTCAAATCTTAGAATTTAATTTTCTGGGCATCTGTAAGGAGTATGGGACTCAAACTCGGTGACAACAAACTTCATGATCAGGGGACCATTTTGCAGGGGTCATATACCTCCAAAACACCAACATGCCCCAGCTAGGTTTGTGGTCTATGACCACCATTTGCCACTAGTTCTTCTTCTTTCTGGCAATAAATTTCAAAATGCTTCTTCTCCTACATGTTACACCCTACAATTATGTAACTTGCACATATGTATTGGCTATATCCAATGCCCATAGGGTCTAAACAGAATTGGGGTCAAAGGTCATTAAAGGGGCATTTCTGGTATTTAACCAAATACCTTCAAAATGCTTCTTCTGCCACATATTATACAGTACAATGATGTCATTTGCATATATGCATCGGCTATACCACACGCCTATAACTTGCATACAGAATTGGGGTCAAAGGTCATTAAGGTGGTAAAATCTTACAATTGCATTATCTGAACATCTGTAAGGGGTATGGGACTCAAACTCGGTGATAACAA
Source organism: Amphiura filiformis (assembly GCF_039555335.1). Classification (NCBI taxonomy): domain Eukaryota; kingdom Metazoa; phylum Echinodermata; class Ophiuroidea; order Amphilepidida; family Amphiuridae; genus Amphiura; species Amphiura filiformis. Next base: position 14,638,473 of record NC_092635.1, on the reverse strand, counting down.
ATCTCATGACCAGGGGACATTTTGCAGGGGTCAGGTCAAAGGTCATGCAGAGGTCAAATTTTAGAAATGCATTTTCTGGACATCTGTAAGGGATACAGCGCTCAAACTTGGTGACAACAAACTTAATGATCTGGGGAACATTTTGGAACACTTTGCAGGGGTCAGGTCAAAGGTTATCTGGGGTCAAATCTTAGAATTTCACTTTCTGGATACCTGTAAGGGGTATGAGGCTCAAATTCAGTGACAACAAATCTCATGACCAGGGGAACATTTTGCAGGGGTCAGGTCAAAGGTCATGTAGAGGTCAAATCTTAGAATGTCTTTTCTGGACATCTGTAAGGGGTACGGGGTTCAAACTCGGTGACAACAAACTTGATGACCACAGGAACATTTTTGAACATTTTGCAAGGGTCAGGTCAAAGGTCATCTGGGGTCAAATTTTAAAATTGCATTTTCTGGACATCTGTAAGGAGTACGGGACTCAAATTCGGTGACAACAATCGTCATGACCAGGGGAACATTTTTGGTACATTTTGCAGGGGTCAGATACCTCCACAACACCAACACGCCCCAGCTAGGTTTGTGGTCTATGACCACCATTTGCCACTAGTTTTAACTGTTTTCATTCACTGTAAAACTTGTGTGAACATGGCTTTAAGCTTGTATTTGGCCAATGTTGAAATCAAAACTTTAGTTTTCTAATGTGTATGACATGATCTGGTCCATGGGGCCAAACGCAGCAAATTTGAAATTGAGATAAAGGCAAAAATATGTAGTAAAAAAATAACTAAATACATAAGAAAATAGACATCATGAAACTTCATAACTTTAAAACCAATTATGCTAGACCTTTGGTGCTTTCAGTAAATGATATTTAATAATTGAAATGCTGATGAAATTTCTTACTACGTCAATTTTTAGTATGTTCTAAATCTTTAATTGTTTAATAATTTGTGAAATGTGTTTATTTAATTCAAATACTAAATGATGAATTTTCTTGTTATATAAATGCTATTGTGTCTTTTAGAAATCTTTTAACTGATTAATTATTTTGTTTCAGAAACATGCCTTTTATGTAGTATTTTGGCTAGTATCATGGAAATCTGAAATCTTTTTTGTTGAAAAAAATTCCCAAGTTTTGTTGGGTTTTTGCTTGCAAATTCTGAATTTTACATTGTATATTTGATAAAAGTGCTTTGTATTTAAATTTGATGCGCTGTGTTGGTTTTTAAAATTTTATTATTGTCAATATGGGTTAGTTTGCCCATTTTAAGTTCATGATTGTGTATGCCTATATTTATGGATCCTATGTATTTAAGGCATGGGGTATGAGCGAACTTGAAGTACAGGTATCTGGAGAGGGGAAGCAACGAGTTACCCCAAATCACAGCGGCAGGTAGTCACTGGGCTGCCGAGTGCCAATATGTATTTATTTTGGAAGCTAGGTTCGTGTTTGTTTTAAATTTTTGGTGATTTAGTAATATTATTTATTTTGTGACTGCAATTTGGCATTTTCAATGCATTTTAAGCTGATCATGAAATTAACGAGAATATCTAGTCACGCTCCTTTCAGAATGTTTACCTGATCATCGGCTTTTGCAGGCAACAGAATGCAGATTGCCTCACGATAGATGTCGTATTCCTCTATGTGGGCCTATTGATAATAAAATTACTTTGAATTCCTTGTAACAAGATGATAACTTACGTCTGTATACAGGGTTCGTCGCTGTGTCTGGAAAAGTTGTAGCCTTTAGCGCCGTATCAATATCTCAAAAAAGGGCACAACTGGCGAGAGTGTCTTGATATTTCTCGCATGAAAGCTTGTGTCAGCGCCTATACTATACTAATATGGATACGTTGGTTGCCCATTATCAAACATGAGCTATGATTGGCACTGCTTGAGATATCTCTTTGTATAATTCCAGCAAGCCGCCAATGACCACCTTGTTACAAACTCTTAATCTATAATCATGGTTATAAAGCATACAGATAAAAGACTGGTTGGTTTAATTAGCAGCTGGTCAGTACATAATCCGTCAGGGCACACAGCAGTTTGACTATGTAGTGAAATACCCATTATTGATTAGGCGCGGATATTAAAACACAGCTCCTTTGCGTGTATATGGTGATTGCACGGAAGGTCATTAGTTCAAATCATCCTCTAGACACGCTCCAGAAGACATGCAAATGCATGGAGTATAATATACCATGGTAGGTATTATAGAAGGAGAATTCACGAACCCAGTTCCCTTTGTACTATGATCGTTATGAGTCGATACTGAGCAATGGTGCACTATCGATTTGCTAAGCTTATCTATTGAGCTTGGCCGGTTATGAACCACCGTTATCGCGAATTCTAAGCAGAATGACGTCATTTTTACCCACAAAGCATTGTGGCCGTGACCATAAACAAAGGAAAACAATTTACTTCCGGTAATTTTATAACGCCAATATTTCTTATGGGCAAGCTTGGCGGATCATAGAAACAACATTGCCAGTCTTGGAAAACCTTTCCAAATCATTTCCACTGGTTTAAAAGTCCCGAAAAAACCCTCCAGTATTACTAATTATGATCAGAAAAAATATGTAAATTCACCGTAACTTTGGAAGGAAATGAGGGAATTCGATCAGGTTTTCGCTAGTAAATCTACTTGAACTCGGAAACACAATGATGCAATCGAAGATCATGTGAGCGATGCAAAAGGGCACTAATACCATCCATTTCCGGTACGGGTCACCTGGGGGGGTCTGTTTAAATTAAATTTTAAAATAGATGATCGATATTGTCGCATAACGATCATAAACATCAAAGGCCGTGTTTGAGGGACTGCACTGATTAAATCCATTCAAGTGATGACTCGCGTTGAATAGCGTAATCGGCTTAACCCTATTGAGTGGATTAGGATTTTTCTGTGGAACCTCCTTCTATAATACCTACCATGATAATACCAATCGCCTGTTTAACTCATGGAGCTATTATAAGATGGAGAGGAAATAGATTACGTAACGCATTGAAACCTTGTGCCGATTTGAAATCTGACAAGCTATTCATCGAAAGGTACCTTTTGTTTGGGACAAAGGGCTTCCACCATTAAATCGGTAAGCTGACCCGACAGTGTATTAACGCTTTACCTAGCAGGCTACTGTCAATAAGTGATCAAATGCAAGTCGCGTGAAAGCGCTTAATGGAATGAAAAGTACCTATTGTTATACATAAACCCAAGGGTGTGATTGAGTAGCCGTAAGCACAAAAGGCACACATTAGCCGCTAATGCATAGTTCGTTGTCATCCCACTGACATTAGGTGCTTCATTTAAATAAATTGAATGCGCCTGCTGAATGATTACACATCATGGCTGCCATGTCTATAATGGTATTAAATAGCTACGTCCGGGGAGCTACGTATACATGTAACATATAATAAGTATACCGGTATAGGCCTATATAAAAGTTGTTTTACAAATTGAGATTTTATTTTATTTTATTTTATTTTAAGAAGGAGAATGACATAATCAGTGGCGTACTGAAGGGGGCAGCTCTTCTGTGAGAGATCTTGGGAGGGGATGAGGTTGAAGGAGGGGATATGAAGAATGAGAGGGGACTGGAGGAAGAGAGAAAGAGGAAGAAATAAAGAGAAATAAATAAATAGACGTAAATAAATAGAAAGGTAAGGAAAATGATAGGAATGAGAGGGACAAAACGTAAGAGGGGATGGAGAAGGGAAGGAGATGAGAAGAGGGGTGATACTTTAGCAAGTACAGAGAAAGGAAAAGAAATGAATGACAAATAAATGTAGGCCTTATAATAATTATTATAGAAACTAAACACAGCCCGCCCACACACCCCCACACACACATAGGCCTAACACTAACAGCACTATAGGCAGCCATTCGATGATGCCAATGCCTTTATGCGTTACGTATTTAAAACGCCCAGTCAGATGTATTTTACACCTGCCAAGCACAAGTCACCCAATTTTGAATATTGGACGTTGAATGTACACTCTCATGAATATTGATTGGCAATATTTTCCAATATGTCAGCGCTCAAATCGGACACAATAGAACAATAGACCATTCAGTGCGTTGGTTTAACTCATGGAGCTATTAAATAGATGGAGAAGAAATAGATTACGTAACGCATTGAAACCTTGTGCCGATTTGAAATCTGACAAGCTATTCATCGAAAGGTACCTTTTGTTTGGGACAAAGGGCTTCCGCCATTAAATCGGTAAGCTGACCCGACAATGTATTAACGCTTTACCTAGCAGGCTACTGTCAATAAGTGATCAAACGAAGGCGCGTGAAAGCGACGTCTGGAACGATAAGTACCTTTTGTTGTAATAACACACAAGGATGTGATTGAGTAGCCGTAAGCACAAAAAGCACACATTAGCCGCTGAGTACAGTTCGTGATCACCCCACTGACTTCAGGTGCTTCATTTAAATACATTGAATGCGCTTGCTGAATGATTACACATCAAGCATTCAAGGCTGCCATTTATGTCTATAGTACTGTATAATGGTAATAGCTATACGTATACATGTAACAAATAATAAGTATACCGGTATAGGCCTATATAAAAGTTGTTTCACAAATTGACATTTTATTTTATTTTAAGAAGGAGAATGTCATAAACAGTGGCAGAAGGGGCGGGGCAGCTCTTCTGTGAGAGGTCTTGGGAAGGGATGAGGGAGGAAGAGGTGAAAGAGGGGATATGAAGAACGAGAGGGGGTTGGAGGAAGAGAGAAAGAGGAAGAAATGAAGAGAAATAAATAAATAGAAGTAAATAAATAGAAAGGTAAGGTAAGAAAAATGATAGGAATGAGAGGGGACAAAAAGTAATGGAGAGGGAAGGGAGATAAGAAGAGGGAGTGATACTTCAAGGAAAGAATAAGTACAGAGAAAAGAAAAAGGAATGACAAAATGTAGGCATTATAATAATTATTATAGAAACTAAACACAGCCCCCCCATAGGCCTAACGCTAACAGCACTATAGGCAGCCATTCGATGATGTCAATGCCTTTATGCGTTACGATTTAAACGCCCAGTCAGATGTATTTTACACCTGCCAAGCACAAGTCACCCAATTTCAAAAATTGGACGTTGAATGTACACTCTCATGAATATTGATTGGCAACATTTTCCAATATGTCAGCGCTAAAATCGGACACAATAGAACAATAGACCATTCAGTGCGTTGGTTTAACTGGTATTGATAAAAGTAATTCTTTTGTACTCCATGCATTTGCATATCTTCTGGAGCGTGTCTGGAGGATGATTTGAATTAATGACCTTTCGTGCAAGCACTCTATAGCAGAAAATTATAAATAATAGAATGTTTGGAATTTAGTAAATAAAATACTAACTACATTCTGCATTCTTTATTTATTTGTTTATATATTTATTTATTTATTTATTTATTTATTTATTTATTTATTTATTTACAGGGCCTTAAGCTATGTCTATTTATTTATTTGTTTATTTACTGACTTATTTATTTGGAAGATTAGTAAGTAATTAGTAATATTCCATGATTCATCGGTTTATTATTGATTGTTGATAACTTGAAAACTGAAAACTTGATTGATTGATCGATTGATAGCCATTTCACATATTCCAAGTGAATGTGGAACGTCCAGATTTGAATAACATCGTACATTAGATAAATATCAGTATAGATTTATTCTATTCAGCAATATCAAGGACTACTATCAAACTTCTCACAGCAAATAGGTAGTTGGCTTAGCGGTAATGCATTGAGTTTCAGAACCACGAGGTCCCGGGTTCGATTCCCAGCTCGCCTACTTTTTTTCAAGGCTGGGAAAAATATCAATTTCTGAACTGCTAACTTATTTGGCTCGCGATCTGAGCTATTCCTTTTCTGATGGCTAGCTGTGTCTCTTGCAGGCACACTCCCTCCGGAATCCAAGCCAAGTTCCTGCCCATTACACTTCCCTTAAATATTTTGATAAATTATTTTGACATATTTTGATGTATATTTTAATGTGTACTTTGATGTATATTTCAATGTGACCCCTGGGCCTCATGGCAGAACAGAGGATAGCTTAAAACATCCACTGAATGAGTAACCCAGGAAAAAGAAATAAAACCAACCAACCAACCATGGGGCTTCAGCAGTATGTTGTAGTATACCACTGTCACCGGGGAGGGGAGGGGGTGGTCATACATTCTTGGAATATATAGATATGAAAAGGACCTGAAACAGGAATATTGACCTGAGTCTTATGAGGAGTGCCCCCGGAAATTATATTCTTTTCTTTTTCTCTTTCATTTCACCCACTCGGGGTCATACCTTCTTAGCATTTCAAGATATGAAAATGGCCCAAAATAGGAATATTGACCCATGGTGGCAAAAATAATGTTTACTTATTTCTCTTTCATTTGACACCACTTGGGGGAAGTCATACCTACTTGGCATTTCAAAACATGAAAAGGACCCACAATATGAATATTGACCCAGGTCTTATGAGGAGTGTCACCCCTGGTGGGAAAATTTTTTTTAGTATATTCTTTACTTTCTTTTTTTTTCATTTGACACCACTCGATCAGGGGGTCATAGGCCTACCTACTTGGCATTTTGAGATATGAAAAGGACCTATATGAATATTGACCCAGGTCTTACGGTGAGTGCCACCCCCGGGTGGGGAAATATTATTATTATATTCTTTACTTTTTTCTCTTTAATTTGACACCACTTGGGAGTCATACCTTTGTGGCATTTCGAGATATATCCATTTCAGACCAAAAAGTTAGTTGACAGTCTGGCATTTCATGGTTCAGCAAAATATCCATAACCCACTTCTATTGTTCGTTGTGCGTTTATATACTCTATTCTCGGACAAATGAGAGCTGCACAGTATTGGAAGGAAAGAAATTATCACCACATGGTACACTCTTATCAACAATTACTGCCAGGTCATGGCATCAAAGTTCATATAAATGTTGCAAGTAAATTTTCATGATGAATAATTTTTGTGCTTTTGCATTTTTATATGCAAAGCTGGCACAAATATTAAATACACATGAGAATACCATTTTGAATAAATTTATAGTAAAGCATGCAACATTTCAAAATAATAAATCTAAATGTTTGAAAATATAAAAGAAAACGAAAAATAAACTTACACAAATTTGACACTTCCGGTTGCTATTCTCATGCAATAGTTTCATCCAAATCAATACACACACACATTATAGTGAGCGGGATAGTGAGTATAGCGGTGGTTCCAATAATTAATGAGATTGGACTTATATTCAATGTCCTTTAAAAGTAAGTATTAATTGTTTGTTAAGATAATAAAAGGTACAAACTGGGAGCAAAGTATATGGCTAGAATACTTTGCTGAGAGTATAAGGCATAATTTTGGGGCAATGTTGCACTTACGCACACTTACACATTAGTACACGTACACAATATATATTTGCCATGTACCAGTATAGAACTATAATAAGGGTCATTCTTTGGTAAGGTGTGTCTAATTGCAGGTTTGGAAAGAAACAATTTTAAAATAATTTTTCAACATTTTTTATAAGGAAAGGATAATGTATCAAGTGTAGGAAAACAACAATGGCTCAATCTTTGTCAGCAACCTCATAATATATATGGTCAATACCGTCAATTCCAGCGAAAGCGGGACAAAATTCTCTCTATGTTAACTTTCTACTTTAAAATGTCATTAATAAAGGAAATCACGTTATTGATGGAGCATATCATGTCACGTCCAATGTGCTCTCTTTGAGCATATAGGCCTTTACTAGCAAGTCATACCAGGGGACAAGTTATGATGGCTTAAAGGAATTGGTGTTACCCACGAATTCAAGGATAAAGCACCATATATGTCATTGAATGTCCTTCAATCAAAATGAAATTATTACCGTTAGAAAGACGTTTGCATGATCTCTCATCATATGTAAAACGATTGAATTCCACCAACGTTTGTGGACTCCAGAGGCCATTAAGTCAATTTGGCTAATAATTTTGTTACCCGCGTATCAAAAATAAAATGATCGTTCTGAAAAATGTTAAGTGAATATGCCATAAATGACTATATCATTAAACGAAGTTTCGTTCTATAATTCTGAGGTCCAGGTGATTATTTTATGCAAATACATTTTACCCATAAAATTATATACATCAAATCAAATTTGACGTTACCCACGTATTAACTGTTACCCACAAGTCCAGCAAATATAATTGCCATAACTTAAATTAACATTTAATGACTTTGGACACTGAATTTAGTTTGACAAGCGCTTAAAATTGTAAATCGTACAAATACATTCACCGCTTAAAACAAGAATCTACGACGGTTTAAACTTTTGATACCCACGAATCCCGAATAGATGCTAACCTTGAAAAACAAGGAGATTGTTTATTTTAAGTTTAAATCAGCACATATTCAAGCCATGGGTATGCTATACTTTTTACAGTACTTACAGTTTATGCACCTAAGAAACGCAAACCCCAAACAGTACTATAGTACTTATAGCTTTACCCACTAATTCGGCTTTACCCATTTAATCCAAGGATTTACTCAGTAAATTATATGTTTCTTATTCATCTTAACATTTTGAAAACATGCGAAATAGGTTCCAAAACAGTCCTGTTTAATAGCGTCCTCTTGAAGGTATACTGAAGCTGTATCATGAAGTTTTGATTGATTATCCTAAATTACCATTTTTTGGGTGAATGCAATTGGTTAGAGAATCATTGAAACACAATGGAGGAATAACCGCATGATGGTTTCCAACCTTCTGTAATATTTTCTATTTTGCCGCTTACCAATACATACCTTCAAATATGTGTTACCCATGAACATTTTGGTTACCCACGAATCCCTACTTAAATTATAGTTAACAATGTATTGATAGTGTTTTATTATCTAATTATAATTAAAATTACATTGGCCGTGAGACATTTTCGAGAGAATAAAATCATTACATGTTCAATTCGCCGGTAGATCCGCCATGAGCTGTTGTGGCGTGTGGTGGTGAGCTATACGACATGTAATCGTTAGTGCACGCTGGTTCGAATGCGATTTTTTCTCTCCTTTATTATAATGCCAGTTTGTCTGAGCTTCGTTACTTTAATTATTATATATTTTCTCAGGCATGTATCCTCTGGATCCTCGCATTTAATATTTAATGTCTCATATTGACTGATGTTCTGCCAGGACACAGCAGATAGGCCGCCCTCTCTAATTATAATTAAAATTACATTGGCCGTGAGACATTTTCGAGAGAATTAAATCATTACATGTTCAATTCGCCGTAGATCCGCCATGAGCTGTTGTGGCGTGTGGTGGTGAGCTATCACGACATGTAATCGTTAGTGCACGCTGGTTCGAATCCGAACGGTTCTGATTTTTTCTCTCCTTTGTTATAATGCCAGTTTGTCTGAGCTTTGTTTCTTTAATTATTATATATTTTCTCAGGCATGTATCCTCTGGATCCTCGCATTTAATATTTAATGTCTCATATTGACTGATGTTCTGCCAGGACACAGCAGATAGGCCGCCCTCTCTAATTATAATTTATATTTCTATGAAGCATTTATTCTAATCTTTCGAAATAACACAGTAATGTTAAATGAAAAACACGATGATCAAGGGCCTTTCCAAATCAAAAACTCAGTAACCTAGCAACAAAATATAAAGCGTACACGCTACTTACGTGGTGTCGCAAAACACACGTAGTGCAAGTTTTTTCTCCATAACCTATTTCACCACCTGCCGTTGTGCGTCAAACTTGTGCTACGTGTGTTTTGCGACACCACGTAAGTTGCGTGTACGCTTTATATTTGTATGTTATAGGTAATAGTACATTGCCTAGTTAACGTCACTGTGTGAAAAATAACCGGCCAATATATATTAAAGTACTCTTCTGAAATTCTAGAAAATATAGTTTTGTAACATGTCCTAAATTTTTAGCTAATTTAGGTGTTTGGAAATATTCGCACTTTGGTGTTTTAGGAAGGATATGTAAACGACACATAACACCAAAAAATATGAAATTATTTCCAAACCGTGTTACGGCCCACAGCCATTATGTTTCTCATTTTCAAGAATGTGGTTAACAATATGCACACTATTGTCTCATTTCGTGAATAAAGGCCAACACATTATTGTTACCTTGCGCTTGCTTTATAATCGTTCACCCAACTGAAACTATAACACCAGCTCATTGCTCATTGCACAGGTAAAACAGAAACATGTACGGTGTGGATTTAACCAGAGAAGATCTGATGTAACATAGTTGAGCTGTTTTCAATGAGTGTTATCTTGGTTTAATAGCTTTTAATGGGGTTTAAGTCCTGCAAAGGTTGTGGTGAATTCTACTGTAGACATGACTGCATCATGTTGCAGTGTCAACAACCCAGGGTGACCGTTGAAGACATATTGTCAACTTCAGGTAGTTAGTTTAGTGTGCTGGTATCTACAAAATACAATGTTTGTGTCACTCACACAAGTCACATCCTAATTCATCAGCCATATGGGTTCAATAGCCTATTGAAAACCTTTTTATTTGGAAATTCATCAACCAATCAGCGATCATTATTTCATGGGTTGCCGCCAGACGGTTTGTTTAGTGATGGAGGAACACGAACCGGCTGGGACTGAGACAAGTTCCAGCTTTGAAAATTAGCTTTACAACAGATTCACACAAAGTTTGATGTAATAGGCTATTTTCAGGACCCCCGTTTCCTTAAGAAAATATTATGCATACATAATATCGGGTCACAATTTCATTGGTTTTTGAAATTGTTTTTTTTTTTTTGCATGGAAGATACTGTAGCCGAAATGTGCCGTACATTCATGAATATTTGTTTTTTATAGAGGACAAGGCGGTTCTCGAACCACGAGTCTCGCCTGCTTTCGCGATCGCCTGCTTTTACGATTACTTTTGGTAGAAGTAAATGAACCTGCAACAACCCATGGCGATTTGCCTGTTCAATTTGAGCTTGATTGGACCAATATTGGAATTTGACCTTTGATCCCTAAATTTTGGTGGGTCTCGGCTGGGCACAATTACCTGGCTGATGGTGACTGTACCCACCAAGTCTCATGCCCATCCGACAATTTTTACTAATTTGACCTCAGATGACCCCTGCTGACCCCAAAATGACCTTCCAAAAATTGGGCTCTAAATGTTGACTGTACCTATCAAGTTTCATGCCCATACAACAGTTTTTAGTCATTTGACTTTGACAGTGACCACTAAGTGTCATGCCCATACGAGTTTTTAGTAATGTGACCTCAGATGACCCCTGAGTGACCTTGGATGACCCCGAAATGACTTTCCAAAAAATGACTCTAAATGTTGACTGTACCCACCAAGTTTCATGCCCATATAACAGTTTTAAGTAATTTGACCTCAGATGACCCCTGGGTGACCTTGGATGACCCAAAAATGACCTTCCAAAAATTTGGCTCTAAATGTTGACTGTACCCACCCCCGTACCACCAAGTTTCATGCCCATATGACAGTTTTAGTAATTTGACCTCAGATGACCCCTGGGTGACCCGAAATGCCCTTCCAAAAATTTGACTCTTAATGTTGACTGTAACCACTAAGTGTCATGCCCATACGACAGTTTTTAGTAATTTGACCTCAGATGACCCCTGGGTGACCTTGGATGACCCCTAAATTACCTTCCGAAACTTTTACTCTAAATGTTGACTGTACCCACCAAGTTTCATGCCCATATGACAGTTTTTAGTAATGTGACCTCAGATGACCCCTGTGTGACCTCGGATGGCCCCGAAATAACCTTCCTAACATTTGACTCTAAATGTTGACTGTACCCACCAAGTTTCATGCCCATATGACAGTTTTAGTAATTTGACCTCAGATGACCCTTGGGTGACCTCGGATGAACCCGAAATAACCTTCCGAAAATTTTACTCGAAATGTTGACTGTACCCACCAAGTTTCATGCCCATACGACAGTTTTAGTAATTTGACCTCAGATGACCCCTAGGTGACCTCGGATGACCCCGAAATAATCTTCCTAACATTTGACTCTAAATGTTGACTGTACCCACCAAGTTTCATGCCCATACGACAGTTTTTAGTAGTCTGACCTTAGATGACCCCGGGGTGACCTCGGATGACCCCGAAATAATCTTCCGAACATTTGACTCTAAATGTTGACTGTACCAACCAAGTTTCATGCCCATACGACAGTTTTTAGTAGTTTGACCTTAGATGACCCCTGGGTGACCTCGGATGACCCGGAAATAATGATAGACCATTTTTGACATAAAACCCTGTTTTAGACATTTTTTTGAAAAAATGCTTCCTTCACCCTAAAAAGGTGGTTTTAAATATTCAGTTTCCTATACTTTTGTACATTAGAGACATTCTTCTCAGTCTTTTTTGGCCTAATAACTTGGCCTACATGACCGAAATTGATATATATAATGCATAATATAAAAACAATATTTCATTAAATTTTGACCCCCCCTCAACTTCGAGTGTGTGGGAGGGGCCACATGGGGGGGTACTAGTGTGCATGAAGACTACATTGTATGATAGACCATTTTTGACACATAAAAACCCTGTTTTAGACATTTTTTTAAAAAAATGCTTCCTTCACCCTAAAAAGGTGGTTTTAAATATTCAGTTTCCTATACTTTTGTACATGAGAGACATTCTTCAAAGTCTTTTTTTGGCCTAATAACTTGGCCTACATGACCGAAATTGATATATGTAATGCGCAATATAAAAACAATACTTCATTAAATTTTTGACCCCCACTCAACTTTGAGTGTGTGGGAGGGGCCACATGGTGGGGGGGTACTAGTGTGCATCCTCTGGTCATACTACCCCCTACCACGTTATGTTGACCGTATCCACCAAGTTTCGTGCCCATACGACAGTTTTAGTCATTTGACCTCAGCTGACCCCTGGATGACCTTGGGTGACCTTGACGCACTAACCAATACAAACTTGTTCTGTCTGGGGTGAAGATGCACCCACCCACCAAGTTTGAAGAACGTGCGACCCCTAGTCTCCGAGAAAATAGGTTTTTGCATTTTATGCATAAATTATGCAAATTAGGTACTTAATTACCATATTTTGCGCTGAAAATCGAATCGGGTTGAGATCCTCTGGTCTTTCTACCCCCTACCACGTTTCATCATCATAGGGCTTAGGGATCTTACGAATCCCCAGATACAGCTCCACAAGGCGGATTTCTTCAGATTTCCAACCATATTTGTAGAATCGTTCCGCATAAATTATGCAAATTAACAACTAAATGCGCATACTTTTCGCCGAAAAACTAATCAGGTGATCAGTAGGTGTGTATCATTCCTGTCACCAAGTTTCGTTACCATGCGCCCGACGGATCGTGAGATAGTCTGTCCACAAACTCCGCTATCAATTTGCGCTGATTTTTCAAGATAAATTATGCAAATTAGCTATGTTAATTTGCATATTTTTCACCGAAAACATACGGTTACGGAGCAAACTTGGATACCCTTCCTCCCACCAAGTAGCGTCGCCGTAGGTCTTACGGTTCCCCAGATACAGCTCCGGACGGACACACACACACACACACATCCACACACACCCCCCCCACACACACCCCCACCCCCACGCACGGACAGACAGAAATAGTGACTACTAAGTCCCATCCTGAACAAAGTTCAGGCGAGACAAAAAGGGTGCAACAAAGATTACTGTAGCAAGCAGGGAAGTGTGACGGTTACGGTTCGCTATCTATAAGGACCGCTATCTCTAAGGTTCGCTATCCCTAAGGTTCGTTATCACTAATTAAGAAAAAGGTCCACTATACCTAAGGTTCAATATCACTAATTTTGAAAAAGGTTCGGTATTCCTAAGGTTCGATATCACTAATTTTAAATAAGGTTCGCTATCTCTAATTTTAAATAAGGTCCGCTATCACTAATTTATTGAAGGTTCACTATCTCTAAGGTTCGCTATCATTAATTTAAAATAAGGTCCGCTATCTCTAATTTTAACAATCCCGGTATCCCTAAGGTCCGCTATCTCTAATTTCAAATAAGGTCCGCTATCTCTAAGGTTCGCTATCTCTAAGGCTATCACTAATTTCAAATAAGGTTCGCTATCACTAATTTCAAATAAGGTTCGCTATCTCTAATTTCAAACAAGGTTCGCTATCTCTAATTTATAATAAGGTTCGCTATCTCTAATTTTAAATAAGGTTCGCTATCTCTAATTTTAAATAAGGTTCGCTATCTCTAATTTTAAATAAGGTATAGATAGCGGACCTTATTTTAAATTAGAGATATCGGACCTTATTTAAAATTAGAGATAGCGGACCTTTTTTAAAATTAGAGATAGTGGACCTTATTTAAGATTAGTGATAACGATGGTGACTGTACCCACCAAGTCTCATGCCCATCCGACAATTTTTACTAATTTGACCTCAGATGACCCCTGCTGACCCCAAAATGACCTTCCAAAAATTGGGCTCTAAATGTTGACTGTACCTATCAAGTTTCATGCCCATACAACAGTTTTTAGTCATTTGACTTTGACAGTGACCACTAAGTGTCATGCCCATACGAGTTTTAGGTATAGCGCACCCTAATCAAAATTAGTGATAGCGAACCTTAGAGATAGCGAACCTTAATTAATTAGGGATAGCGAACCCTAAACAAAATTAGTGATAGCGAACCTTAGGTAAAGCGGACCTTTATTGCAATTAGTGATAACGAACCTTAGAGATAGCGAACCTTCAATAAATTAGTGATAGCGGACCTTATTCAAAATTAGTGATAGTGAACCTTATTTTAAATTAGTGATAGCGAACCTTATTTAAAATTAGTGATATCGAACCTTAGAACTAGCGAACCTTATTCTAAATTAGTGATATCGAACCTTAGAAGTAGCGGACCTTTTTTTAGGTATAGCGAACCCTTTTCTCTATTAGAGATAGCGGGATTCTGATCTCCATAAACTTTACACGTTAGTGATAGCGAACCTTAGAGATAGCGAACCTTAGAGATAGCGGTCCTTAAAGATAGCGGGATGTCACCAGTGTGACAGATGGAAAGTGGCTCCAACATCTATTGAATTATTTATGTAACATTCTATAGAAGTTATGTACCAAGCTATATTAAACAATAGTCAATGTGCCTTTGATGTGGATCAGATATACCGCCCTTATTGCCAGTTTTGGTATTTACCGGTTTATTATTATCGACAAAAATGACCTTTTTCTCAATTTATTTTCAAGTATGTCACTTCATAGTGATATTAGATTTATACAGTGCCGCCTTGATCCATTACGGGCCCGGGGGTAAAATGAACGGACAGGAAAAACTCACAAGTAATTAATTGGGATTCCAGGTAAAAACCACATGTGTCTGCTCACGGTCAAAACATTTTTTATTGCATGAGGCTTAAAGGGCTTTGGTAGTAGGTTACAAAAGTCACATCAAAAATTCCTCCGGAGCTTGTTGCCATAGCAATGGCAGATTTTATGATTTTAGCAGTTTTTGCTTATTTTGGGGTGAAAATAAGAGAAAATATACACTTTTCTGAATTGCTCTTGACTTAAAATTTGAGGTCACATCAAAAAAGCAACCTTATCACCATAAAGTACCATCTTTGCACTTTTTCCAGAGGCAAAAAATATTTCAATAATATTTCCTCATGTGCAATTTTAGGGATGGGCAACATTGACAATTTAGCACTTTTGAAAAAATGACATATTTACCCTATCTTTGAAGTCAAAAAACTAATTTTGCTTGAGCACTCAGAATTATTTTCTCTTTGGTGGTACTTGAGCAGACATTGCCCCTTCCAAATCTGGTAAAACAACTCTGGGGCTATTTGTCCTGTAAAGCCAGTGTTGCCAGAAAGTTTGCCAATTTTCAAAAAATGCATTTTTCGAACTAATGCATTTTCTACATATTTACTCATATAACTTTTTATATGGCCAACTTAATTGAAATATTGACCCTTTGCGTACAAGATTTGACACACAACTGCTTCCGGAAGCAACACTGAAAGGCTGCAGAAGAGTCGTGTTCTGCAAAAACCGGTATTGCCAGAAAATCTGACTTTTTAAATCTATATTTCCAATAAGCGGATTTTACTACAGGCTCTAGGGGGGAGTTTGTGTACATGACTCTTTCAGAAATTTACCTTGCATTTTCATGTTATATATGCAAAGACCTTCAAAAAAAGTTTGGGTAAGAAGATCAGATCAAGTGCAATTAAAGATGGCGTCCAAAATGGCCGCCAAATAGGGGTTTCCATTAAAACACACTATAGCAACATGCAAATGATCTAATGATGAAAAAATATCGATGCAATTGATGTTTCTATCCAACGGAAATAAATATGTGCCCATTTTGTTTCATTCGGCGTCCAAAATTCAAAATGCTGTCCAAAATGGCCGCCAGAATAGCATATTTCCATTGAAATACACTAGAGCAACATGAAATTGAAACAATAATAAAGTATTTTCAATGGAGTTAATTTTTATAACTAAAAGAAATAAAATATGCACACAATTTGTTTCATTTGAATCTCTGCAATTCAAGATGGAATCCAAAATGGCCGCCAAATTAGGATATTTCCAGTTAATGTCCTAGTAATAATTAAATACAAATAGAATTCATATCCGATCCGTGAGCCAAATGGAATAAGCAGTGTGATGCCATGATTAGGCCTACTTATTTGGAGAGTACAAAGCTGTAGCATAGTGAACTTTAGTAGTTGTAGTCTAGTCAACGTTCCTATTTATAGCTGTAGCATATAGTTAACTATCTTTAATAATATAGCTATAGCCCAGTTAACTTTTCTCAACATAGCTGTAACCTATTCAACTTTCGTAACGTAGCTGGTATGTAGCAGAGTCAATTTTCCTAACTTCTGAGTGCTAGTACCTAAAATCTGTTTGCAAGGATGGATTCTGGCTAATAAAGCAATCCCACTTCCCACGATGTTTCGCTTGATGAGATAAAGTGCCCCCCCCTCCGGGGTCGGTATGCTCCACTGGAATTTGGAGATGGTGGGTCTTTGGGAGCTGACGGCGAACCGGTAAAAGGGGCCTTCGGACCTGCAAGCGGTTAGAATCAAGGGTCTTTCTTAACTCTCTGGTTGAAAATCGTCTGGAATAACCTAGATAATGTAAGGAATGGCCAATTTAGAGTCTTTTACAGCTGAAATTATAAAAATCAGGAGTCTTTCAGAACTCTACTTTCGTAAAATGCATGTGTTTTTCGGAGCTGCGCGGTCCACACCATAGACCCTAGATATGAGTTTATAGGGTCTATGTCCAAATACAGGGGTTTTTTTTTGGGCAACTGGTGATAGCACTAAGTACCAGCAATGGTACAAGTACCAGCAATGGTAAAAGAATGCGAGAGTTGGTGAAATACATAATGACCATGTTACCAAGAGGCCAAGGCTAGTTGATTGAGACACATTTATTTTATCATGTGACTAATCAATGTTATCAGAAATAATAGCCTAAAATCCATTCTAGCAATGTCCAGAGACAATTAAACTGTTCTAGGCGGATGTCGGATAACTGTAACTTTTGTAACATCTATGTTGTTATACTGAGATGCTTTTTGGTCTTGAGTCTTAGGATTCCGTTTTGATATTATTTCTAGAATGGATTTCATGGTATACTTCTTATGACATTGATTAGTCACATGATTATAAATGTATCTTCATCAACCAGCTTCTTGGTAACATGCATGGTCATGGCTTTATTAGTACGGTAATACATAATCAATCCTTGCAAAACGATTGTAAGTACTACTAGTACTAATATGTTAGGGAAGTGGACTCGGCTACAGTTACGTTACAAACGTTTAATAGGCTACAGCTATGTTGAAAAGGTTAACTAGGCTATAGCTATATTAGGAAAGTTAACTAGGGAAAAGCTATATAGGAACTTTGACTAGACTATACAGCTATGCTACGGAAGTTGACTAGGCTACACCTCTGCACTCTCCATACTTTTCACCGAACTGAAAAGACAAAAGAAAAAGTCAAATTAAATGCAAAAAGCTAGTTCTAAATGGCTTCAAATGGTTTTGATGGCTTTGTTATTTCAAAAGAAGTAACAAAATGTGATAGGTGACTGGTTGCTAGTTGTTCAAATGGATATATAATGGTATTTGGGTGACAGATTGAAAGGAAAATTAAGGGGTCTTTGGGTGACAGCAGTTTTTCATACTATCTGGCAACACCAAGCCCAAGTTTCAAAACCTGTATGAGATCGTACAGATATAGAACAGATAAAGCTAGATAAAATAACGGTAACAGTTAAAATAATTAAATAAATTTAATTATGTAAAGTGCACTTTTTGGAAATATAGATTTAAAAAGTCAGCTTTTCTGGCAATACCGGGTTTTGCAGAATACGACTCTTCTGCAGCCTTTAAGTGTTGCATCCGGATGCAGTTGTGTCAAATCTTGTATGCAAAGGGTAAATATTCCAATTAAGTTGGCCGTATAAAAAGTTATATGAGTAAATATGTAGAAAATGCATTATTTTGAAAAATGCAGTTTAAAAAATTGGGAAACTTTCTGGCAACACTGGAATTTGAGAGATACCAATGAAACAAATTGTGTACATATTTATTTCCTTTGGTTATAAAAATTAATTCCACTGAGAATACTTTATTATTATATCAACTTCATGTTGCTCTAGTGGTATTTCAATGGAAATAGGCTATTCGGTGCCATTTTGGACGCCATTTTGAATTTTAAAATCCGAATGAAACAAAATGGGCATATATGTATTTCCTTTAATTGATTAGAAACATATTGTATCAATATTTTTTCATCATTAGATCATTTGTATGTTGCTATTATAGTGTGTTTTAATGGAAAATCCCTATTTGGCGGCCATTTTGGACGCCATTTTTGATTGCACTTGATCTGATTTGCTTACTTAAAATTTTTGAAGGTCTTTGCATAATTTATATAACATGAAAATGCAAGGTAAATTTCTGAAAGAGTCATGTACACGAACTCCTCCCTAGAGCCTGTAGTAAATGCGCTTATTGGAAATATCTATAAATTTAAAAAGTCGGATTTTCTGGCAATACCGGTTTTTGAAAAACACGACTCTTCTGCAGCCTCTAAGTGTTGCTTCCGGAAGCAGTTGTAGGTCAAATCTTGTACGCAAAGGGTCAATATTTCAATTAAGTTGGTCGTATTAAAAAGTTATATGAGAAAATATGTTGAAAATGCATTATTTCGAAAAGTGCATTTTTTTTAAAGTTGACAAACTTTCTGGCAACACTGGCTTTACAGGACAAATAGCCCCAGAGTTTTTTTACCAGATTTGAAAGGGGCAATGTCTGCTCAAGTACCACCAAAGAGGAAATAATTCTGGGTGCTCAAGCAAAATTAGTTTTTTGACGTCAAAGATAGGGTAAAAATGTCATGTTTTCAAAAGTGCTAAAATGTCAATGTTGCCCATCCCTAAAATTGCACATGGGGAAATATTATTGAAATATTTTTTACACCTGTGAAAAGTGCAAAGATGGTACTTTATGGTGATAAGGTTGCTTTTTAATTTGACCTCAAATTTTAAGTCAAGAGCAATTCAGAAAAGTGTATATTTTCTCTTATTTTCACCCCAAAATAAGCAAAAACCGCTAAAATCATAAAATCTGCCGTTGCTATGGCAACAAGCTCCGGAGGAATTTTTGATGTGACTTTTTGTAACCTACTACTAAAGCCCCTTCGCCTCATGCAATAAATTTTTTTTGACCGTGAGCAGGCACATGTGGTTTTTACCTGGAATCCCAATTAACATGTAATGTTTATTGTCATTGAACTAAAAAAACAACATGGGAGACAACGAATTTTTGTGGTGGTCATGTTCTATACCAACCGAGAGATCATTTGGTTTATTTATAAAGAATATCCTCTATGGGATTTCTTAAGTATCTCATACCAAAGAAAAATGCCCTGACACCAGACATAACCATAATAATATGCGCGTATTTAAAGGCACATTATTTCTTATGATGTTATTAGCACTATAGTAATCTAACAACTTCTAGATTCCATGGGAAAGTGACATGATGCAGTCATGTCTACATTATAATTCATCTCGACCTTTGCAGGACTTAAACCCCATTAAAAGCTATTAAACCAAGATAACACTCATTGAAGCAGCTCAACTGATTAAATCAGATCTTCTCTGGTTATGCACAAGTGTCTGTTTTCAATGTGCGACATCGCAATAAAGCTGGTATTATAGCTTCAGTTGGGTAACCGATTATAAAGGAAACGAAAGGAAACAATGGTATGTGTACCTTTGTTCACGAAATGAGACACAGACCTGCTTTTTGTTAACCAGCATTCTTCAAAATGAGCAACATAATTATTGTTGACTTAACACGGTTTGGAAATAATTTCTTCATATTTTTGGTGTTATCTGTCGTTTACATATCCTTCCTAAAACACAAAAGTGCGACCCTCTCCAAACATCTAAATTAGCTAAAAATTTAGGACATGTTACAAAACTATATTTTCTAGAACCTATTTAGAATAGTTTAAATGTAGCTTTTACCGTTTTTTGTGGCATCCTTCAGAAGTGAGCGGTCCGATACCAATATTTTCGGTCAAATCTCCATTCAATTAACACGGGGAGTTGGCTAGCTATGCCTTGCCCTCACTCATATTTGACAAAAGTGCGACCATTTCTGAACATCTAACCTAGCTGTAATTTTAGGTCATGTTAGAGAAATATATTTGCTAGAAGTTTTGGAGAATAAATAAAATATTGGCTGGTTATTTTTCACACAGTGATGTTAACTAGGCAAGTGTCCATTCTTCCAACATACATCATTTGTAGAGGTCACGCGTCAATGGTGAGAGCACTGTGTATTGTGTATAGGAAAACGGACAGTAACTGCAGTATGATCCTTGACCCGGACAAGACCATAATCCGCAGCCATTTCAGGGCACATGTTATTCCCTACGATAAATGCCCCAAAGCCAAACATGACCACAATTTGCGCTAATTAAGGGCACAAGTTACCATATACCATTGTTCATCATATTTCTAATATTCGCTAATTAGCACTATAATTATATCTTATACCATATAATTGAATACCTGAGTGGAAGAAGGGCCCAACTCCAATTTTTTATAAAAATGAGTTAGACCCAGCATTTTATTGCCAGCAGACTGTTCTTCCTTGTGTGTGAAAGAAGAGCCCAAATCCACTCTCTAAATAGTCTTCCACATACACTTACTCATGGTTTTCATGGAAGAAAGGCCCAACTCCATGGAGTTGGGCCCTTCTTTCACAAATATTGGATTAAAGAAGAGGAATTTTGTTCATCCATGAAATCTGCTTTTCACTACAATAAACTTTCTTGCTAACATATTTACATTCTTCTACATGTGCAATTGATGGATAATTACCAAATTTCTGTAGCTATTTATAACACATTTGCTTACGGAACTGGCACTTTCAGTATATTAGTGGAAGAAGGGCCCAACTCCAGCTCGTCTTAAGACCTGTACCGTTGCTATGGAAACATCATATATAATTTTGAATGTTTGTAATATTGTATGTTCATGTATTAAAGGTCCCCTGAAGATGAAAACATTCTGTCTATAAAACTTTTCCAAATTTTAAGTTTTTCTTAATATCTCAAAAACAGCTTTGATGGAGTTGGGCCCTTCTTTCACTCAGGTATTCAATTATATCATAGGCCCCCTATACCATATAATTGAACCAAAAAAGGTCCCAAAACGCAGACAAAACTATCACGCGCTAATTGGAAGGCCATCGCCATATGGAATCATTATCGTGTGTATTTTATAACACTCAATTCAATACTTTACGCAGATTTCAAATAATGACCATGTCATTTGCCATGATTTGTCACAAATGCATATAATTAATGCAGAATATCATTGAAAGCCGAAAAATAACTGCACGTATGCGACTTCTTTTATACACCTGAAAAGTTTTGCTTCAATCATTTCATGTATTTATTTCCCATAGGTACAGTTAATTGGTATGTATTTACCACAATGCCTAGGAAACTGTTGACATACATGTACCAGGCTTATGTCTTTAACTTCAACAACCATTTTTGATTTGTTTTGTGGGTTTTTTTTATTATGCAGTAAACCTGGTAGACAGTAGTAAAGTGCTTTTTCTTTAACTTTGGCTACTTTTTGATTTTATGATAAAATGCCTACTTGGCCCGACAGAAACATTCTTTTTGTGGAATTATTTAGCTTACATATTTTCAGACTTTAGAATTTGCTATGAATTCAAAGTCATATCAAACTTATTTTGAACTTGTTGACTTATTACCTTATTTCTATACATCTGGTTCTCATTTCCATTGTGAACCATTTTTCTCCAGTGTTTTGCGCTGGGAGACATCTTAGTTTAACACGACCGCTCTATGCAGTGTTTAAGGCTCAAGTATATACAATTGAAAGCTTTTAGACTTTAACTTGAATTCAACATTATAATCACTTGCTGACTTGCGAGTTATCTTATCTGTGTCCCCACTTGTTATGATAAACATGTTTTATTAAACATGTTAAGCCATTCAATTAATTTCAATTAAGCCTGCAAGGCTTGATAATATTTACTTCAATTCTTATGTTATGCATGAATTCGAAGTTACCTCATTTTGTGAATATTTGACATTTGTGATATTTCTGTATATACAATTGAAAGCTTTTAGACTTAAACTTGAATTCACAATTACTAGCGGTTACCCGTGTTTCGCGGTCAGAGTCTTTCGCGGTTGCTAAATTTTGTATATTTTTTGTACATGTAAATGTTTTATTTAATGTGATTAATGGTATGAGAGGAGATTATCATTTAGAAATATAATATTTAGTATCTTTTCCATATAAATCAATGGCATGAAATTGCAATTAGATCATGATCGAAGTCTTCTTGCCACTAAATCCTATCCGGCTATCTTTTAGAATACCCTACCATTTTTTACATTCACAGTGTATGTGTATGGGTCGTTCATAAAAGACCTCCATTGAAAATCTACAGTGGTAGGGTATTCTAAAAGAAATCCTCATATCCACCGTGAGAAGTCTTGCCCTGTGGGATGCTGGGCCCCCGGCCCCTGATATTTAAAATTTTTATGCATTTGTTTATACATTAATTTTTAGCCCATTTTGGACAAATTTGTTGTACCATTTAGCCCATTTGTTACCATTTTCGTCCAAGTTTGTCCATCCCCAAGTGAAATGTACCTTGCTGCCCCCTGCAAAAGTCCTGGCTACATCACTGAGCAGATGAACACAATATTATTTTATTTACTTCCCTCTTGAGCCCCTATGGTATGCTGGCTACGGATATTTAAGATTTGTATGCATTTTGTTGTACTTTTTATTTGTTAGCCCATTTTGGATAAATTTTGTTGTACCTTTTACTTTTTAGCCCATTTGTGACAATTTGCCCCCCATTAAATTTGCCTTCTCCCCCCTCTCTCTCTCTGAAAAAGTCCTGGCTACACCACTGTGCAGATGAAACAATTTTATTCACATATCCTTACACTCTGTTTCATATAACATAGCATGGTAAAATTCAGTGGTTTGATAAGGCATGCAAATAGGCAATTGGATCATATTATAATTAGCACAATTTATAACTACAATACCCTGGATACACCAACAACCCCCTATGAGATGTTCATGCTGGCAATCTTGACCTCAGTAAATGTTGACATTATTGATGTGTGACTAATTAGGTGTTCATACACAGGCCCTGGTATTATATAATATTGTGTGATTGCTTAAAAGGGCATTTCGTGATCCACAGCCTCATTCCCCCCACTTTTCTCAAAAAAAGTTGAGATTTTTACATCACTGGAAACCTCTTGCTACATAATGTTTATGTACAAAATATTTCTTGCAGATTAATTAGTTTAGCAAAGATATCGTGAAATTTGAATTTCGTTCTGGTGCACCAGAACGAAATTACAACGCATTGTCTATGGAGCAGTGTAATACACATAATCATGCATAACTCATGAACGCAACATCGGAATCAACTGAAATTTTGGGAATAGGTTTTTTTCGTGGATATCTAATGAAAAATGACATAAATAGTGGATGCTAGGATCACGAAATACTCCTTTAAGGTATCTATAATAAATTACTGAGTTTTTCGAATTGGTAATAGACTATAGGCCATGCGACTCTACGGCCCTTGGTTTTCCACTTTCGTTGTCCACTCTTGGGCAGAACATGAAAACACAACAAATCAAGAGTTAAGATATGTCTGAATTAATATCCAAAAACTTCCCACGTTTTACTTTGCTCATTTAGGAGTTATTTGGGGTTAAAAATGGGTTTTTCGTGATTTTTTCCCATTTTTGCCCAAAAATGTCAAATATTAAAATAGCTGTAACTTTCAAAATAAATTGAGTAGAAATTTCATTTCTATTGTAGACGTTACATGTCACATGGATGTCTAACACTGGTGAATAAAAATGTCACAGCACAACTCTAAAATATAAAAAAATGGCAAAAAACATATTTTTGTGCTATTTTGGCCATTTTTGACCTAAAAATGTAATTTTTGCATGGGGAAAAAAATAAATATATAATTTATTGATTTAAAAAATATGTCATTATATCAACCTTCTGAACAAAAAAGTTAATGATGGTGAATGTCTGTGACCTATAGTTTTTGATCTATGGCCCTTTCAAATTCACATATGGACTAAAATAGCGTGTTTTTG
This sequence comes from Amphiura filiformis, assembly GCF_039555335.1. Lineage (NCBI taxonomy): Eukaryota > Metazoa > Echinodermata > Ophiuroidea > Amphilepidida > Amphiuridae > Amphiura > Amphiura filiformis. The sequence continues at coordinate 14,613,725 of NC_092635.1, read as the reverse complement.
TTCAATATTTCCAATATTACGCCAAAATTGGTCCTTTTTGGCCATTTTAACCAACTTGTTAGTTTTTGGAAAGTGGGAACTTCACTTAATAATATGAACATGTAATTGTACTTTAATGTTAAGCTATTTCAAGATCCACTAGTATGCCCACTACCGGGGTAGCAGCAATTTGATCTACTTTCAATGCAGTAAAATGCTGACTAATATGATTTTGCTAAATTGAAAATAGTAAAATTGACCGATATAATTGCTGCTGCCATGGAAACCGAGCTACCAGTGGATCTACAACTAGCTTAAAATGAAAGTACTATAATATATCCATAATATATGTGAAGTTCCCACTTTCCAAACACTGAAAATTTTGTTAAAATTACAAAAAGTACCATTTTCAGCCTAATATTGGAAAATTGACAAAAACATGCTATTTTAGTCCATATGTGAATTTGAAAGGGCCATAGATCAAAAAACTATAGGTCACAGACATTCACCATCATTAACTTTTTTGTTCAGAATAACTAGGTTGATATAATGACATATTTTTTAAATCAATAAAATATATATTTATTTTTTTCCCCATGCAAAAATTACATTTTTAGGTCAAAAATGGCCAAAATAGCACAAAAATATGGTTTTTGCCATTTTTTTTTATATTTTAGAGTTGCTGTGACATTTTTATTCACCAGTGTTAGACATCCATGTGACATGCAACATCTACAATAGAAATGAAATTTCTACTCAATTTATTTTGAAAGTTACAGCTATTTTAATATTTGACATTTTTTGGCAAAAATCAAGAAAAACCCATTTTTAACCCCAAATAACTCCTAAATGAGCAAAGTAAAACATGGGAACTTTTTGGATATTAATTCAGACATTATTTACTCTTGATTTGTTATGTTTTCATGTTCTGCCCAAGAGTGGAGTACGGAAGTGAAAGATAAATGCCCATGTCTCATAGTCTATAAGTTCATTGACCATGTTGACAAATTAGTTGAATAAACAATAGATGTTAATTTAGTTTCACCTGGTGCAGGGCAATTTGAGGTGCAGTCTCGGAATAATCAAAATAAATGTACAATTTTGTAGAACACTTACTTTCAACATTTGCAAAGTATTTTGCACAGACACTGATTATGCTGCTAACCTGTGAGTTATGGTGAGCCTTACCATGCTTACCAGACTTGTACCTGCGTTGCTATTAAATAAAAATTCCTTTAAAAGGAATAGGGTGGGCAAATGAAAAATTGTCAAGAGAAATGAAAGAATGAGTAAGTCAAGTTCACAATTAAAAACAGGGAAAATATGACACAACATCGATTTCCAATAGGGGAATAACACAAACGAAACTCTTTGAAATTATTTATCCGTTTTGTGTTATTCACCCATTGGATCATGTTGTGTCATATTTTCCCTGATTTTAATCTGATCTATTGCTTATCCTTTGTTCTCTGTTGGTCAGTTGGAACATATTTTCCCTGTTTTTATATTAACCCTTCACATCATAACACAAGGCGTTTTATGTTATCATTTTATATAAAACATGGTTATAAAACTTTTGTAGATAATAGTTATTTAAAACATTTTCGTAATCATACGAGATAGAAAGACTTCTGCTCATCTTCTCTGGTGAGACAACAGGGCTGGGGTATCTTTCCATATCAAAGTTTAAAAATCTGTCATATCAATTTCCTCAATATGTTGTTTTGATACAACTTATGATATTTCGATATTATTTTGTAACTTTGTAACTTTATTATGATTAACATAACTGTATTTCAAAGCGTCAAACTATATCATTATTTTGTCCCAGCAAAAATAATCCAGGGAATAAAATATTCATTAATATGTTTATTTATTTTATTCAACCTGGGCCATTTCTACTGGTGCATATGCATTCTAATAATTTGTCTATAATACCTTAAACAAGCATCACCAAGCACTATTTGTCACAAGATTTGAAAAGTAAATAGCCTATGTACACACTGAACACAATGCACATACAAGCTGTCAGTATAAAATGATATATATGACCTTCACGATGCTATTAATTTAGCCCAAAGATTAGGAAAACTAGCAAAACTGGTGAACTGGTACTGTTCAAATAAAAACATCTGCAAATCTTGCTGCAATTTCCAAATAGTATTTCTATTACTTAAATAATTATTTTTGTTATTTCTTTTAATTCAAACACATTACTGCCTATGACGACTTTATCAGTATTACTTACATATCAAAATCAAGTAATAATTACAAAACTTGCCGTAAACTATCACCTCTGTGGGTGTTTGGGATATAAACTGCACGAATATTTTCTCAACACTGCGGCATGTGAAAAAGTAGGTCAATAGTCAGAGAATACAGGGTGGGTGCGGCACGCCGCACCCACCCAAAAAGTCACCCATTTTTCTTAACCATCTGTCTCTATGGGACAGGAAATTGTCAAAAGTTGGGGGATCTTCAAAAGTCACCCATTTGGGCTACTAAATCACAGTTTGGCAACCCTGTTTAATTTGGGTGATTTGGAGACTTTTCCAATATCTGTGCTTTGACCTAATTCACTGATTATGCTGCTAACCTGTGAGTTATGGTGAGCCTAACCAGACTTTTGTACCTGCATTGCTAAAAAGTCATCCATTTTTCTTAACCATCTGTCTCTATGCACAGATATTGGAATGGGACAGGAAATTGTCAAAAGTTGGGGGATCTTAAAAAGTCACCCATTTGGGCTACTAAATCACAGTTTGGCAACCCTGTTTAATTTGGGTGATTTGGAGACTCCTAATTCAATAAACAAACATTTAACTGTTGACATTAGGTTCTAGTTTGAACACTGACATGATAATGTTGACAAATTAGTTGAATAAACAATGCATGTTAATTACTCAAGTCAGATTCTCCTGTGTAATGGTATGAGTGACCCAATCTCAGCATTGATCAGATCAGACATAGGATTTGCGGGTGTTCATGTTAAACAGCATGACTGTATTGTAGTGTATTGTGACTGTTTACTCAGTGTTTAAGGCCCGGTCACACTATGACGAATAGGGGTGAATGGCAAGCGACGTTAAGCTGCGAATTGCAATTTTGAATTTATTATTATTGATATTGATGTTAATATTTTGATTATTATTGATATAGATATTAAAAGTTTAGATTATTATTTATATTGATTTTACTATTTTTGATTATTATTGATATTTATATATTTTTTTTATATTATTATTGATATGTGTAATATTTTTGATTATTATTGATATTGATGGTAATATTTTTGATTATTATTGATAAAGATATTAATAGTTTTGATTATTATTGATATGTGTAATATTTTTGAATATTATTGATATGTGTAATATTTGATTGATTATTATTGATATCGATAATAATATTTTTGATTATTATTGATATAGATATTAATAGTTTAGATTAGCCCAGACAACGTTCGGATTCGGTCGCTAGTCTCCGTTTCCTGCCGCAGCCTTTCGTCCCTTGCCGTCGTGTTGTCGCTAAAGGTCGTTCCCACTCGCTTTGCCGTCAACATTTTGTGATTTTCATGTTCGTCACCTTTCGTTGCTTATCGTCCGTCATAGTGTGACCGGGCCTTTACTCAGTGCTTAGCTCGCAGGTTCCTTGGTAGTGCCTTTGAAACTAATTATCATTATTTGACACCCTTAACGTAAACAAAAACAAAATTGGACGTTTTATTGGGGTGCGGACAACTTTACTCTAAAAAAAAAAAAAATCCGTTTTCCGAAATAATGTAAAACGTAGAAGTTTTAGCCTTACCAAGTCGCCAAACTCAGTAATTTATTATAGATAATCACTTGCTGACTTGCGAGTTATTATCTTATCCGTGTCCCCACTTGTTATGATAAACATGTTTTATTAAACATGTTAAGCCATTCAATTAATTTCAATTAAGCCTGCAAGGCTTGATAATATTTACTTCAATTCTTATGTTATGCATGAATTCGAAGTTACCTCATTTTGTGAACATTTGACATTTATTGTGATATTTCTGTATATACAATTGAAAGCTTTTAGACTTAAACTTGAATTCACAATTATAATCACTTGCTGACTTGCGACTTATTATCTTATCCGTGTCCCCACTTGTTATGATAAACATGTTTTATTAAACATGTTAAGCCATTAAATTAAATTCAATTAAGCCTGCAAGGCTTGATTATATTTCTTCAATTCTTATATTGTTATGCATGAATTCGAAGTGAACATTTGACATTTATTATGATATTTCTGTTTCAAATGATGAACTTGAAAACGTTTAACGCTCTGATAAAACATTTAATGTTTGTGTTAATTTAAACCGCATAATTTAGCATTAAACATGTTTTCAAAGTTACGTAAAACTAAGTTATAACCAATTGATTATTCTTACTTACTTTCCGCTAAAACATGTAAACTTTACACACGACTCACTGTTACTTTACTTACACTTAACATGTACATTTATTGGGCGTGGAGGGTGGGTTTTTCAATAGAAGTTGATCTCTCGATGATAAAACATGATGTGAGTCAAAAACCCAATTGCATTTGACCAGCTACAATTATGCCAAGTGATTGATTGTATCATAGCAACAACAAAAACCTTTAACAAACCCATTATGATTGCATTAAATAAACCATGCACCTGTTTTAACATGGGTGAATGCATATCTGAAATCACTGATGTGCATAACTCCAAGTGGATCAACGGCTTAACCCATATTATACACAAGGGTAAAAAACCCATTTATACGCCTGGCCAAAATTTTCTCCCCACTGACAATTTGGTTTTAATTCGACTTCGCTTATTTAAAAACCATTCAACTAATTTGTCAACATTAGCATGTATTCAATTCTCGCGATTCCAAATACAGCGCGCCACCAACGACGGCAGTGAAAATTAGCATTTCCCGTGTATGGGGTCGACATCCTTTTTCATCAACCATAGCTGACCATGTTTGTGATTATTACTCTAAAAACACAATGTTTTATAGTACTTTTTGAAATTGTTTGAGATTTTTTGTGTTGAAGTGAAATATTGCAGTTTGATATTCACAGATGTCCTTTTCTAAAACCCGCAAACTTGATGTTGATACTAGGTGTTTCCTTTTTGTTATACATTTTCTAAAACCGCCCTTTTTTGTTTTTAAACTTTACGATGCTTTTCAGCCTGATACGCGCGAGCCTAGTCAATGCGAAGTAGACCTAGGCCTGTCCTTTTTTTTTTCAATGGAAAAGGTTTTATTTTGGTTATTAGAATAAATTGTTTTAATTCTTTCTTAATTTATTGTTTGTTCAATACGATAATAATATAACACCAGCATACTTAAGAACATCCATACTATAGGTGTTGCGTTTTTGTAATCGGCCTACATTTTCTAAAAATGGGTGTTTTTTTTGCCACTTGGGATAGGCCTACAGCAAAGAAATTCAAGTAAATTTTAAAAAGATTCTTAATGTCTCATTACTTATAAACATGCATCACATTGGTTTGCCGTTTTTGTTACTATTGTAATTGTTTGATTTGTCCTTATTTTATTTTTAGCCTAAATTTGTATTTTTAATTATATTACTATCAAACATTAAAAAAATTTCGATCGCAATAAAAACACTTTGTAGGCATAGCCTACCGTATAAAAATAACATTTATTTTTTGTTAATATTTCAATTTGAGACTTTAATGCATAAGTTCAACAATACGTCATAGAGTTCTAGCATTATAATAAAGATGAAGAAAGTTTCAAACTGCAAAAGAGTACATGAATTTAAAAAGATCATTATTTTAAGGCATATCAAGAAAATATGCATGAAAAAACTTCATAACTTTAGAACCAAGTATGCTAGACCTTTGGTGTTTTCAGTTTAAAATGATAGCAAATTGTACGTGTATTGTGTATAATAATTACGGTAACACAATTTTCAAAATGCCTCCTTTGCCCCCCCATGAACCAGATCGTGTCACAATTCAGGTTTAAATTTGACAATTGTCATGTCCGATTTTAATATTAATTCATGTTTCTTTTTCATATTTTATTTTTACTTCCGCTTTCTTGCATGTCATACCATCTTTATTTCATCTTTCCCTTTAATAATTCATAACCCAAGGAAATTTACTCTTAATGTAGGCCTAGGCCTACTCCCAAATAACACGTTGGTTGGAATGAGTTTCTTTTTAGTCATATTATCGGTCGGCACAACATTGAAAAATCAAAAACTTTTTGACTAAATATTCAATTGGACAATTTTAAACACCTAGGCCTAGGCCTATACATGTTTTTTTAAAAGAAAAAGAAAATGGGAAAGATTAAAATCTTTCCCATTCTCTTTTTCTTTCTCATGAAATTATAAGTCAACATTGTGAAAAGAACTGAACTGTAGTGTAGCCCAACCTTTACGGCATTGTGGACTTTGGCCTAATTCTCGCTATTCGCAATAAGGGCACCGCCAGCGGTTTGCGATGTAAAGCCTCCAGCATACTTTCCTGCCGCTTGCCGCTGTGGCAAGCGGCAGGGCATTCAACCAATGACTTGCCTTTATTGTGTCCGTTTGTCTGCAATGCGCGTGCGCCACGCCGCTCAGCGGCAAGCGGCAGGGTAGTATGAAACCAGCATAATCATGATGCAGTCATGTCTACAGTAGAATTCATCTCGACCTTTGCAGGATTTAAACCCCATTAAAAGCTATTAAACCAAGATAACACTCATTGAAACAGCTCAACTGATTAAATCGGATCTTCTCTGGTTGTGCACATGTGTCTGTTTTGCATGTGCGATATCGCAATAAAGCTGGTATTATAGCTTCAGTTGGGTAACCGATTATGGCCTGCTTTTTGTTAACCAGCATTCTTGAAAATGAGCAACATATTATGATTGTTGACTTAACACAGTTTGGAAATAATTTCTTCATATTTTTGGTGTTATTTGTCGTTTACATATCCTTCCTAAAACACAAAAGTGCGACCCTCTCCAAACACCTAAATTAGCTAAAAATTTAGGACATGTTACAAAACTATATTTTCTAGAATTTCATAGAATAATTTAAATGTAGCTTGTACCGGTTTTTTGTGGCATTTTTCAGAACGGAGCGGTCCGTTACCAATATAGCTCAATATTTTCGGTCAAATCTCCATTCAATTAACACGGGAGTTTACTATCTCTGCCTTGCGCTCAGTCATTTTTTACAAAAGTGCGACCATTTCTGAACATCTAACCTAGCTGTAATTTTAGGTCATGTTAGAGAAATATATTTGCTAGAAGTTTGGAGAATAAATTAAATATTGGCTGGTTATTTTTCACACAGTGATGTTAACTAGGCAAGTGTCCATTCTTCCAACATACATCATTTGTAGAGGTCACGCGTCAATGGTGAGAGCACTGTGTATTGTGTATAGGAAAACGGACAGTAACTGCAGTATGTCGTGATGTATCATGGGAAAAGGTCGACATCCATGTCTGCGCAATACGAATATTACCATGCTATTACATAGGAACATGTGACAATATTTTTAGTTTGTCAATATAACGGTATTACACGCAAATCGATAGAGAAAAAATTAATTGTGCACATTTCAAATCACATTATTAAGTATTATTGAGTATCGATTAGCGTGTAACACCTTTATTTTGACAAACTAAAAAAATATTGTCACGTGTTCCTATGTAATAGCATGGTAATATTCGTATTGCGCGGACTTGGATGTCGACCTTTTCCCATGATACATCACGATTACATCGCAAACCGCTGGCGGCGCCCTTATTGTGAATAGCGAGAATTGGAAAAGGTTTAAATTCGGAGGGTCGACATTTCTTACATATTAAATAATGGATCAGGCCCATGGATCAAGGACTCAACCAACAAAGTAAAGAGGTCAAATCTGGGGATGGACTTTATTGGAGGGGTGAACGCATTGTTTAGGCCTGCTTCATTTGAGACTGAAGGGGCGCACCGGGACATCCCCCCACACACACACCGATTTACGGTGAAGGATATACTGTACAATAAGGGACAATTTGCAGTTGATGTTTTTGACAAAAACAAGATAACTTAACATGCTTAACAATGTAGTTTGGAGGCCATTATAGGCCTAAATGAAAATGAAAGCGTGCCTATATTCATACAGAAGGGTAGGCCTATTCGAGCCCCCCGCACCAAATTTATTGAGGGGCTGAGCCCCAGCCCCAGTTCATAAGCCTATGTAATTTTGTTGACAGAATTGCACCACAAGAGTTTATTTTAAAAATTAACAGGTTTATTTGTTTAGTGCAAGTATATATTTTCTCCCGACATTATACATTGGGGCCAAAGTGTTTTGTTTATAGGGCTATATAGAAGGAAATGGCTTCTAAATTTACGACCTTTCCTGATCATACAGTAGGCCTACATCATGCTACAAAGAGCGCTTCAAAACGTCACACGAAAAATGTTTTAAAACAATTAATTCATATCTATTCAAGCTTGTAAAAAGGTTATAAATTTAAAACATCTATAGGCCTAGGTTAGGAAAAAATAATTTATGAAAACCAAAAGCTTTTATCTTAATCATGTATCACACATGGTAATAATTATGGGAAAAGTTATCCAAACAAGAAATAAAAAAGGCACGAATTTGGGTTTTCGATTAAATTTCCTGTTTGAAATTGTCTTACATCAAAAGCATTTGCTATTATAGGCCTACCCAAACTCGAAAATTGACATTTTGACATCGGGTTTATAGGCCTAGATGGTCGATCAGAGACATCGTATTAAAAAAAAAAAAAATGCTTTACGCTGTCCATGCGAATATTTCGTTATTCTAAATATTGAGAATTAGGCATACTTTACTTAAAACAAACAAGGTTTAAAAATTGGGGTTTTTTTAGGATATATTCATGAGGGTCTAAGTAGGCCTATCCCCAATCATATTTTTCAGTGTTTTCTTTTCTTGTAAACGAGAGCCTAAAGTATTTTCCCAAGCGCCTCGGATCGGGTTCGGAAAAGTTTGAAAATAAGGGTTTAATTTAACACTCTGAACATTCACAGAGGTAGGCTTAAAGTTAATTTCGACAGTGATGGTTTAAAACCATGACTGTCGAAATTAACTTTAAAAAGGAGGCAGAAAAAAAAAAAAAAAAATCGTCGGAGGGTTGAATCAACAGCTGATCATCATCAACGTAAATAAACAAAAACAGTGGTTGAGTAATCGATCATCATTCAACGTACATAAACAAAAACAGTGGTTGAGTAATCGATAGCAACACTCGTTTCCGTTTCCAGGGTCGATGGTTCGTCGACGCGCCATGGATGTCGACTTTTACCCATGATGCTCTGTGCGAAGTAGATCAGCCAGGCGTGATCGTAGGTGGCGCGCTGTATTTGGAATCGCGAGAATTCAGTGTTCAAATGGTGACTATTTTTATGGAGAACCTATTGTCAACAGTAGGGTGTTTGTTTATTGAATTAGTTCAAAGTGTTTGATGCTTTTGTGTTGAAGGATAAATTAATCAGGGTTGCCAAATCTGTGGTTTGGTAGCCCAAATGGGTGACTGTTGAAGATTTTCCCTGAGACTTTCGACAATTTCCTGTCCCATTGAAACATAATTATGGTTGAAAAATAGGGTGACTTTTCAGCAATGCAGGTTCAAGTTTGGTAAGGCTAAGCATTTGGATGTCTTGAAGGCCTACATTTATTCAACTAAGGGATTTGTAAATTTATTTTGATTGTTCTGAGATGGACTTCAAATTGACCACAACTTTCAAAAAGGGGTGCACCCAAGGTAAAAAAAAACCCCTCCAGCACTGAAATTGCACCTGACCTTCTCAATTGTAATCATAAATGACAATTTACTCTCACATCACTAATCACATTAAATAGAACATTAAAAAAATTATATAAAATAACAGTACCGCAAAAGACAGTGACAGCGAAAGACGGTGGCCGTGAAAGACGGGTGACCGCTAGTTATCCTTAATTTGCACTACATGTTTCAAACAAGAAAATTGCTGAAAAACAACATGATGAATACAAGATGAGTGATTTTTGGACACCCTCTACATGGCTGTTAAATTTCACTGTTTTTGCCTCATTCTATTGATTATTGTAGTTGTATCTGAGCCGGGTATCTGAGTCTTAAGTTATATCTCATATTGTTATGAACACGGCAGAGTACAGAATATGCAAAATTGCTGTTCTGAGTAAACGGCGTTTGAAAATCTTGTTACCATTCCATTGGTCATTAGAGAACAGTGCATTTAAAGGTTATATCCCACTGAATAGGCCTGGGCAATTATTATTAGCTGACAGCATTTTTATGGTGGACTACGGAGAAGTCTAGGCAGGCCAAGGCACTGAAGTTAAAAGCTAAATGCGCGAATGTGTACCAATTATTTGCAATACTTGCATATTCTGAAACAATCGATATATCCCTCAAAACAGGCAGCTATTCTATTAATGATTTCAAAATGCATGGAATTTGTATGCATTTTGAAATCATTAACCCTAACCGCCTAGGGGCTTTTCGGCGACGGGAAGGGAAAGAAGGAAGGAATAAAGAGAGAAAAGAAGGAAAGAAGTTGTTTGCTCTGGGTGGGATTCGAACCCGAGACCCCTCACATGCCAAGCACACGGTCGGCGACACCTTGCCACAGGTCTTGGGCTTCGCTGGCCAGCGAAACCGTGCCTATATATCACGTGGGATGCACGCACGAACAGCGCATATATCAAGTAGTATTTTGTAGTATACGGTACGGTTAGGGTTAATAGAGTATGACATGAGTACAAATTTATTCAAAACGCATAGGCCTACAATATTTTTTTTAAAAATCAACCATGAATGATCCTAGCATTTAGGTCTAAGTCCAGGGACACTCCAAAGCCGAAAAATAAATAACTTAAATTTTTTTTTTTTTTTTAATTCGAGTATAGTCCGGTACGTCAGTACGGTATATGAGATAGCAAGAATTTCTTTGACAAAAATGACCAGGTGTCTTGTTATGATAGTTGGATAGAACATCCCATGGGACATCTGAAAAGTGATGTCTTGAGTGTCGTGAGCGGTGGAGCGTGACATCAGAGGTCAATGACCTCAAATTTGACCCGTTTTCTTGTATAATTTGTATTATGCATGCTATTTATTAACAACAGCCTCGATTTTCACATTTTGGTGTCTAATGAAAGATATTGAAATTATCTATCAAACAAAACCAATATCAATGAGATTTAACAATGTTTCAACCCTAATTTTGAGCCAAAAACGTCAAAATTTAGCATTTTTACCCATATTTTGCAAATTGACCTGACATAAAACTTATAATTTCCTGAAAAGCGTGAATGTATTACTTAAACATTCTTACTCAAAAACTGACCCATTATGTTCACAAAAAGATGACCAAAAACAATGTGTGTGGATGAAGTCGTTTTTTTTTTTTTTTTTTTAAAGTGCAATGACCTCTTAAATTTACAATGTAATAGGTTTTCTGCACATATAGACTGTGGGCTATGCTAACCCCACTCCCCCTAGGGGGATTTATGGAGGCAGGTATTTTTGGGACCCTAATGCAATGAGGTTTTGAAATCCGCTTGCCTGCACATTGGCCAGCGGTGGGTGAGGCGGTGAGGGCGCTATTTTTCAAAATGGCCGCCAAAATCACAAAAATCAACATAACTAGGCCAATGAAGCTCCTAGCAGCATAATTATGATGTATACACCCATGTTTTTAGGGTCAAGGAATCCAATAGTATCACTTACATTAACAGGGGACCTACATTTCCAAGATGGCTGCCAAAATTTCAAAATGGCCGACATTGAAAATGAAAATTATCTATATCTCAGTCCTTGAAGCTCCTGCATGCATAATTTTGATGTCTATACCCATGTTTGCAGGATCAAGGAGTTCAATAAAATAACTAAGAACAGCCCAGGACACAAATTTCAAGATGGCTGCCACTGAATTTTAAAATGGCTACCATCAATTTTGCCTATATCTCAGTCGTTGAAGCTCTAAGGAGCATGTCTCTAATGCATTATGCCGTATTGTCAGAATCAAGGATATCAGCCAATGCATTTAGGTTTTGAAATCTGTTTGCCTTCACATTGGCCAGCGGTGGGTGAGGCGGTGAGAGCGCTTTTTCAAAATGGCATCAATAATGACACCATAAATAATCAACGACATGTCTATTACCTAAACACAAGAAGTATCAAAGCCTTAGTACTTTACTTAGTAGGATAAGTGGGTAAGTGCAATAGCTGTCCTGTGAACATTTGGCAATATATTACATATTGTACTCATATACACATGTCAGCTACACATGGCAGCTATTGCACTTACCCACTTGGGCACTCAACAGTCGATGTCCCAACTCCAAGATCAACAACTAATCTAATCATATTCAGTAACTCTATTTGTAAAAGGATTAATTCTAGGAAAAAATGAAACGATAGCTAAGAGTAGCTTGATGAGGTAGCTCCCAGTTGCTGATTGGTGCTGGGTTTACTATACTGGTGATACTGGTGTTGATACAGTCGCTCCCAATTGCTGGATGGTACTGGGGTATCTATCTACTGCTGGTATTGGTGATGATAAAGTAGCTACCAACTGATTGTTGCTGGGTTTAGCTATCTACTGTTGATATTGGCGTTGATGAAGTAACTTCCTATTGCTGATTGGTGTTGATGAAGCAGCTTTCAATTGAAGTAAATGTTCATTGGCGCTAAGGTAGCCATCTACTGCTAATATTGGTGTTGACGAAGTAGCTGCCAATTGCTGCTTGTTGGTGTGTTAGCCATCTACTGCTGATATTGGTGTTGATGAAGTAGCTTCCTTTTGCTGATTGTGTTGCTGAAGTAGCTTTCAATTGTTCACTGGCGCTAAGGTAGCTACCTACTGATGATATTGGTGTTGATGAATAAGCTTTCAATTGCTCATTGGCGCTAATGTAGCCATCTACTGCTGATATTGGTCTTGAAGAAGTAGCTTCATATTGCTGATTGCTGCTGGGTTAACTATCTACTGCTGATATTGGTGTTGATATAGTAGCTCCCAATTGCTGATTGTTGCTAATGTAGCTATCCACTACTGATATTGGTGTTGATGAAGTGGCTTCCAACAGACGGCCTGAAGATGCACATAGGATAAGGTGTGAAACTGTTGCCTCTTAAAACCGTGATTCCAGTTGAATAGTTTAAAATATCTAATTTTATAATATCAGCAGTAGATACCCCAACACCTGTCAACAATAGGGAGCTACTTCATAAACGCCATTGACACCAGCAGGCAATGATATATGACTAACCCAGCACCAATCAGCAATAGGGCTTCACGAACACGGATATCAGCAGTTGAAAGCTAGCTTAGAAACAATCAGCAATTGGAAGCTACTACCGTAAAACCCCGTCTACAAGCATATAGAGTGCTTCTGATGAAAGCTACATTAATCCAGGCGCCATTATGGAGTATGAGCAAATAAATTACGGATCCAAGCATATACAAACAAGTATTATTTTAAGACCAATCTATTGTATTGGTATATTTACGCTGGCTTCGAATTAATTTAGCTTTCATAAAAAAACATTATGTATGCTTGTAGACGGGGTTTTACGGTATATCAACACCAATATCAGCAGTAGATAGCTAGCTTAGAGCCAATGAACTATAAGGCTGAAAGCTACTTCATCAACAACAATCAGCAATAAATTGGAAGCTACTTCATCAACACCAATATCAGCAGTAGATAGCTAACCCAGCAGCAAACAGCAATATGAAGCTACTTCTTCAAGACCAATATCAGCAGTAGATTGCTACATTAGAGCCAATGAACAATTGAAAGCTTATTCGTCAACACCAATATCAGCAGTAGCTACCTTATTGCCAGTGAACAATTGAAAGCTACTTCATCAACACAATCAGCAAAAGGAGGCTACTTCATCAACACCAATGTCAGCAGTAGATGGCTAACACAGCAACAAGCAGCAATTGGTAGCTACTTCGTCAACACCAATATTAGCAGTAGATGGCTACCTTAGCGCCAATGAACATTTACTTCAATTGAAAGCTGTTTCAACACTAATCAGCAATAGGAAGTTACTTCATCAACGCCAATATCAACAGTAGATAGCTAAACCCAGCAACAATCAGTTGGTAGCTACTTTATCATCACCAATACCAACAGTAGATAGATACCCCAGTACCAACCAACAATTGGGAGCTACTGTATCAACACCAGTATCACCAGTACAGTAAACTCAGCACCAATCAGCAACTGGGAGCTACGTCATCAAGCTACTCTTAGCTATCGTTTCATTTTTTTTCTAGAATTAATCCTTTTACAAAATAGAGTTACTGAATATGATTAGATTAGTTGTTGATCTTGGAGTTGGGACATCGACTGTTGAGTGCCCAAGTGGGTAAGTGCAATAGCTGCCATCGTGTAGCTGACATGTGTATATGAGTACAATATATAATATATTGCCAAATGTTCACAGGACAGCTATTACACTTACCCACTTATCCTACTAAGTAAAGTACTAAGGCTTTGATACTTCTTGTGTTTAGGTAATAGACATGTCGTTGATTATTTATTGTGTCATTATTGATGCCATTTTGAATAAGTGCTCTCACCACCTCACCCACCGTTGGCCAATGTGAAGGCAAGCGGATTTCAAGACATGCTCCTTAGAGGTTCAACGACTGCGATATAGACAAAATTGATTTAAATGGCAGCCATTTTAAAATTCAGTTGCAGCCATCTTGGAATTGTGTCCTGGGCTGTTCTTAGTGATTTTATTGGACTCCTTGATCCTGCAAACATGGGTATAGACATCAAAATTATGCTTGCAGGAGCTTCAAGGACTGAGATATAGATAATTTTCATTTTCAATGTCGGCCATTTTGAAATTTTGGCAGCCATCTTGGAAATGTAGGTCCCCTGTTAATGTAAGTGATACTATTGGATTCCTTGACCCTAAAAACATGGGTGTAGACATCATAATTATGCTTGCAGGAGCTTCAAGGACTGAGATATAGATAATTTTCATTTTCAATGTCGGCCATTTTGAAATGTTGGCAGCCATCTTGGAAATGTAGGTCCCCTGTTAATGTAAGTGATACTATTGGATTCCTTGACCCTAAAAACATGGGTGTATACATCATAATTATGCTGCTAGGAGCTTCACTGGCCTAGTTATGTTGATTTTTGTGATTTTGGCGGCCATTTTGAAAAAAAAGCGCCCTCACCGCCTCACCCACCGCTGGCCAATGTGCAGGCAAGCGGATTTCAAAACCTCAATGCATTAGGGTCCCAAAAATACCTGCCTCCATAAATCCCCCTACGGGGGAGTGGGGTTAACATAGCCCACAGTCTATATGTGCAGAAAACCTCTTACATTGTAAATTTAAGAGGTCATTGCACTTTAAACGTCCTTGCCCAAAAACGACTTTATCCATGCACATTGTTTTTGGTCATCTTTTTGTGAACATAATGGGTCAGTTTTTGAGTAAGAATGTTTAAGTAATGCACCCACGCTTTTCAGGAAATTATAAGTTTTATATCAGGTCAATTTGCTAAATATGGGTAAAAAGGCTAAATTTTGACGTTTTTGGCTCAAAATTAGGGTCGAAACATTGTTAAATCTCATTGATATTGGTTTTGTTTGATAGATAATTTCAATATCTTTCATTAGACACCAAAAATGTGAAAATCGAGGCTGTTGTTAATAAATGGCATGCATAATACAAATTATACAGGAAAACGGGTCAAATTTGAGGTCATTGACCTCTGATGTCACGCTCCACCGCTCACGACACTCAAGACATCACTTTTCAGATGTCCCATGGGATGTTCTATCCAACTATCATAACAAGACACCTGGTCATTTTTGTCAAAGAAATTCTTGCTATCTCTTGGACCATCCAAAGTGCCCAACCTGACACAGACATAACATATAATTGGCACCATATATCTTATGGAGTAATTAAAAACCTCAAAGCCATGACAAACATAATCAGCGCTATATTAGCCCAAAAAGGTCCCAAAAACGCAGACAAAACAATCACACGCTATTTGAAAGGCCATCCCATATGGAATTCTTATCGTGCATATTTTATAGCACCCATACTTTTTGATTTTATCATAAAGTGCCTCCTTGATGCTGACAGAAACATTCTTATTGTGGAATTATTTAGCATACAATTTTTCAGACTTTAGACTTTGGTCTGAATTCAGAGTCATATCAAAACCATGGATCAATAAATCGGGATGTGGCACTTGCTCATTTGCATGTGTCCCTATTCTTATGTAAATAGCGTATTGTTATTAAAATGACGTTGTGACCTTGTTTGAGGGCCTCAATATTTTGGACAGGCAGAGTTTGCCCCGGATTATGATGACGTCTCGTATCTTTCAATAATAATCTATGTTGGGTTAAGGGATCTAAAATGGCGTTTATTGCGTTTCGACAGTATTTTTTTGTGGGACATGAGAGCACCTCAGACCTATCAATTGCATTCTGAATCTGAAGCATGTCTTTCTGATATCAAATAATTTTCATTTTTGAAAATTACAATATAATCTAAATTTTATGACAAATTATAAAAATTTGATATTTTTCAAATTTTTGATATATAACAGTCCTCAAAGTAAATTATATAAATCTAATGATATATTCTTAAAGTGTATGTAGCAGGAAGGAAAAGCCGACGGTCAATTGAAAATTTTGACCTTTCATATTGAAGATACGGATTTTTTCCCAAAAGACCTCATTTTTTTGGTGTTTTGGGAAAAATCCATATCTTCAATACGAAAGGTCAAAATTTTCAATTGATCGTCGGCTTTTCATCCCACCTACATACACTTTAAGTATAAATCATCAGATTTATAAAGTTTACTTCAAGTACTGTTAAATATCAAAAATATCAATTTTAATGATTTGCCATAAAATGTGTATTAAATTGCTAATTTCAAAAATCAAAATTATTTGATATCAGAATGACATTCTTCGTATTCAGAATGCAATCGATATGTCTGATGTGCTCTAATGTCCCAAAATAAATACTGTCCAAACGCTCATACCCCAGCCCTTAAATGAGTTGAATAATCAACTTTTTGTAATGTATATCATGTCCTTAAAAAATAAATGTATTTCCCCCCTATTTATTGCATTATAATCTTTATACCCGCATGCGAAGCATGAACGGGTATATTGCCATCCTATGGTTTCTTCTCCATATCTTCTTCTTCTTATACCCGCATGCGAAGCATGAACGGGTATATTCTTATTCTATGGTTTCTTCTCCTCCGTCATCAAACACATTATTCTGTCAAGGCTAGCGCTAAAACTACAAAGGCCCCAGGGCCCATATGTGGTACACTTATGGGCCCTACCCCGTAGATTTATCCTTTGCCCATCTTGGCCCCAGAGGTCAAAGGTCACGGCCCCAAATGTAAAAATACAAAGCATGCCGTTTCTCATCAAATGAAGCAGCCTCAGGGCCCTGAGTTGGTACACTGATAGCCCCAGGGGTACTCTATATATACAAGTATACATGAGCCCCATATGTCATATATTATGGGCCCCAGGGCCCCAAATGTTAAAATAAGGGGCAACAGATTGACAGGGCTAGCACTAAAACTACAAGGGCCCCAGGGCCCATATGTGGTACACTTATGGGCCCTACCCCGTAGATTTATCCTTTGCACATCTTGGCCCCAGAGGTCAAAGGTCACAGGCCCCAGGGGCCCAAATGTAAAAATACTAAGCATGCTGTTTCTCATTAAATGAAGCAGCCTCATGGCACTGAGTTGGTACACTGATAGATCCAGGGGTACTCTATATATACAAGTATACATGAGCCCCACATTGTCATATATAGCCTTTTGCCCATTTTGGCCCCAGATGTTTAAGGCTAGGGGCCCCAGAGGCCCATATGTTAAAACAAAGGGCCAGTCGTTTCTCAGCAAATAAAGGAGCTACAGGGTTTAGATTTGGTACACTAATAGGTCTTCAGCATTATATTGTTATATGTATATATGAACCCCATGTGTCACATAATATGGGCTCCAGGGCCCCAAACGCTAAAACATAGGGCCGATCGTTACTCCGCAAAGAAAGCAGCTACAATGTCCAGCTTGAGTCTGCTGATAGCACTTGAGAATTATATTTCAACATATGCACATGAGCCCCATAAGTCAAATATTATGGGCCCCAGGGCCCCAAATGTTAAAGCAAAGGGCCGGCCATTTTTCATCAAATTCAGCTTTAGAGCTCAGAGTTTGTTAACCCTAACCCTACCCGTGGTTTTTGTGCTATCGGAAGGGAAAGAAGGATCTTAAATGGTTTGTTGTAGATTAAGATGAAAGTCACTAGGCATCCTCGGGATACGAACCTCGGACCTCTCGCATGCCACGCAGAAGATCCCCAGCATGTAGCTACACAGGTGAGTGGTGACGTTGGCCCGGCCAACGATTCCCTGGGTATATATGACTTGGTCTGATTGCGTCATCAAGTCCCGTGGAATCCATGCACGCAGAGTGGTTTTAATAGTGAGCTTTAGTGAGTCCTAGTTGGGTTAGGGTTAAGGGTGTGAGTGAGTCCCGGAATTGAGTCCGCCTGAGAATCCTATTACCCGGCAGGAAATTCCCTGCCCGGGTACCCAATTTTTAAGTTATTTATTTTTTCGGTTTTGAAGTGTCCCTAGACCTAGACCTAAATGCTAGGATCATTCATGGTTGACCTAAAAAAAAATTGCACCTGAGAATTATATTATTATACGTACATATGAGCCCCATATGTCACATAATATGGGCCCCAGGGCCCCAAACGCTAAACATAGGGCCGGCCGTTACTCAGTAAAGAAAGCAGCTACAATGTCCAGCTTGAGTCTGCTGATAGCACTTGAGAATTATATTTCAACATATGCACATGAGCCCCATAAGTCAAATATTATGGGCCCCAGGGCCCCAAATGTTAAAGCAAAGGGCCGGCCGTTTTTCATCAAATAAAGCAACTTTAGAGTTCAGAGTTTGTACACAGATTGCACCTGAGAATTATATTGTTATATGTACATATGAGCCCCATATGTCACACCATTGGCCCCAGGGCCTAAAACGCTAAAACATAGGGCTAGCCGTTAGTAAATAAAGCAGCTACAGTGCCCAGTTGAGTCTACTGATAGCACTTGAGAATGATAAATGTGCATGAGCCTCATAAGTCAAAAATGTTAAAAAGGGCTGTCCGTTTATCATCAAATAAAGCAGCTTCGGGGCTCAGCGTTAGTACACAGATTGCACCTGAGAATTATATTGTTAATCCCATCCCACCCCATACACGTAGGACTAAACAGATTCACAGACAATAGCGTAATTATAATATAGATAATATAAAAGTTAAGGTTGTTCCAGTTAAGTTACATACCCATTGACTGTTCTATTTAATTTACATACTCCCTCTGGAATGGCCACAAAATAGGCTGTTCCATTTAATTTACATACTCCCTCTGAAATGGCTGTTCCATTTAATTTACATACTCCCTCTGGAATAGCTTTTCCCTAATCAAATTGCATATTGTGAATTTCAATAGCGTATTATAATTATAGATGATGATAATTGGAAATACTATGTGTGAAGCGTTAAGACTGTTCCATTTAAATTACATACCTTTGGCTGTTCCATTTAATTTACATACTCTCTCTGAAATGTTCCCAAACTAGCTGTTCCATTTAATTTACATACTCCCTCTGAAATGGCTGTTCCATTTAATTTACATACTCCCTCTGGAATAGCTTTCCCCTAATCAAATTGCGTATTGTGAATTTCAATCCATCAAATTGCATAGCTTCACTGTGAATTAGAGAGACTGACAACAGCAACCTAAGTCCTCAGCAAATAAGGACTGTAAGTTTGTGTATACCGATAACATGCGGGTATAGCCGTATTTGTGTACAAATATATAGCCTTCTAGTTTAAGTTTACAGTGGTTAACGTGACTTTATACCATCTAGAAAGTGCAAAGCTGGAGTGAAAGTTAAACTGCGGGACACCCTGACTGCGTGAGAGAATTATAGTCAAATATTATTCAATTACGACAGATAAGGTGGTTGCAAACACGGTCTATCTGCATTGAAAACATATTTTAATTAATACAATTTAACAATCGAGTATACCCAACGCCCATGATTACACTCAACTCTGTAAAACGAGCCATGAACGTTATAATGTTGAAAAACATAATTTCACACAATTTCACGAACACGTGTTGATAATTGAAGTTAAAAATAAAAAATTTTGAAGGTTTTTCATTTTATACCGGAAGTGACCCCTTAATGACATTTGACCCCAAATCTGTGAGGACCCCATAGACACTAGATAATAACAATGCATGTGTACAAGTGGTGTCACTGCCCTACGTAATCTGTGAGAGAAGAAGCATTTTGAGTTGAAATCACATTTTTGACCCCTATGACCCCTGCGTGACCCTTGACCCCACGAGTTTCATATGACATGTAGAGGCATGGTCAATGATGGTTGTGACCAAGTTAGGTCAAAATTTGTTAGCGATTGTCCAAATTAGGGGTGTTTTGGAGCAAAATTGTCCTTGAAATGAAAAATAGGGTGTATTTCTAGGAAATCATCCGCGTTTTACCACTACAGTTTTCGTTTTTTGTATTTTTTCTGCCCTTTGTTTTAGTAGTTCCACACAAAAATTGATAGGGTATTTTTTTCCGCAAAAAAAATTGTCCTCATTTCCCAGTGAAATAGGGGGCAAAATTCAAAAGCGTTCTTGAAATGGTAAAAATAGGGGTATTTATTTTGGAAAAATGTCCTCAATTCATTGTCATAAGGAGGTGAAATGAAAATGCGTCCTCAAAATGATTAAAATAGGGGAGGTATTTGGGGGAAAATTTTCCTTGGTTTTGCGCAAAATAGGGGTAAAATTGCTGCAAATGTCCTTGATTCCCCGTGAAATAGGGGGTCATTTTCAAATCCTGGAACGGTCATACATCCTCCCTTTAAATACAAACTGAACCCACTGGG
The DNA here is from genome assembly GCF_039555335.1 of Amphiura filiformis. Classification (NCBI taxonomy): domain Eukaryota; kingdom Metazoa; phylum Echinodermata; class Ophiuroidea; order Amphilepidida; family Amphiuridae; genus Amphiura; species Amphiura filiformis. The sequence goes on along the minus strand of NC_092635.1, from coordinate 14,592,717 downwards.
ATATTTACATTTAGTCAAGTTTTTCTTATTGTGAACAATTTTTCTCCAGTGTTTTGCACTGGGAGACATTTAATTCTTGGTTAAACAAGACAGCTATAATATGCAGTGTCTAAGGTTCGGGTATACAATTGAAGTTTTAGACTTAAAACTCGACTTCAAAGTTACAATCACTTATTGACTTGTGAGTTATTATCTTAGCCATGTTCTTACTTGTTATGTAAAACATGTTATAAACATGGTAAACCATTAAATTAACTTCAATTAAAGTGTGCAAAGCTTGATTATATTTAGATCAATTCTTATACTTTTAAACATGAATTCAAAGTTACCTTATTTTGTTATCATTTGACATTTATTATGGTATTTCTGTTTAACATGATGAACTTTGAAACATTTAAAGCTCCGATAAAACATTTAATGCTCGTGTAATCTTAAACCACATAATTTAGCATTAAACATGTTTTCAACGCTACATAAAACTTCTTACTAACTTTCCGCTAAAACATTATTAAACATGTTCCGCTGTTACTTTATTTTCACTTAATACATTTATTGCGTGTGGAGGATGTTTTTTTTAATAGCACATGATCTCTCGATGATAGCTAAACATGAAGTGAAGAGTTAAAGCCCCTTTGCATTCGACCATCTGATTGGTTGCATTATAGCAACGACAAAAACATATAACAAAGCCATTATGAATGCAATACAGAAACAGGCACTTGTTTTAACACAGGTAAACAGTGACCACACACATCTTGAACCACATGATCATGATGATGTGCTTCCAAGTGAAGCAATGGCTTAAACCATATTATACACAAGGGTATAAAAACATTTATATTATACACACGGCCAAAAAATTGTCTCCTCATTGACAATTTAGTTTTAATTCGATTTCGCTTAACTAAAAGCCATTCATAACAATATGGTCTCTCCATTCAAAACTACGGGGTCCCAATATTTGTCTCAGCCAGGAGTGGATATTTGCAAAATTTCCCCATTACAGGTGCGGATCCAGAGGGGGGGGGGCAGAGGGGGTGCCCCCCAGCAAAAGTAGGAAAGATGGGGTGCGCGCCCCCCGTAAAAACAGGGAAAAGGGGAAAGGAGAGAAAGAGAAAAGGAGAAAAAGAGAAGAGAAAAGCGAGAAAAAGAGAATAGAAAGATTAAATTGCGCATAATTGAGTAAGTCCGTGCCTAAAAACTGCCCAGTCGGTTTGATCTAAGGCCTAATAAGCGTAGGACGGGCGTAGGATAGGCCTATGCCTGTGATTATTTTAGGCATTGCTTGAAGGCAGGTCCTCGGCCCAAAAGCATGTGAAAATCATAGCACTGCGAGCCCGCTGATATAAAGCTCTAATAGGCCTATGCACGGCCCAGGCGCAGCCCGAGGGGGGGGGCTTTGGGGAGAAAGAGAGAGAGAAGGAGAAGGAATAGAGAGAGGGAGGAGAGGGGTGAGAGTGGCATAGCCAGTGGGGGCAGGGGGCATAGTACACCCTAAAATCAAAAGGGAGGGGAAAAGCGCCCAAAAGTGGATCCATATGCCTAATTCACAAATTTTGAAGGAAATTTGAACGCATTTTATAGCCACTTTTTCGGTCAAATTTCCCGAGAATGGAACTGAATGGAAAATATTCCTATAAATAGATGCATTATAATAGGCCTATGCTCCAAAATAACCAATAATAATGTAAAAATGTTGCACCAAATGCCTTCATTTAGGCTTTGATTGCGAGTTATTGATCATATAAAATTAAAATTTGCGGCTCAGTTGGAAATCTGTTAAAAAATAATGCTCCGAAAATAACCAATAAATGTTGCACCAAATGCCTCCATTGGGGCTTTCACTTTCAAAAAATTTCTAATTCTGAGGGGGGCACATTCCCCTCAGACGCCCCCTGTTGCGCAAGCGCAACATCGGCGCTCACGCGCCGATGTTAAACCTTTAAACATTTTTCGTTCAGACTTCAGCCCCCCGGGGGTCCAGGTTTATGGGCACGCCACTGGGGCCCATCACAAATGGGATGGCTTTGATTGGGCCTTCATTTTCACACATTTCCGAACTTTATCTAACTAAAATTTTACACAATAATAGTGCTTCGCGGCCATATGGTTCGTCGCCCTCTACAAATCTCATCCATATTTTGCGCACCCCATATTTTTTCATATCTGGATCTGCAGCTGCTATATATGTGTACAAGTTTGTGGGTGAAATATACAGAGAGCAAGATAAGGGAATTATAACCAGTGTTACAACTGCAATCCCAGTTAAAAATATATGCTTGTCTTTTTTCACTCTACAGGAAATGGCCTTCAACTCCATACATTTGGATGATCATGATTATGGGCATGTGTCAAGGACTAAAAAAAAAAAGAGGTTTGTTTGCCCTTCAATGTTTAAAAAAAACCACGGTCAGTTTTTCTCATGCCAGAAAAAGAAGAATCAAGAATTTGTCTTTAAAAAGACAAAGTTCACGGATCAGGTGTATAGTACTTGGTGCTACTTTGGTCTAACATTCAATATTCATATCTAACCTACTCTGCATTGACAATAAATAAGTGAAAATAATTATTCAGGCACCTACAGGAAACAAATTTGGCTATTACTACAAAGAAAATTACATTAAAATGTCAACTATATCAGCCCATCAGATGCTATTTCCTGTTGGATGCCTATTCCTTTTTAAAAGAAGTTTTATTTGGAAGCAAATCGCCTAATGTGCTGCTAGATGCCTTATCACTGAAGTAAACGAATTACACATGTATTGTGGTCTTGCTAGCTTTTGTCAGGGATATTAGTCTCATTTCCCTTCTCTTATGAACACCAATTATTATTTTGTAACAGAAAATATATTATACATGTTTATACTCACATTGCTTGGTTATTGCAAGAGTCAATAAACATTCAATTATTGCCTATAGACCTTTTTCTGATGACGTCACCTAATCGATATTGGGGTCTCAGATGTAAACAAACAACACGTGCGTTTCCCACATGCCCACAGTGTAAAAACACCAATACTGCGTATTTTCTCCTCTGTTTTGTCATCTTTCACATTAGCTTCCATAAAATAATTTTTTAAAGGGAACTGTATACTGGTTACCTTTGTTTCAGACTGTTTTGATACCACAAAATACAAAAGATACGGAAAAACTGCCATGCTATTTGAAAATTAATCTTTGTTTTGTTTCACATTTTTGTTTACTTTTTACACTGTGACGAACAAAACGCTGTACTGCGAGCTGGCAATTCCAAGACAGGAAGCCTAGCGTGGCGCAAAAGTTGATCGCGCAAGGCTGGCGCCGGTATTTGCGCTTGGATGCTGATGACTCGAATGCTGGACCCCAATATCGATTGATTGGTGACGTCTGAGAAAAAGGTCTATTGTAGCTTGCTGAATAGTTTACTATACAGATGATATGTCTTATCACTAAGCAAACAAATTACACTGACCATTGTGATCTGCCTAGCTTTTATTAACCAATCAGTTATGTGTATTGTCAGCATGTGATGGCTATAATAAGCCAATAGCAAACATGCAAGATTAAATGCTTGAAAGGTGTGTATAGTATAGGCCTAAATTAAAATATGAATATTTAAATTTGGTTATGGGCACAAATTCTGTGTCTAATGAATGATATTAGCCTGATATCTTAGTCGTTGTAACACAAAAATATCAGGCTAATATCATTCATTAGACACAGAATTTGTGCCCATAACCAAATTTAAATATTCATATTTTAATTTAGGCCTATACTATACACACCTTTCAAGCATTTATTACCTCTTTGCTGTCACAAAGTAAGAAATAATATCTTGAAGCTTCTTGAGCTTTCTTTCAATTACTTATACGGATCCTGCATCTTACCAAAACACGATTCTCAATGGAAATCCATGCAAAGTGCAAAAAAAATCACACTTTTCTTGTGCTCATCAAAGCTTGTGTTTTAAGGGTACTTGCCCATCAATTTCATTCAGGGGCGTGTTTGAAAAACGGCACAGCGCATTAGTAATATACCGCCCTTATGTATGCACCTGCTTGACACATCTTGTCACTTGCGGGAAGATATACTATAGGCCTACCCTAATAGCTTACAATAGATACCCCACCGTAAATAGCTCTCTTCATTACCTCGCTGTGCCATTATATACGCCAGTAGTGTACGCACTTTTGAACCATATTTTGTTCAAAAATGATAGGAAGGACTGTTTTCAGCTAAAATGTTGGTTATCAGCAGATGCTTAATGATACCGGGAAGTGTTGCAGAAAGGTAAGCGTACTCTTTATTTATTCAAAATATCACATATCAATGAATTTAAATTGGAAATCCAAAAAGGAAATGTCAGGTCAAAATTCTCACCTTAGAATTATTGTGAAATAAAATCAAACCAAATTTAGGCTCCGCAAACAACGTCCAATTATTCCCATTGGTGTTTGCCACACGTGCATATAATAAATTATGATTTGGGGCTAATTTGAGAAGAGTTAATGCCTCGAGTTTCAAAATACACCAAGTGATGTTTTTTGATCAAAAACATCGACAATTCAAGACTCTGTAAAAACAAATCAAGAATTTTCTGGGATAATTGCAACTAAGTATAATGAAAGATATGATCTAAGCTACCAGATGCATCATTAATTTCTTGACTATGATATTTAGTTGTGGGAAAAGATTACTTTAATGTTTTGGCGGGATTATTTCCCGCCAAAAATTTCAACCAAAAAGAGCATGTAGCCTTAAAGCGGTTCACAACACACGCTTCGGAAACCAAACTTCATCCGCCTCTTTTCGAATAGCTTTTGTACACAGGAACATGACTTCTGAACCACAGGATGCCGTTCATACTTAGCAAAATCAATATTTCCAAGTTCCAACTGATTTTGCATCACATAATATTGAAAATGCTCTGAATTGTTTTCAAAATCAATCAAAATAAATTTTCCCAAAACGCAAAAATCTGGGTCGGTCGGGCCCGTAAAAAAAAGTTTTTATTTTTCGTCCACTTAGGCTAGTTTTGCCACTTATTTGTTATCAAAATTGAAGACAAAAATAATTTTTAACCCATGTTTTTATTTTACACCATGAAAAGACATTAATCTCTAAACAAGAATTTGTCTTTAAAAAGACAAGTTCACGGATCAGGTGTATAGTACATGTACTTTGAGTTACTTTGGTCTAACATTCAATACCGGTATTCATATCTAACCTACTCTGCACTTATTCGACAATAAATAAGTGATATGAGGCTTAATAATGATACCTGCGTCTTGACTCTGGAAAAGAAGATTTTTTTAAAAACCTCATTTTGCATTTAGTTTTTTAAGCCACCTTGGGAGCCACCTACAGGATCTCGTTTAGCATTTAAGTCTTTATTGCGTTGCAAAGTAGCTAAACTTTCTTTATATATGGCCCAATTCGTGCCTGGAAAAGGCTATCCCCTCTTACAACCTATCGACAGGTCTGATTTCTATAATGAGGTGTCACCGGGTTTGCAAGAGATAATAATACCACATCTAACCACCATGAAATTTACCACATCACGACCAAGCTCACATTGGGCGCCCATTCCTTTTTAAAGGAATTTTTATTAAGTCACCTACGGTACTAAGAAACAAATTTGGCTATAACTACAAAGAAAATTGTATCTTATCACAAGTAAACAAAATAATTACACAGCTTGCTCTTGCTAGCTTTTGTCAGGGTCATATGTATGAACACCAATATTATACAGGTTTATAGGCCTACACATGGGTTATTACAAGAGTCAATAAACATTAGCTAACATTCAATTAACTATAGAGTATAGATAATGGACTTAGTTTTGTGCAATGTAGTAATTTTCTGAAGTAAATCGCTTGCTGCACAGTTTTCTATACAGAATATGTTTACTTTGTAATCAGGCCTCTGCTAGTTTTGATTAACCAATCAGTTATGTGTATTGTCAGCATGTGATGGCTATAAGCCAATTGTAAACATGTTTCTAAAAAAATCAATACTCCTGGACAGACTTTTTTCCGGGTTAGGGCTAATTAGTAAGTTGTCATGTGTGGCAAAATTAGATAAAGGCATACAAACTAGGGTATGAGATATTAGGAATTATTTCCTAGACTCTTAACCACAAGGCTGGTGGGCTACATACCTATTCATGACACAGGATATGTAAGGGATAAACTGTGCATATGAGATGTGGGGGAAAGTGGCATCATTTCACTGCCGTGAAAAAAGGCAGGTGCTTTTTGGAATTTGGTGCCACCAAACCTTATTTAGGCCTCATTTCGTCGACGGGTCCTTAAAGAACTTTAGCAAAATTACCCTCGATTAGAGAAAAGCGAGGGTAATTAATTTTGTTTCACTGGTTTCATTTTCTGATATTGGATTTCATAATTTGATCTTATATACCTCGACACCTGCTGATGTTTGACCTTTTGCATGTCAACACATTCCTGGTGCTCTGGAGGTCAGCTGGCAGGGGAGTGAGTTTCAGGGCTGGAATTGCCAGAGGGCATATAGTATGGTGACCCAAGTGAAGTCCAGCTGGTTAAGATGACAGATTGACCACTGTGTTTTTAAGAGCTTTTAAGACTAACTTTCATGCTCATGGCAATTGCCATGGCAACTGGCTGTCAAAGCTGAAAACATTTGAAGAAAGCATGGATTCAAAAGTTTTAAGGATATGTACATGAAATGTAATCTCATATATCTTAATTATTTTATTTATACTACCAGCTCATAGAGATCGGACACGTAATAAAAATGAGATCTCACAGAGTGATGTATCTGATGAAGTGATACAGGTGTGTGCAGACAGCAGCAGTACTGATAGTGATTATGAAGCAATGACATCCCTTTTTGCAGGTCAGTATCTATAATAAATTACTGAAATTGGTGAATTGGTGGGGCTATCAACTTTTAGGGTTTACATTATTTTGGAAAACAGACTTTTGGGATGCGAAGAACAAGCTCGTGCGCACTTCAATAAAACGTCAAATTTTGGTTTGTGTACGTTAAGGGTGTAAACATCAAAAAAGTGTAAAGGGTTTTGAGCAAATCATTGAGTAGTTATACATGTATACGAACAAGTAAACCTGCAAATGTGTTAGCTCAGTTGGTAAAGCGCCAGACTTTGGTACAATTTCATGTTTTCAAAAGCGCTCGATAGTAAGCCTGTGTGCTAACTATCGAGTTTTTATGGTATGCAGCCTTTATTATATCCTAGCATGTTAGAAGTATGTGGACAGAGCGTCATGATTAGCCAATAATACATTGATTTTTTACTTTGGACCTTCTGGGCCAACTGCATGGATGTTAATTCCAATGTTAGAATTTATTTTATAGCAATTGCATACACTATAAGTTCAAAACAACAGTATACTTTACTTCGATCCCCTGGATAAATCGGGAAAGTTGGAAACAGTGGTTAGTACAATATATGAGCTTATTTAAAAGGAATGTCTGTAATTTGCCAGAACACCTAAAACTAATCAAAATTTAGATTTTAAATTGCATTTTTAGAACAAGCATAGCTGTATTAATGAAGCGCATATGGCAAACATGAAAACAATGGATATTCTAGTTTATTGTTGAAAAAGTATATTATTAGCCTCCCCACAGGACTTCCAATTTGCATCTCATTAACAATAAATTCCTTCTCCCAAAAGAACAATTTTGCACAATGCTGCATTATTTAAACTATTTGTAATATGTTTATGCCTAGATAATAAACTTTTGTATCCGAAAATAATTATAGATTAATGAACGCGTATTACTTGTTGCTCTAGAAATTAGACAAAAATAATGCATGCGTGCTGATGTTGATGTGTCTAATGCACGAGCCCCGAAGTGGGGAGTGTATTAGACGCATCAACATCAGTCCAAATGAATTATAATTTCTCGAGCAACAAGTAATTTATAAATGTGTTGCTGGTTTTGTTCCAAAGTATATGCAAACAATTTTTACCTCTGTGTCATAATACACTGGTAGTGTTCATGGCAATATTGCACTTAATTTCAAACCCAGAATTGAAGCTGGTAGACGTTCATTCTTATTCAGAGGGGCTAAGGCCTGGAATTCACTTGATCCTAAAATTGAAATCCCTCTCCGGATTAGCACACCAACTTTCCAAACAATATACAACTCTCAATTTTATGATTCTTAAATAAATGCAGTCTTTTAATTTGTTTCATGTTTTGACTTTACAAAAACAAGATTTGTTTGAGTTGTATTTTTGTGCTACAGGGTGTCCCTGAAAGAACTGTGTCGTCGGGAACAGATTTTTTTTGGGTACTTTAATGCATAAACCAAACGTAACTAAATAACTGATGATGTTGAGGAACATATCAGCTATCACATACTTTTAGAATTTTGACAATTGACCGCTCCGTTTATGAGATAAAAGAATTTTACAAAACTTCCTCATTTTCAAGCCTTTCCATAAAGTCAATATCTATCAATGACAACAGACACATCATGCGCTGATGATGCGTAGTGATTAGGCCATCGTAATTTTTAATCTTTGTCTCAAAGCCTTTCCCAAGTTAAAAACCTAATACGGAATGCGGTTTTAATTAATATTTTTATTTTTATTGTTTTACTTTAATTTTGTGTGGCATGAGAATAGACCACCTTTTCATCTCTCAGGGAGGTTGCACTGTGGACAAGATGAAGAATTTTTTATTAAGTTTAACGATTTGGGCTATGTTGACGTCTGACCATGTCAGACGTGAGATTTTTGTGTGGTGGATTGCGAAAAAAAAAAAAAAAACAGGGGAAAAAAACTGAAACTTACTCAATTCAGCGGAATAACGCGAAAAAACAAGATCCTTGATTGATATTTGAATCCGTAGAAAGGCTTGAAAATGAGGGAGTTGTGTAAAATTCTTATATTTCAAGAACGGTTGGTCAATTGTCAAAATTCAAAAAGTGTGTGATAGCTGATTAATTTACACCAAGTATTTAGTTATGTTTAGTTGTGGCGTTAAAATACCCAAACAATTAAGTTTCTGACGATACAGTTCTTTCAGGGACACCCTGTATCATGCTAGGCCTTATACTATTTTGTGCAATCAGTTTCCATATTGAATTATTTGTATTTGACATCTATAATAAATTACTGAGTTTTTCGAATTGGTAAGGCTAAAAACTTCTACGCTTTTACATTATTTCGAAAACAGATTTTTATGCTATGTAGAGTAAAATTGTCCGCACCCCAATAAAACGTCCAATTTTGTTTTTGTTTACGTTAAGGGTGTCGAATTATGTTAATTAGTTTCAAAGGCACTGGCAGCGCACTGCATGCTAAAACTTTTCACGCCAACACAATACACTAATGTTGACATAGCCTGAAATAGCCTGAAATTGGCCTTCTGTTTTGGCATTGGTGTGAAGATACTATGCCTGTAGTCTGGATGGTCACTGAATTACCTATTATACAATCATACAGTATTATATAATACCAGGGACTATGTATGAACACCTAATTAGTCACACATCAATAAAGTCAACATTTACTCAAAAGGATGAAATATCCTTTTTGGAAGATTGTCAACATCTCATAATGTCCTTTTTGTAGGTCAAGATTGCCATCATGAACATCTCGTACCTATAAGGAACGCTCCATTTGATACTGGGGGGTAGGAAGTTAGGCCCGGAAGTTAGGGTAGGGGAAAGATTTTTTTTTTTGCCGCCTGGCGGCAAGTTTTTTTTTTTTTAAATTTCATCCATTTATGAAAGGTTTTTTTTTAGTGTTGGTGGGGAAAGTTGTTTTTTTTGGCTCATGTAGTGGGTGAAGTTTTTTTTTCAAAAACTTCCTACCCCCACCCTGAGAATCTAATGGTGCGTCCCTAAGGGCTGTTGGTGTAGCAAAGTGAGGAGGGTATTATAGTTTAATTGTGCTAATTGTAATATGGTGCAATTGCCTATTTGCCTCTCAAACCACTGAATTTTATTTACCATCATGAATAGGCCTACTCTGCTCTTTGTGGTAATGCTATGTTATCAGCATTGTATGATCATAACTTAATAATATGAAACAGAGTGTAAGGAAATGTGATTAAAATTGTTTCATCTGCAGTGGTGTAGCCAGGACTTTTTCAGAGAGAGAGAGGGGGGACAAGGCAAATTTCAGGGGGAGGGTGGGGGGGGGGGGCTAAAAAGTAAAAAGTACAACAAATTTATCCAAAATGGGCTAACAAATAAAAAGTACATCAAGTACGTGCATACAAATCTTAAATATCAGGCCAGCCAGCATACCACAGGGGGCCAAGAGGGAATTGAATAAAATTGTGTTCATCTGCTCAGTGATGTAGCCAGGACTTTTGCAGGGGGCAGCAAGGTACATTTCAAGGTGGGGGACAAACTTAGAAGAAAATGTTAAAAAATGGCCAAAAGGTACAACAAATGTGTCCAAAATGGGCTAAAAAGTACTGTAAATGCATAAAAATCTTAAATATCAGGGCGGCCAGCATCAAACAGGGGCAAGACTTCTCATGGTGGATATGATATGGTGGCAAGAAGACTTGCTTCGATCATGATGTAATTGCAATTTCAAGCCATTGATTTATATGGAAAGGATACTACATATTATATTTCTAAATGATAATCTCCTCTCATACCATTAATCACATTAAATAAAACATTGACATGTTCACAAAATATAAAAATTTACAAACATGAAAGACCCTGACCCGCATAAGACAGGTGATCGCTATACTAGTAGAAATAAATAAACAACATTCCCTTAATTATAGTAAGATTCTGTTTCAATACAAATTTCAGGTATTGAAAAGCTACGATCCGAGGGAACCTTTTGTGATGTAACCATCAAAGTTGGCTCCCAGGAGTTTCAAGCTCACAAGAACATCCTGGCTGCAAGCAGTGGCTACTTCAAGGTAATGTTTACATCTGGATTCCAGAAAGCTGGGGCAGCAAAGGTCACGGTGGAAGGGGAAAGCAATATATTTGAAGTACTGCTTCACTACATCTACACAGGTGACATGAATAACCTGACTGAAGAAAATGCCAGTGAGGTTCTCAGCATGGCCTGCTACTTGGAACTTGCTCCACATGCATTGCAAGAATGCAAATATTTGATAGCCTTGATGTTTGAAGACAAATCCATATCAATGCAACAAGCATTCAAGATTTCCATGCGACCAGACCCAGAACAGAGTGATATTATGAAGGCTGCCAATGGGTACATCAAGTACAATTTTACCGATTTAGCTGAGAAGCCAGCGTTTGTTGAAGAGACGTGTTATGAGTGTCTTGACATGTTTCTGGACAGCATCAACAAGCATGAGAATGACAAACAGGTAAGATATAAATGGCATTGGAAAAATAGCAGTAAATACACCATGTATGATCTGCATAAGAATTTTTTACAGACACACATTGATCACACAAATAACAATAATAAAGTCTAAGTCATTTTAGTGCACAATTGCATGCAAAGGTGCATGCTTAACGCGGCTGTGTACTCTAGACATTGTTTCTTTCGCGAAATTGAGTGTTTTTTTTTATATGTTTGTACTTTGTTATGTTTTTTATAAATACAAGGAATGAAAATCCAGATTTATAAACTCCAACTGCAATATTTTAAGGATTTTATTTCACTATTCCACTCGCGTTTGAAATTTAAAAGGAAAGAAAATCTTTGTTGTACCAGCAGGGTACACGCGCGCAACAACGCATCGCGTTGCGTATCGCGCAATTTGGTAACGCACAGATACGCTACGCATACGCCGACGCTTATCTGCATGCGCGTATGGCGCATCTTATGGAAACACCACGGAAGCACTGATTTCACAAAAACCAAGCGGTCAAATGGCTCCGTTTTAGCTGATAAAAAGTGATTTTTTTCAAGTTCTTTCCCCCGATTTAAACATCAAGATATGAATAGATTTCGCTCAAACTTCTCAAGTGGCTGTGGATTTACCCGATGTTCACGTAATGTAAGGTAGAAAAACAAGAACTGCCGCATTCTCCTGTAAGCTTCGATCAAAGTGCAAAATGTGACCACTTTAAACTTCAACAGCCTTTATTTCAATGTTCATTTTCTTGGTAAAATGACGATTTAGGTACACGATAACTCAATAAATACAGCATCTATAGGTAAGCAATTATGCTCATCATAAAAAGCATGATTGACTTAAGAAACGGTTTTCTCATTTTTTTATATTTTGATCTATTTCCAATTTTAGGCATCATTTTGTGCAAATAGGCGGTTGTGAATTTTAAAAAGTTCATTTTGATGCCTTATATGGTCAATATCTCCAAAAATAAGGCCAATATCAAAAAACTAAAAAAAACGTTTTTGGAATGATGCCTCAACATTAAGAAAAAAGCAAAACAAAAATTTTTGGAAAGAGTGTTATTTTGTTATGATGTACCGAACAAAAATTGCCAAAAATTCACTTTTTTGTGATTTTCTTCATAATTGTTGTTTTTACACCAAAACTGTACTTATATTGAGATTCATTGATGTCTTGCCTTTATAAAAATGTATACTTTTATATGTCTTGCGTGAATAATTACAAAGTTATGGCACTTTTACTACATGCGTATCTGAGAGTACACAGCTGCCTTAATATACGGATTGTAAACAGATGGTTGACAAAACACACATACTTAACGGATCTATGAAGATGCACTCCCGTGAAGTAAAATAAAATAAAACAAACGGAGACAGGAAACAGTATAACTGTTTCCCGTCTCCGTTTGTAGATGCATACCTAGAAAAATGTTTGGAGTTCTCAACACAAATCAGCCACAATGACTCTACTTCTTGGAACTGCCTGTCCCTAGATGACATTTGTCATCAGATATTTTTTTGGTCTTAAGACAAGGAGGTTCTAAAACCACCTGCTTCCGCAATTACCGACTGTGTAATAGAAGTAAAATAAGATGGTTCCTGAAATATACACAGTGGTTTGTAAAAATAGAAAAAAAAATGAACAAAAGATGAAAAAACAAAGACGGCGGTCCCAGATAGGTCATCCAAAGACATTTACATTTTTCCAATAGCGTTGACCCAAGTTTGATATAAAATTGGATGGTTTGAACCCAATACTACAAATTTATTGGTCAAGCTATGAGTTTTAAAATATTGGACAAGACGTAGTCAAGTCCAATATAGCCCTAGAACTCTGGCCATAGTATCCGTTTTTACTTCCACTAGGGCCAGAGGCACTTACATTGAAAAATTTGTTGCACATACTTAAGGGCTGGGGTATGAACGTTTGGACAGTATTTATTGTGGGACATTAAAGCACATCAGACATATCGAATTGCATTCTGAATACGAAGAATGTCATTTTGATATCAAATAATTCAGATTTTTGAAATTCGCAATTTAATACACATTTTATGGCAAATCATTAAAATTGATATTTTGATATTTAACAGTACTTGAAGTAAACTTTATAAATCTGATGATTTATACTTAAAGTGTATGTAGGTGGGATGAAAAGCCGACAATCAATTGAAAATTTTGACCTTTCAGTATTGAAGATATGGATTTTTTCCCAAAACACAAAAAAAAAAATTAGGTCTTTTTGGGAACAAAATTCTTTTATTTCTTATGAAAGGTGATAATTTTCAATTGATAGTCGGTTTTTCTTCTCAGCTACATATTCTTTAAGAATATGTCATTATATTTATATAATTTACTTTGAGGACTGTTATATATCAAAAATTTGAAAAATATCAAATTTTTATAATTTGTCATAAAATTTGTATTATATTGTGATTTTCAAAAAATGAAAATTATTTGATATCAGAAAGACATGCTTCAGTATTCAGAATGCAATTCGATAGGTCTGAGGTGCTCTCATGTCCCACAAAATATACTGTCGAAACGCAATAAACGCTCATTTTAGATCCCTTAAACGATCCAGTACAAAAAATGAAAGCATTTCAATGCTTGATCGAACCAATACAAATGTGTGTCAGGCCACTAATTAACATAATAAACCCTCTTGAGAACACACAATCGCTGGTCATTTCTAAAGATGCATTTATACTAAATCGCTTTTGCAGAAACCTGAATCGCACGCATGATCAGTGTACTAAATCGCCGTCGTATTTGCCTGCTGAGCATGCGCATGATTTGCTGTTTTTCAAAAGCGACCCGTAGGTCTATATTAACACCCTCTGTCGGTCAACATTCTCTAGAATTGCACATATAACTTGTGCAGTTAACGAAAATGATTCAGTTTGATGATGAGTAACCCATGGGTATAAACACAGCTTTACACAATGACCAATTTACATAGGCACAAAAGACCGTGTCCATGTACCGTTACTCAGCCAAACATGGCAGAGTAGGTCCCGGATGCTGGGTACATGTTCCTATCTCCTCAATGTTATACTTTTCCAACAAGGAAAGAGATACGAAAAGCGAACGTCTAGTCCAATATGTTAAAACACATAGCAAGACCAATAAATTTTTAGTATTGGGTGAAAAAAACACTATCAAATTTTATCATTATTATGTTTTCAGAATCTTTACTTGTCTTGAATCTCTTTAGTTTGTGTTTATCATAGAACTCTTCTAGGTTCGCAGGCATGCCAGCAGGCATTCATATTCATATTCAATTTATTTCCATCAAAAATCACATACATAATAACACCAACAACTTTATATAAAAACAAGATGGAGGAGGTGCAACTAAAAGCAAAAGCCTGAGAAAATGTTGCACCACCTGACAATTAAATTAAACATACAAAAAACAAACAAACATACAAACAAGACATGACAAGAGCGGTAGCCGAGAACACACACACACAAAGCAAAAATATAAATATATGAGAAAAGAATCATTTACATTACAGACATTTGATAAATTTAACTCATTCAAATCTGAACTCAAGGTAGGCCATGTACCTCACAAGAAGGCAAATGGCCCCAGAGCCACCAGCATCAAAGAGCCCAAATTAGAAGAGGGGAAAAAAAAACCTGCAAATATTGAAGTGACAAAGTAATAAAAATAAATGAATTACTAATACTTTTAAATAGATTACATATTTAAACTGATACTATTTTTTATTTTTCTGGAGGAAAGATGAAATACTTTTTTTGAAAGAATTTACATTGACAGCCGTTTTGACAAATTCAGGTAAATTATTCCAAATCTGTGGTCCTGTGGTGAGGACAGTTTTGATTTTGTGAATTTCAGGTCGGTAATTTGTTTTATATCTTGTATCATAAGTATGGACGCTTTCTAAATCTGTGAATACATGATCAAATGATTGTGGAAGTAAACCGTTCTTATACTTGTACATAAAAATACCCACTTCTTTGTCATACTTCTCAAAAATATTCAATGCGTTATACTTTTCAAACAATGGTTTTGTGTGACTCAAATAAGAACTGTTTGAGATTATTCTGAGAGCTCTCTTTTGAAGCTTGTGTATTTTCATTACATGTTCTTTAGAGGCTCTTCCCCACAACACTATTCCATATGACAAATAGGGTAAAATAAGCGAGCAATAATTGGTACAATGAATTTTTTGGTACGAAGTGTTTGACCTTATTTAGAACGCCCAGTTTTCTGAAACATGTTTTACGAATATTATTTATATGGGGCTTCCATGTCAAATTTTCATCTATAGTAATGCCAAGAAATTTAACATCAGAAACTCGAGATAAGTTACAACCATCTAATTTAATAGAACGATTGATTTGAACATTTTTTGTTTTGTGGAGGGTCCCAATTAGCATTAAATTTGTTTTTGAAGCATTTAGGGATAATTTATTGCACTTGAACCAATTACACACTTCTTGTAGCTCAGTATTCATTGTATCATAAAGTACGTTGACATCTTTATCAGAATGGAACACAGTTGTGTCGTCAGCGAAAAGAATAAACAACAACAATTTTGATGTACAACAAATGTCATTCATATATATAATGAAAAGTAAGGGTCCCAGTATTGAACCCTGGGGTACACCACACATCACATTTTCATATTGAGATGTTACATTATCATAATATACATACTGTTTTCTACTAGAGAGGTAATTTGTAAACCATTTATGAGATATTCCATGAAAGCCATAGTGATATAATTTATCCAACAAAATATTGTGGTCTATGGTATCGAAAGCCTTCGACAAATCCATGAAAATACCCAGAGTGAACATATTATTGTCTATAGCCTCATGCACTTGTATCTTTAACGAAATCTAGAACAGCCATGTACGTGGAATGCTTATTTCTAAATCCATATTGTTTTTTATACAAAACATTGTTTTTGAGCAAAAAAATTATAGCATCTGTTGTGAACAATTCGTTCCAAAATTTTGGAGAACGTCGGTAAAACTGATACAGGTCTATAATTACCAAATACTTCAGGACTGTCCTTTTAATAGATGGGCACAACTTTGGCTACTTTCATAGCATCTGGAACTATTCCACTACTAAGAGAAAGGTTAAACAAAATTTTGAGGGGATATGAGATTTCCTTTGCAGTTATTTTAACAAGATCAGATTTGATGTTATCATTTCCTGGGCTTTTCTTACTCCCCATTCTTCCAATAATCTCAAGAATTTCTTCTTCATCAGTAGGTCGTAAAAAACAAGTGGCACCAAAATGAGTATTTTTTAGATAAGAATTGTAATCTTTTCCAGAATGCTTAATACTAGCTGCTAAAGATGAGCCTATACTGGCAAAATATTTATTGAACTCATCAGCAATATCATTTGAATCAGTTAAAGTTCTATCATTAGTGATAAACTTCTTGGAAATAGGCTTTTTTGAAGGCCTAAGAATAGAATTTAAAATCTTCCATGTGTTTCTCATATTGTGCTTTTCCTTATCCAGTAAACTGCTGAAGTAATTTTGCTTTGCTAAACGAAGCGAAATATTAAGTATTCCTGTACATTTTATATTTTTGAACATTACTTTCTGTTGGTTTCTTTAATGATTTTTTATACAATATTTGTTTTCTTCTGATACATTTAAGCAATGACTGTGTTATCCAAGGTGATTTAGGTTTGTTCTTGACATTACGTCTTTTAAATGTCTTTTTTGGAAAACATTCATTATATGAGTTGAATTTATCAATAAAACATCCATATGATTGATTTACATCATCAGATGAGCATACAACATCCCAGTCAATACAACTTAGCCTGTTTTTGAAAACACGAACATTTTGTTCATTCATATCTCTAATTTCAATATCAGCATTGATTCCACTTTCTTGATAAATAGATAAGTTTGTAGAAACAAAAATTGGCAAATGATCACTTATGTCAGTCAATAATATGCCAGCAGTTTGTTTAGTATGGGAGTTTGTAAAAATATTATCAATTAGAGATGCAGTTTTGGTAGTGATTCTGGTGGGTTTGGTTATACTAGGATAAAATGAGTAAGAAGTCATCAGATCTATAAAATCAGTAGTGGGTGTATGTACATCCTCGTTTAATAAATTGATATTAAAGTCTCCCATGATATTTCATTTTCGCCAGCCCATCGGGCTGGTACCTGTTTCTGGGATGGGGTCAGTTTGCTCAAGAGATTAATTTTTATTGGTATTGGAATGACTTTTTGTTAAAACTTTTTGTGGTTGAATTTTTTAAAAATATTTTAATTCGATGTGTAAGGAAAAGTAAGTATGTTTTGCCGTTTCAACGAATGAAAACGAGTGAGTATTACCAAAGTTATGTTTGAATTAATATGACTTTAAAAGTTTTAGGTATAAGCCTAAAATGTAACAATAATAGTTAATATACAGCATCATATGGTCAGCAGAAGAAAAGTATGTCATTTCAGTGTCTTTGACCCGGGGTCCTTGACCACTGAACAGCGTGATATCATGTTGATAACAGATCTAAGAATCAAAATCTTCATCATATGGACCATATTGATGTCAAAGTAATTATCTATCCTATCCTGTGTCGTTTTATGGATAAAAATGACTCAAAATGCTATTGATGAAATAGTTGCTATCATGAACATCAGTTTTGCCTTTTCAACGGGAAAAATCCGATGCAAAATAAAGTTTTTAGGGCCTAGCTATAATATGGGCATAATTTATGCATGTAGGCCTATAGTATTGAACAATGTACCCATTTGACATGCACTTATAGATAAATAAATTGTCTTACTTTATTAATTTAATAACTTCTATGTTATAAATAAAATGACACATAACGTAAGTGAAGCTACTTTCTATCTTTTTTATTTGATTCATAAACTTACAGTCAAAACACACAAGAGTGAAGATTGCAGTGAGTAATCAGTCCTTTATAAATGTTCTTGCCACCATCTATCATATAGTAAACTATACATTATGTAATTAATATCAAATTATTTTAAAATAAAAAATGTACATGTAAGGTGAGTTTATATTATGTTATATGGCTTAATTTAAGGAGTATTTCGTGATCCTAGCATCCTCTTTTTATGACATTTTTCAGTAGATATCCACAAAAAAGCTTATTCTAAAAAATTTCAGTTGATTCCGATTTTGCCTTTACGAGTTATGCATGGTTATGTGTACACAATGTGTTGCAATTTTGTTCTGGTATACCAGAACGAAATTCAAATTTCACGATTACTTTGCTAACGAATTAATCTGCAAGAAATATTTTGTACATAAATATTATGTAGCCAGAGGTTTCCAGTGATATAAAAATCTCAACTTTTTTTGAGAAAAGTTAGGGGATGATGCTGTGGATCACGAAATGCCCTTTTAACTAAAACCTGCAGTCAGTGCAGTGTAGTATTTGTGACGTGGTATATCGAAAGCAGACACTTTTGGGCAGGATCGTAAATGGAGAAATAGAAATGTATCTAAAATTAGCTACAAGTATTTGAATGGCGGGGCTTGAACTTCGTCAGTACTGCTGTTTTCTTCATTTTTTGCCAAATTTGGCATTTCAAAAATACCAAATGACAATTTGAATGACTTAGGCCTATCCTTCTCTTTTAAGCAATTTATAAACAATTTTAATTTTTTTACTCTTGCACTGGGATCACTGAATGGGTCTTTAAGAAATGTGGCGTATCATGTCAAAAACAGACATCTTTTGGACAGCTTATAAATTTGTAGGCTTTCACATAAAGAGCTATTTTGCTCCACAACGCCGTTTTCCCCAATAAAATCGGACATTCCTAAGCGAAGAAATTGAGTTCGTAAGTTATGGTAATAAAAAATTGGAAATTGAAATATCGTGGGTAAAAAGCTGAAAAGACAAATAAAACCAGAACAGAACAATTTAGAGAACAATAATGAATTAATAATAATGAACAATAATGAATTAAAGAGTTGACAGGAGATTAGGAGTTAATGTTTTCTGCAGTTTCAGTGTACATCTTCTCACCGTTGATGGTTTGGTGGACTGTCATGTAACATGGATGTAGTAAGTCGTGATCCTAAAAAATGCCTTTCACATTGACCAAAACTAATTACAAGACCTCTTCTACATTGAGGCTGGCTTTCCCTTTTAAAGGGAATTTTTATTTGTAAGTTTGGACAACATATTTTCAGCAAATAGGTTAAACTCACCAACATCTTGATCTGGAGACCTATAAACAATACCAATTATTACATTTTTAGATTTTGGACGTTCAATCTCAATAAATAGAGTTTCTGTATTTTCAGGATGCTGAATCTGGTTCAAATCATTTCTTACACTATATCTTACACTGTCGTCAACATATAAGCAAACACCTCCCCCCTCCCTTATTATGTCGATTATTAAGTTCCAAATTGTAACCATCTATCCGAAAGTAATCATGAGGCTTATCTTTAAGGCAAGTTTCTACAAGTCCTATGATATTAAATCGTATATCACAACCATGTAAAAACTCCTTCAATGAATCCAAATTTTTTTGCATACTTCTGATGTTAGCATTTAACATAGACAAGTTATTACCATTTATAGACTTGTGGATTTCATTGAAATGTTCATCTGTGTAATACTCAGATTTATTATTGCATACAGAACTATTATATATATCACCTGTAAAATCGTGTAAAGGGTTGAACACAAAATTTTCAAATCTATTCATTTTATCATCTGTGAAGGTTACATCAAACATGTTATATAATACGAGTAAGTATTCTGTTTCATCAATTATATGATTCAACGGGAGAGCAATTTCATCGTTACAATGTTTACAATGCCAAAATCTAGTATTAATATTTTTACGACATTCTTTAGTAGTCACATCACTACAATATTTATGAACATAGTTTTTACAAATAGTACATACTAGTTTTCTTTGCTTTTTCTTTACGTGTTTAAGGCACACCGCACACATAACAAGAACAGAAGAAGAAACAAAAATATATTAAAACAAATAATTTCACAATCAAATCAACAAACTAATAAGTCATTTCAATCAAAATTATAATTGATAAAATATCTCATGTTTCAAAGCAGGATCATCACACAGAGTCAGTTGTAGAAAAACATCAAAAATAATAGATCAAAACTTGGCCATCTTGGCTAAAATTGATTAGGCCAAGTAAAAAATAAAACATGCAGCTTCCAAGTTCACGGCCAGCAAAATACAGTACTACATCCGGTGCAGCTGCAATATTTGAAGGGGTTTTTTTTACCAATGCTAGCAGCAGAGTCCAGAGACTGACACCTGTGGCACTATGCTGGTTTCATACTTTCCTGCCGCTTGCAACTTTGCTGCTCTGACAACGATTTTACTGCACTGCACCAGAAACCAGCAGCAAGTCGACATATCAATCACTTCACCAGTTTACCCAAAGTGACAGATCGCTACACATGTCTTAGATTGTTATTGACTTTATATTAATAATCTTTGCGCTATTGAAATATTGCCATCTAACATAAGGTATAACCCTGATTCATCCCAGGAACATCTAAAGGCCTTCAATCCATAGTTAGTGGTCGCTTATGATTAGTGTCAAAGTGTGATTACAACCGCGTAGAACCTTTTGTTAGTTTTGGAAAGTGCTTTATATGTGATTGCAACGTTTCGAGTCAGCATCCGCAAAAGTTGGCCTTCGCCTTAATGCCAGTAAAACAAAAGTTATGTTTATTGGCGACACTCCTCACATGGACATTCACACGACATCGGGTACCACCCTGATGGTCTGCGATGACTTTGACCACTTAGGCTGTAACGTGGCAGATAACACTAGTGCTTTCCAGCGAAGGAGACAGGTTGCATGGAATAGTACGGCCAGCGGTGTGGAATAGTACGGCCAGCGATGGCGCCAAAATGCAACTCTTCAAGTCCACTGTCGAATCTGTTCTCCTATACAGCTGTGAAGCTTTGATTATCACAGACACATTGGGCAATTCCATTGACGCTTCTCACCATGCCCTGATGCGCTACTGCCTTGGAGTGCATTTTCCAGATCGCCTATCAAACAACAATCTGTATGCCCGGGCAAAAGTTGCACCTGTGACATTGACACTCACACGCAACAGGCTACGGATTGTGGGCCACGCAATAAGGAGACCGGAACTGCCACTTTCCATCATCCTCCATCCTAACAATCAGGCCACAGAAGCCTATCGCCGTGGAGCACTTCGCCGCACATATCTAGCTCAGCTCATAGGCGATCTCAACGCCATTAACTTGACAATCAAGGAAGCCTTCAGAGTACCACAAAACCGCACAGAATGGCAGAGACTTGTGGGATCTGTTAAATAACTGTTTATTATAACTCTTTCAGTCAAAACGCCTCATGTTCTTGAACTTGAGTTGCGTCACCTTAGTAGTAGTTATATATGATTGATTGTAAATCGATAATTCATGGCTTGGCGACTGATTGTAGATCACTATGAATCGGATGAGTTGTTTACTCGAGTCTTATTGTTAAAATTACCTTCTTTTCCATATCAGGCCAAAAGGATGTATGCTTACTATGCTATGTGTCAGATGTATGTACTGTACTTCTTTTGTTGTGGTACAAAATCATAGAAAAAAGTTCCGCAGCTGGATTTTAAAATGTTAGATAAAACTTTTGACTTTAAAGTAAAGATATATACGGGACATTTCATGTTTCATTGAGGTGTTCTCTGAATGCTATTGTGGAAAGAACATGGTTCAATACAATAAATTCACCAAAATATAGCAACTTGCGTTGGTATCATTATTATTTTTATAACAGGATCCCTGCAGGCAACTAGTCTGAGATGATAAGTGTGTGCTAAAGTTGCTTTATTGTGTTCATAAACACAGGGCAAGAAAGTTGTCATTCAGACTCTTTCCTCTTATATATTTCAGTTGAAGGTATTTTTACTAAATAGTAAATATATGTTATTCTAATAGAGCCTATTTCAACATACTAGTCAAGTTTTTGAGTGACAGTTTTCCAAACATTTCACATTGAATCTTTTCAAAAATGAAGAGAGACTTGTGTCAGTCTTGAATTTCACTTTTTTTAAATTTTAAATGTGTGACTGGCCGTCGTTCTGTGAGGACGTTTAATTTTGAGCTGTGGTGAACTGTTAATTATTTCATCTGAACTTTGTCTATACTACACCAGTTTCTTATCACCAGTGTACAAATCTTCGTCGGACATTAATCTAGCTGTTTTTGGATAAATTGGATTATACTTATTTCATGTGTTTTTGGACTATATTTGACCCTCACGCCACAGCGATGTCGCAGTACACTACAGGCACAGGTAGAAACGGCACTACATGTACACGTACATGTAGTACTTACACTGTTTGGCACGGTACCATAATCACCGGCGCCTACCCAAATAAGCATATAATACTATGTTACTGAAGCTAGATAGTAATATGCAGACCAGATTTGACAGACTTGAACGCCAACTAATTAAGGTAAATGAGGAAATCACAGCAATAAAATCTGATGTTTCTGAGCTTGATAGAGGATTGAAATCTATTGATACTGAGATGCATGAAATTAAGGAGGACATTGTACCACAACTTGAGAAAAAACTTTCTGAAAAATAGAGGAACTAAGAAGTCCAATCTTCTGTTTTAAATATGCCCAAATTGAAATAAAACATAAAGAAAAACATAACAAATTTCTCAAAAAAGTGGGGCGGCCATGGCCTCCCCAGCCGCCCCGCTTGCTATGGCCCTGTGTTTTTTAATGTGCCCAAACCAACAAGACTGAGGACTCTGAACTTGTATTACGCAGTGATATTGGGTAACATTATACCAAACTAATCTGATATTCTGTTCGCAAATGTACACCGTCTTCCGACCAAGGCTTCAACCAACACACAACCAATAATAGCCAAATTCCTGAGAATGAAAGAATGAGGTACTGGATGCTGTTACCAAGGCAGAGTTCAAGATCGATGGAAAGAAGATAATGGCAGCCCTCCATCAGGTATGCAGCAAGAATGGAAGAGACTGATGCCCATCTGAGACTCAAAGCAGAGGGCAAACAGGCCAAGATAAAGCTACAGGCAAAGTTCTACTACTTGCTGGCAATGCAGTTTGGAAAGAGTAACTTAATTTCATCACAAATGATCACGCATTGGTTGCATTCCATTAACATAATTAACACTAACACCCAAAAATACCACAATGAAAAAATTAAGCGCATCCTTTTTACACATTTTCCACCCAATTGGGCAACATTAATAATTTCTTTATTCTATGTTATACGAGAGTGCTACATACATCAAATTAAAGCTTGTGACATGGAATTTTATTCTTTACACATTTTTCTCCCAATTGGGTGACTTTTTACAATTTCTTTATTTTAAGTCCTCAGTAAATATTGACTATAAGTTTGTGTACACCGATAACATGCGGTATAGCCATAATTTGTGTACAAATATAAGGCCCTCTAGTATGATGATTGATACAATACCGAATTGCTATTTTATGCCACCCATACACCATGAAAAGTGATTTTAAACTAAGAAGAATATAAAAGTTGAAAATAAACACACTACTGCCAGCATTTAACATTCCTCGAGGTAAATTTTATAAATCTAATGATATGTAGCTAGGAGGAAAAGCTGACCATCATACAAAAATGTTGACCTTTCGAATTAGGTCTTTTATGCAGGGACAGACTTAGGTTTCAGTTTTCTACTGGCCTTCCGGGCCAGTGAAATGGCAAATCTACTGGCCCTGCAATAAATATACTGGCCCAGCTTTTTCAATTATGTTCCACTGCAAAAAGTAAAAGTGCTACATAAAATGTTGTAGGGCCCACTTGCGGTATCGCTATCATCATCAGATTACTTGGAAGTAATATATTGACCTACTATCGCCATAAAAAGTATATTCCCAACTTTGTTGCAACGCAAGAATAAGAAAATAAAGATAAAAATTACACACAGATGACAGACGGAGCAGAAACTGTGTCCATCACTGATTATATATTGTCTCATGAGTTACATCAGGCTCAAAAATTTGCAAATTACACCCCCAAAAAATAATCAAGAGTTTCTAACCATGGCCTAGCGCCTACCTATCCTACAATATCCGAAGTTGATCCAATCCACCTATCCATTCAAGAGATGCAGCATCAGGACAACTGCATGGAGGGCTAATTTCAGCGAATTATTAAAATTATCTAATTCACTCATCCATTCAAGAGATGCAGCAATCGGACAGATGGAGGATTAATTTTGGTGCAAAATATGCAAATGATCCATTGAAGAGTTACAGCATCTGAACAGATGTGCGCTAATTTCAGCACAAATAAGTTAGTGCTAATAGCGCATAATCGCTAATTAGTGCTCACCAGTATTACTGCTAATTAACGCTAATCAGCGTCCTAATTTGTGAACTAATATGCACCATCTTACTAATTAGTGCTAACAAGAAATAATCGAGTGATAAATACCACTAATTAGTGCTAAAAGGCTGAGTTATGCTAATTAGCACTAATTGCACCCCTCTCACTTAAAATATCTCCTCAAAATAGCGATATTAGCGTGAGAGTGCTAGGTACCGCTACACACCCTAACAAATTATGTGCTTTTAGCGATTTAGCACACTTTTTGGCTAGCACTGTAATTTGTGTTAATTTTCATATACACTTTATATTATGCTAATAATGGTGTTAGCAAAATTGCACTAATTCGCTAATGAGCCAATCCTGCGCCTTCCTCCTGGCAGCCTTAATTACCACACTGTGATAATCAATCTGTGTATTCAATTTATTTAAAAGAAGTGCCTAAAATCAGGCACGCAGTAAAGAACTGTATATTGATGACTTACTTTTTACACTTGAAGCACAATTTTTGGAAATTGTGATAACAGGTGGGCATATTACCATGCTTATACATCAGTGACTTTCTTTTTAATACTCGCATGGTGGGCAAAGCATTAATATGGTAGAAAGCAAAATTATACTTCTACGCTACTCAAATTTGGTACACTCACCGGAGTGCTTTCACCGGGTCAACCGGCATCTTCAGCGGATGTTATTACTCTGAAGATTGTTGTTGCTAGTGATGTAGTACGTATACTAGGACACCTCTGATTATGTCACAAATTTGAGTAGCGTAGAAGTATAATTTCGCTTTCTATTTACGTTTACCGCTATGTATGAATATACATCATTACATTAATATGGTGTTTCTATTTCAGTCATTTGTTAACTTGTGCACTATTATTGTGCTAAAAATGGACTGAAATGTTCTTCTGTTTGCACTCATTAGATCTTTCAAGTTATTAAAAAGTGGTTGCAGTATAACTGGGTTGCTCGGAAGCAGTATGCATGTGACATGCTACAAAAATTACATCTGGATGAAATCCCTAAAGATGACCTCGAGAGTCTCTGGGGAGACTTCGGAGAAGATATGCCACCATATGTCATGGAGCGCAAGAAAGAGCCAGAAGCAAGAAGCAAGAACTTAGACTCGGGCAAGGAATCTGTAAGAATTTGAAATGAATGACCTGGAGAAAACTGAGGGGCCACTTGACATTTTACTCCCTATTTGCTACCAGGGTGTAAAGATTGGAAAAATGTCCCAAATCATGTTAAAAACTGCAGACATCTGAACTCTTTCACAGGTTCTTATAAGGACTCTCTTATTGAATGAAGCTTACAAAAAGTTAAACAATAATGGAGTCTGGGACTTTACAGGCCTCTTAATTGCATCTCTCAGTTCTCCTCCACTATGTTTTTCAGTAATTTTATAACTGTAGATTTCTTGTGTTTTTTTATTGTACTTTGCACATGTTAAAAAATGAATTACGTTGTTATGTTATTCACAAACAGGGTATCATCCTTAAGGTGGTTCGAAAGGCAAGGTTTAGGGAAATCATGAATTCCAACATTTTTGCAAATATCTCCAAAACCTTTCATGATACAATCTCAAGTGAGTTTGTGCTTATGTAGGGATATGTTGGCCATGTTATGAAGGTAATAAAACCGTTGCCATGGTAACCAAGCAGTCGCTATTGGCTTCTGACCAATCACATTAAAAGTTAGTTTTTTCCTGTTTTTTACATAAATCACTTCATTTTCCCAATAGAAGTATACTCACATGTTGAGTCATGTTCCTGCACACCTCCACTGATTTTCCGTAAAAAAATCCCAGTGGAGGGGGGTCAAAGTGAAATGTCAGATTTTTGGCCAAAAATTCCATATTACTTACAAACTTTTTACGGGAAAATCAGTGGAGGTGTGCAGGAACATGACTCAACATGTGAGTATACTTCTATTGGGAAAAATGAAGTGATTTGCGAAAAAACAGGAAAAAACCAACTTTTAATGTGATTGGTCAGAAGCCAATAGCGACTGCTTGGTTACCATGGCAACGGGTTTATTACCTTCATAATATGGCCAACATATCCCTACATAAGCACAAACTCACTTGAGATTGTATCATGAAAGGTTTTGGAGATATTTGCAAAAATGTTGGAATTCATGATTTCCCTAAACCTTGCCTTTCGAACCACCTTAAACACATAAGCATTAATCTGAAAATGCTCCCCTAAACAAGTGTCGCAAGTACTCATTTCTATGTCCTAAACTTGTGCAAGTTTTAACATGGTAAAGTGTACATTTGAAAAAAATCCGTACAAATTTGACATATATGCCCCCTCACTCTCACTTTTCTAAGTAAAAAACATTCCTGAAACCATATACCTCAGGTTAAAAAAGAATAAAATGTATATCGTTTGGACGGAATAGCCTGTTTTTCATTGGTAAAATTCATCACTTTCACTACAAGAATGTGAACAGGTTTTGAAGGTTCATTATATCAAATCCAGTAGTAAAAGATGGTATATTTACTCACATATTCAGTGATGTTTCTATGATAATCTATCATCTTTTTCAGACTGGCAACCCATACCACTGCACACTGTCCTTTTGGCGAACACCATAGGGGGTGTGGTGATGAGTTGGTCAAAGATGTTATGTAACTTGTAGGCCCCCTCGTCTTTATTGAGAATATTGTCTTCTCTCCTCCTAATCCAGATAGCTTTCTTGAGCCATCTTGTAGTTTTGTCCAACTCTCTGTCAATAACTTAATAGCCTGATCCCGGTTTGTACCCACAACATGATCAGTAATAGCAGATTTGTGTTGATCCGCGATGGAGTATTTGTGAGTCGCCCTGATGGTGTATTGCTTCAAACTTTTGCACCTCCTTTTGATGTTCCTGGAGTCTAACACCAAATGTAGCATCCTGTTTCACCAATGTATGATTTTGGGCAATCCGCACATAGGATTTCATAAACTGCTTCAACCAGCTTTTTGAAGGGGGTCTAATTTGTCCTTTGGGTGGACTAACATATTGCGTAATGTTCTGTGTGGCTTGCTGGCTGTTGAGAAACCGTGTTTCCGAAAAACATGCGATACGTGTTCTGTAAGCCCCGCAACATAAGGGACTACAACAAGGTCTTTGGACTTATCAGCTTCGTTGGTCTTGGTGGTTTTCTTAGGTTTTGGATTGTTTTTGTCATGTTTGACTTTTTTCACAGCCCAGTCGGGGTAGCCACACATTGACAAGGCTTTGTGTGGTTGCATAACATCTTTGACCAACTCATCACCACACCCCTAATGGCGTTCGCCAAAAGGACAGTGAGCAGTGGTATGGGCAAGGGGGTGACACTAACTTCACGGTTGTTCTATTATCAACGCAAACCTATGACAAATCCCGCTGGTTTGCTAGTTAGAAAATGAGGCCAGTTATCGATCGGTTATGAATAATTAATTTCGATCCCTTGATCATGTTAATTAGGGTTGGCAAATAACGACGCCGTTAGTTTTGCGAACTCTGCCTGTTCAATGCGAGTAGCAAGCTTGAAAGGGCGCCAGCTAGGATAGGGAGTAATCCGGTGATGGCGCACTAGTATTTCCCATCAGGCACCAGTGATTTGTTTTTTACAGAAAGTCTACTAATTTGATAATAGAATAATCTTTCGCAATAGTAATGTCGAAATTAGGAATTGGTGTCAATAATGCGACGGTAGTGTATCACTTGAATTTGATACGATATCCAGCCAGCGATTTAGCGGTAACAAAACCTTTGACCACTGACCTGACCTGAAGCACATGAGGCGCCATATTTGTTTGTTTTTATTTCCTCGTGTGATAATAAATATCATTCAAACTATAGTTGTCGGCCGTGAACATAGTTTATTACTGGCCTAAGAATGTAGTTTATTACTGGCCTAAGAAGGAGTGATGTGGAGTATGCCAGCTCTCTCTGGAGTGGTACATCAAAACGTAATCTTCGATTAATTGAAGGTATCCAGAGGAGAGCAACAAACTATAATACTCTACATTACCCTGATTTATAAGACTATCGTGAGAGGTTAACTAAATTAAACCTCCTTCCTTTGTCTTTTAGACATGAAATCCTTGATCTCACATTCTTTTTTAGATGTAAAATGGAACTTTATGACCTTAATCTTAACCATTTTGTTGTTTTTAACTCCACTCTCAAGGACCGTCCCACCACCAGATCATCTGCTGACCCCCTATTGTTGATTCCCAAACGATGCAAAACCGAATCTCACAGGGCATCGTTTTTCAACCGTATTGTTCCCCTGTGGAATCAACTTCCTCTCACAATTAGATCCACTGTCAACATGTCCTCTTTTAAGAGCTAACTCTCTGAGTGGTACAAGAACAAATTAAACTAGAGGAGAGTTTTGATCCTTACAACACATGCTCTTGGGATACATGTTGCCAGTGTTCTGGTTGTAGGCTTGTGTAGGTTTTTTTCTTTTTCTTTCTTTTTTTTTTTTTTGGGGGGGGGGGAGGGGTGTCCTCTTTGTTTTGATCTTTGGTGGGACTGTCCTAGAGGTGCTTTGCACCTGTTAGTCCTTGCCTTTCACTGGTGCAAAATTTTATCTATACTTCCTGTTTTTTGTATGTACTTTTGAATATTCATGTGCAATATATTTTGATGATATAGGCCTATTATAATTATTGTATACCAGTGATAAAGTGTAATAAATAAATAAATAAAAACAAGTAAATAATCATCACTCACCGTTCTATTTGATCTTGTGGATTTCCCAACACTTAATAAATTGAAACGCCACTACCGGATTGCTCTCAGGTAGTAAAGCGGGCGCACTTTCAACCTTAGAAGCTTGCTATTCACTACCGGTAGTAATATTAATTAAGTGATGTCACTGTGTAGCGTTTCTGGAATCGCACTTGTATCGTGCATGTATAATTTGAATGGTAGCTTGCTGTATTTAATATGTGCAGGCCTATTACAAGAGTTTAGGCCCATCGAAAAAACAATTGAATAATTTAGGAGATTATCAGGGCTGTGCAATAATTATGAGTCCTGGGAGGGTAAAATTGGGGTGAGAGGGGTGCAATTTTGGCCTTAAAACGCTTTAAAAGGCTTAGGATAACGGGGGGTACTTGGATTATTTTTCGACGGAGATGTGCGGCCCGAGCTTCCGAACCCATAACCATTTCTAAGGGTCACGATTTTACCGAAAATAGGTAGCCATATCTAAGGATTGTCAGGAAAGTAAGGACCCATATCTAGGGATTTGAGCTTGAAAATAGTAAAAGCAACATGTTTTCCCACATGATGTTTTTCACACATAGCACGGAAAATCTAAAAGGGAGACCCATGTCTAAGGATTTTTTTTCATCAGTAGACCCATGTCTAAGGATTTTTTGTGGAAAACCTTGTACGTGAGTACCCCGGGATAACAGCAAACGTCCGGAAACACTTATGATAATTATGGAAATTTTATCATTTTTTGAACAAAAATTCTTTAATCACTATTGACGGTTTCGCCTACCATGGTCAATAATGAATAAAATATCGGTTTAGTGTTTTTTTTAAAGTTTTCTTACTGTAGGCCTACATTACAAATCTGATGTATTTAATCATTATTTGGGATCCCAATAATTTGAATGTCCAACAGGGGGGTGGTCACAATATTTTTGGCAGGCTGAGAGGGGGAAAGCGATTTATTTATTTATTTATTTATTTATTTATTTATTTATTTATTTATTTATTTATTTATTTATTTATTTATTATAATTATTAAGGCTAGTTCAACTCAAGTAACTCACCTCTAACCTTTCACACACTCACTTGCATCGGCTCAACAAATCAATCAATCAGTTAATCAATCAATCAATCAATTCACAAACAATGAATATGAATAAATTATATGATATTCAATTTCGATCAATAGACGTATCAAACCATCAAACAATGAATAAATGAACTAATCGACCAAGAGCCCTTTTTCTAAAGAGTGTGAGTGAGTGATTAAACAAAATAAATACATAAGTATTTACATAAATAAACAAATAAACAAATAAATAAATGAATAGATAAATAAGAAAAAATTTGAACAAATATGCTATCGTAGCATTGCATTCACAAAAAAAACATTGCTGACAGGAGGATTCAAACCAACGATCTTGGAATCACAAGTCTGATGCTCTATCACTGAGCTACGATGGCATCTAGTGGCGAGGATCTAGTTTTTAGCCTATAGTGTTTGCCTGTGACAATGCCGCCTCGTGAAATAAATAAATATAAAATGGACAAGTTATTTTGATATCAATCTTTTTTTTCAATAGAGCCGTAACATTTTGTTTAAAGATCTCAATTTTTATTTTCTTTAGAGCAGGGACAAATATTTCCCATTTTTTACAATTTGAGCCCAAAATAAGAATCTACTTCTTTTATTATTGATTTAATGTCACACGTCTCACAACAGATATTTAGCTGGCTTAGTGGTCTTGCACTGTGCTTTTTAACCGGGAGGTACCGAGATCGATTCCCACCTCTGCCTGCAATTTTTTTTCAAGCCTGAGAAATAATAAATTTATTTGGCTTCACAACGCTAAATTATTCATGACTTGCCCAACATGGTGGTGTAAAGTGCTCCCCATAACATATAAATATTAAGCAATAAAACAATGGCTAATTTAAATGAGAATGCGGCACATGCAAATGAGGGATTGCCCTCTCCAGGAATTGCTTCATGGTATGGGTTGCCAGTCTGAAAAAGATGATAGATTATCATAGAAACGTCACTGAATATGTGAGTAAATATACCATCTTTTACTACTGGATTTGATATAATGAACCTTCAAAACCATTTTAACAACAATCCAGATTAACTTGTTCAAAGAAGAATGTGAACAATATTGCAATTTTGGTAGATTCTCCAACATTCATGCTGAGCGGCCTTCCTATGTTAACTTTACTCATTGGCTATGTGTGCCCCAGCAGTCGTAAATGGTAAAATCATCACATTCGCATAACAAGGAACAACTTTAATAACCAATGCCCTTTATATCAATTTAGTTGATACCTGGTTTCTCATGCCATTATCTATAGGGCATACAGATATGAGGTTAAAGGTCATTAAAGGGTAATGATGTGGACTGAAACTAAATGGCATAAAAATGCTTCTTCTCACACAAATGACATAACACAATGACATGACTTCCACATTGTATGTGCATTGACCTACATGTAGATCTGTTGTTTTGGACATTAGTATATAGTTACCAAAACAGCACAGCTGTGTTTGTGGACCACAATAAATGTCTAGTTTGATTTATTTCAGGCTCTGCTGAGATATCAGTTAGTGAGTCAATCATCAACCAAAATTGCTTTCCAACAACACAGAGGTTCAGGTCAGTAAATATTAATATGTACAAATTGATAATAGAGAACTTTCAAAATGAAGTTTGTAAATCTGCATCTTAGTCATGGAAAATGGCCGTATACAACTGTAAAGTTGCGTACTAATGTATTTTTGTTACTTAAAACAACCAGGGGTATGTATATTCAGAATCTGCCGGGGGCCAAGAATACACCTTTGAGCATATTGAGTTATTGAGGTCAAAGGTCACACAAGGGGATTGCTTTTAAAATGCTTTAATCAAGTTATGAAATATCAGTTTTTCTTTTAGTCCCAAGTAGTAACAAAGCCAATGATCATATATTGCTAGAATGCCTAATTAATGAGGTATAGATCAAAATAGGTTAAAGGGTAAAATCAAAATTGTAGAGTGGTAAAATTTTCAAAATGCTCCAAAATAGTCTCAAATTGCCTGTTTTGACAAAAGAAAACAAAAAATGTATAGTTTGCTAGTCTCAAATTGTCTGTCTTGCAAAAGAAAACGAAAAATGTATAGTTGGCTAGTCTCAAATTGTCTGTCTTAATTGCAAAAGAAAACAAAAAATGTATAGTTTGTTATATCTACAGAGTCTAGATTTAATGTTATGACCCAAGAACTGTCAAGGTTACATTATTCTATAGGGTTGTTGACCTTCAGCCCAGGATTCATGATGAGGACTTCTCATAGTCATATGTAGCAACATGTACATTTTTTGTATTCATCATATTCATTTGCAAAGACAATAATTTGACACCATTTTTATTCAATTTGAAAAAGTTTACCTATGACATTGTTATTGTACCCTTTGACCTATACCTCATTAACTAAGCATCCTGGAGATACATGACCATTGACTTAAAGGTGGCACGCAAGATCACTAGTTATCCATTATTATTCATTTCATAACTCGAAAACTATTAATTGAAAGCATACAAATGTATACATTTTAAGGAAATAAGGAGCTAATAAATCCATTTAAAATATCAGTTTGGGGCCAAAAAGTACAGTTTTGGAGAAAAAAAAAAGGAAAAAAAAACAGGTTTTTTGACCAAAAATATTTGGTCCACCATAAAAAATTTAATTGAAAACCAAAAATGGTAAAACATGAATAATAGTTATTTAGACAAATAATTTTAAAAGGAATTTTCTCATTTTTTCCAAATTTTGCTTGGTTTTTAAAATATAGACAAAAAATCAGCAAAAACATGAGACTTGTGTTCAAATTTTTGAATCATGGGTGATAAAAAAAGTTCTAGGCCCTTAGAATTAAAAAAAAAAAAACCACCATCTAGATTTTGGTAATATCTAAACGTAATATTTAAACTGATCTTGCTGAGATTTCGCGATTTAGAAAAATACAGCAGATTTTTCGTCTTTGTTGTGAATACTCTCAATCATCTGGGAATCGACAAATAATTCTAGAAAGAAGATTTTTCATCCATTTTTGAAGCTTAATCCATAAATATATAATTTGTTGACTTGTGATGTTTGGTCGAGTTAGGAAATGGGAAAGAGTATCCAACTGCAGTAGATTTTTTGGTGATTTAGGAGGTAAAATATACAATATTACAAAATTATCCTTGCACATTCGACAGTTGTTTATCCACATGGAGTAGCCATTTACTGCAGTCTTTTAAGACATAATCATTATTGTGTATTCCGTTTTGTCCCAATTTTCATGATTTTACTCTAAAAATGCAATGTTTTTAATGTTTCTTTATAATTTTTTGGTACAATAAAGTAGTATTCAATAAAATAAATGTGTAAAAAGTGGGGCAAAGTTTGTAATATAATTTTATCTTGATTAAAATTCTTGTAAAACGGACAAAGCATGTTAATACGGACAAAACAAAGACCGTTAAAAAAAATGCATCAAAACATTCACAAAAAATGCTTTAAAGAAGCAGTTTACCTTTTAAAGTTTACGGAACTTAAACATAAATGTGAAACTTGAAGGCCAGACAAACATTGCAAATAAAAAACAAAGGCATTTGGCAAAAAACATTCACAAAAAGGGTTGTAAAACCTTAAAAACTTTGATCATAATCAAGATAGGCCTAATACCAATGGAAATTTGTTATATCTAAAACGGGTTATGAAAAAGGTACAAATTCATGTTTTTGATTATATTTCTAAAATCGGGATGTCCCGCCAAAATCGGGACACTTGGCAGGTATGTGATTTACTTACTTTTGTATTTTGAAGAATTTTTTAATGAAAAGGGGTCTTGAAAATAGCTTTTCTTATGGTTTAAATTTTAAGATTTAAAATCTATTAATGACATGATAAAATATAATTTGAAGATGACAACATCAGTGATGAAAACTCAGTTTTGGTCATGTAATACTCCAGTGATCCTACGTGCCACCTTAAGGTCATTAAAGGTGTATTTTCAGCACATAAACAAATACCGTAACCACTCGGGTATAAGCCCACCCCTAGATGGCTGATTTCACTTCAAAAATGGGGGTGGGCTTATAACCGGGGAAGGGCTAGTGTTTGAATTTAAAAATAAGAACAATCACCACCATTTGTATATGCCCAATGTACCAGTAATTTCTATCTTTTATGTCAATTTCTTAAAATTATAAGTGTGGAATGTTAATTATCAACTGATATTTTTTATATTATGTTCTTAAATATGAGAGCAAAGCATTGATTTGATTTAAGAACTTGGCCAAAATTTAGTACTGGGCTTATACCTGAGTGCACCCTTGTTCCCAGAATGTTTTGAAAAATAGGGGGTGGGCTTATAGCCAAAGGTGGGCTTATACCCGGGTGGTTACGGTAAATAAAAAATGCTTTTCCTACAGATTACATACGATGCAGAGATGCATTGACATTAGCAGGTGTCTCTAGGGTCCTCACAGATTTTGAGTTTGAGGTCATACAGGGGTCAAATAAGGTTGTTTACTGAAAATCACTTTAAAATTCACTACTTGCTGCATATTAAGTGCTATAACGATCAGAATATCTGGATTTCAATTTTTTACAGAAAAAGTGGATGTTTTTTTTTTTTCAAATTGGCATTTGAAGGGGGTTGCATTGAACTTCTAGCTATACATGGCTTTGGTCATGAACTGGTAGTTAAATCATGAAAAGGTAGTCTCAAGGTTTGAGATGTTTCATAAACACCTACTCATCTCTCAAATGATAATATGAATACTATTTTTTTTTAATCAATAAAGGTTTGAAAACATTTCGATCAGAGAAAACCTTCTGCGACGTAACCATCATAGTTGGCTCCAAGTCATTCCCTGCTCATAAGAACATCCTAGCTGCAAGCAGTGGCTACTTCAAGACCATGTTTACATCTGGATTCCAGGAAGCTGGAAGCACAGAGGTCTTACTAGAAGAGGATGAGGCGATGTTTGAGATGATTCTTGATTTCATCTATTTTGGTTATGAAATCAGTATGAATAAGGAAAACATAACTGAAGTGCTGGACATGGCAGTTTACTACCAAATTGATTCACATATGAAGTCCTGCATGAAATTCCTGAACAGGGTATTAGATCGAGAACCTGAACAAGGCATGTGTCTGCAACAAGCATTTGAGATATCACAACGTCCAGAACCTGAACTGTCTGATATTACAAAACTTGCCAATGAGTATCTTGTAGAAAACTTCACTCAGTTGTCAAAGCAGCCAAAATTCATGGATCAAACAACACCAGAGTGCATGGAATCATTCCTGGAAACCTATTTTGATGGCACTGTATACAGATATTTTACGAAGAAGAAAGTAGTGAGTATCATACAATAATAAACTTAGGTTAGTAAATGAGTTTTACAGATGCTTAATTCCAGAGGGGCGCTGTTAATAACAGCATGCAGAAAAGAATGAACTCAAAGCATGTATCGAACCATGTACTACACCACAAACCAATGACAGATCTGGAAAATGTGTTTGAGTTTAATCCTTGGTGAAATATATCAATGGTGCTATTACCCTGATTATGCCATAGTCTGTTCCTCCCCCCATAAGAAAACCACTTTAACATGCTTTAAATTAAACTTGCACAATTACCGTAATTTGATATTAATTTGTTACTGGTTATTGTTTTAGATTAATATAAATGTCACTTTGCAATTTATTTGAAGTTGTTGTCTCTTTATGGTCGATAACCTCCGAAGGTATGCAAACCTCGGTTATTGTTGTTTTTTCATTGAAATCCGTGGTCTCCAGACCTTTAAATCCATCAAAACAAATAAAGAGAGATACAGTGAGTCTACTCTGAAGTACCAAGTACAGACGCGGACGCATGCAGTGTGCTACACTACACACTGTTAATGCGCTGTATAAGCGCACGTTGTCACTTTGTACTTCAGAGTGGACAAACTGTAGAGAAAGAAAGACAGAAAGAAAGAAAGAGAACTAGTGGCAAATGGTGGTCATAGACCACAAATCTAGCTGGGGCGTGTTGGTGTTATCTGACCCCTGCAAAATGTTCCAAAAATGTTCCCCTGGTCATGAGGTTTGTTGTCACCGAGTTTGAGTCCCGTACTCCTTACAGATGTCCAGAAAATGCAATTTTAAGATTTGACCCCAGATGACCTTTCAACTGACCCCTGCTAAATGTTCCAAAAATGTTCCCCTGGTCATCAAGTTTGTTGTCACTGAGTTTGAGCCCCGTACCTCTTACAGATGTCCAGAAACTACATTTCTAAGATTTGACCTATGCATGACCTTTGACCTGACCACTGCAAAATGTTCTCCTGTTCATGAGATTTGCTGTCACTGAGTTTGAGCCCCACAGATATCCAGAAAGTGAAATTATGAGATTTGACCGCAGATAACCTGTGACCTGACCCCTGCAAAGTGTTCCAAAATGTTCCCCTGATCATTGTTTGTTGTCACCAAGTTTGAGCCCTGTACCCCTTGCAAATGTCCAAGAAATGCATTTTTAAAATTTGACCTCTGCATGACCTTTGACCTGACCCCTGCAAAATGTTCCCCTGGTCATGAGATTTGTTGTCACTGAGTTTGAGCCCTATAACCCCTACAGATGTCTAGAGAATTCAATTGTAAGATTTTACCCCCTTAATGACCTTTTACCCCAATTCTGTGAACAAGTTATAGGCACTGGATATAGCCGATGCATGACATCAT
This sequence comes from Amphiura filiformis, assembly GCF_039555335.1. Taxonomy (NCBI): domain Eukaryota; kingdom Metazoa; phylum Echinodermata; class Ophiuroidea; order Amphilepidida; family Amphiuridae; genus Amphiura; species Amphiura filiformis. Next base: position 14,555,574 of record NC_092635.1, on the reverse strand, counting down.
TGTGCTATGTAATTTGTGGTTAACATCAATTTGAACACCAAGATATTTTAAACATGTGACATTTTCAATCTCAACATTATTCATATACACTTTAACCAATGATCAATTTTACTAGTTTTAACAGGTGTACCAAGTAACATAACGTTTGTTTTCTTCACATTTGCTTTCATAAAATTATTATCAAACCATTTACAGAGTGTATTAAGATCTTCATTCAGGTTATTCTCAATTTCCTTAACATCTTTGCTACAAACATAAATCAAGGTATCGTCAGCATACATGTCAACAACTGAGTGTTTCAGATCATTTGGCATGTCATTAATAAATAAAAGAAATAAAAGTGGCCCAAGGATAGAGCCTTGTGGAAATCCTGATGATATAACATGAGGCACAGAAATGGAATTATTAATAGACACATATTGGGCACGTTTGGTGAGATATGTTTCAAACCATTTTCTTTCATTATCTTTAACACCCAATGCGTGCATCTTTTGAACAAGCAGTTTATGATTGACCATGTCAAAGGCTTTACTTAAATCTACTATGACTGCGCTAACATAATTACCATTATCTACCGTAAAATGGGGTAACTTTGGGCACTTGAGTTTTTAAACCACTGCTTCCAAACAAAACCAATTATATTTCTAATTAAAACCCTAAAGCTCCCGGACATTTTGGGGGTATTTTACTGATTTTATACCTGCTGATTCCATTCATTTATTAGAGGATTATGTTTTTGTATAAGGATACCAAGTACTATATCAATGGAAAGTATATAGAACATAAAAAAAAAAAAAAAAAAGAAAATTGGTATTTTGTTCTCGATATGCAAATTAGGCTCATGAATATTTAATGAGTTTACATTAAAATATAAAAGAAAATAAGAATGTATAACAATTAAGGTATTAAAAAGCTAAATATAAGATATAATTTAGGTTATTGTATTCGAATTTATTATCCTAGATTACTTATTAGTAATTTGATGCCGTGAAAATAATTTCAAAACATTTCGTTAGGCAGAATTTAATTAATTTTCAAATTTTAATTTTTTAGGGGGGGTGCACATAAAAATCTCAAAATATGCCAAAACAATGCCAAAACTTTCAAAGGTGGTGTTCCCTTTCACATATCTATGCTCTTTTGTTATGTACTGACTGATTATATCATGCAAACAAATATAAGATTGTGACATTTAATTAGGTAAAATTAATTAATTAGTCCAATAATGAGCAAAAATAGGTAAAAATATGCCAATTTTATTAGTTTTGAGTATTTATTGACCACAAATGACCTTATTTGTTTAAATAATGTAACACTCAAGGTATTATGATGCATCAAACACATATTTAGACCAATATTTAAAGAAATACAGCTATTTATGCACTGGAGAACCTCCTTTACCAACTACTTCCGGTCTGAGGTCAACCAAGGTCACGGCTGTTTACATTCAATAAATGCCCTTCTAGACCCAGAAAAAGTTGGTAAAAAAGGCATAATAAGGTTTTATTTAGCTTGTCTAAATAGAACCAATTTACCCCAGCAGAGAATGCTTTGGTCCTCGCGTTGCCATAGCTGCCTTGATTTGTTTACGATGCCAATCGTTGGTTTCCCCGTTCAGCCAATGGGCTTTCTTGGTTCAAGTGGTAAATCTGTGACGTTTGATTGCCGTGTAAAATCGTCACAATTTGTTTGCTGTTACTCAGAGAGGATCGGAAAAATTTGTCTCATAGGAAATCGTAATTGACGTTATATTTATATATCAGTTTCTCATCAATTTTATTACAAATTGTTCAACACAACATGGGCAAAAGACAAGGAAGAACCCGGAATCGGTCCAATTCTAATTCAAGACGTGGAAATCGGGGTGGAAATCGAGGTGGAAATCGAGGAGGAATTGGTCTAAATAGGCCACAGACAAGATCAACAGTAGTATTGGGAGCTGAACAAGCGTTGCATGCGCAAGTTGCCCAGCAACAGCTGAATCCTAGCCAGCAGCATGAAATATCGCAGCGGCTACATGATTCAGCAGTTCCAACCCAACAACAAAACCAACAACCGAACTTACGAAGTCAGCAACGGCTGAATCATAGCCAGCAGCATGAAATATCGCAGCGGCAACATGATTCAACAGTTCCAAACCAACAACAAAACCAACAACCGAACTTACCAAGTCAGCAACGGGAGCAACAACATGGTCAGCCAATACAAAATGGAAATGCGCAAGGTATTTTACCTGGGGTAGATCGACACCAGCAGTTAGTTGATGGTCTGTTCAGCGGACAAGTGTCAAATGCAGTAAATGCAGTAAATACGGGTGAGCAACCAAGTGTTAATAACAGTGATCAAGATAATTCAATTCAAATACAGTCAATGGGTCTATTTGACATAAATAATAGGGATAATGGGAGCAATTACATGCCCAATGCATTAATATCAGTTTGCAATCCATTAGGTGGTGAATTACCACAATCTGTGAAAACAAAAATAGTCAAGAGTGAGTTCGTGGATTTCGGGTTACTTTTGGGGAAAAGCGATTATGAAATGAACGAATCAAAGAGTATGGCCCTATCTGTCAACCAAGTAGGTCAAATTGTATGGAAAGACCACAACATTAAACGCCCAATAACATCTATTTATGCGTGGACATCGGCATTTCTTATATTTGCATCGGTGTTTCTAGAGGCTCACCCACAACGGGGGTTAGAATTGCTGAAATACGCACATTTAGTGCGCACAGCAGCATCTCGCTTTGGTGGATATGGGTGGAGAAGCTATGATATCCAATTTAGATTACGACAACAGGTACAGCCACAAAGGTCATGGTCTATTATTGACGGAGAATTATGGGCCTTATGTGGCAACACCGTCGATTAGACGGTTCCCAGGCAATGCATTTCAGTCCGCGAGCACATCACACCAATTCTGGGGCACATCATTTCAAACCGGGGGTACATTTCGGCCTGGGGGATCAGCAGGGATGGGGGGATTTCGCTCCACACCATATAATACGACATCAAGGAGAGGTCCATACAGTCAGTTCCGAAGTGGAAATAAATCAATCGGGGAAAGAGTGTGCTTCGGATTCAATGGGTCGGGTTGTTTTCGCGCCCAATGCGCCTACAAGCATAGATGCAGCAAATGTTACGAATCAGGTCACGGAGTGCAATCATGCAAAAAAGGGGGTAACTAAAACAATAGAACAAATGTCATGTGCAAATGGACGCTGCTTATGTTGCAAGTATAAATCTCCTGTAAAAGTGTCGGAGCTTATTCCGCTGTTAGAAAGATATCCAAACAAATCAGCTGCAAACACATTAATTCATGGTTTTTCCGAAGGGTTTAAATTAGGCTATTCAGGAAGCAGAGAGGCTAGGGATGCTAAGAATCTGATTTCAATAAATCAGAACTTAGAGGCTGCGATTGAGAAAATCAATAAAGAGGTTCAATTGGGAAGGATTGTAGGTCCGTTTACATCAAGACCTATTCATAATTTGATAATTTCCCGATAGGTTTAGTGCCAAAAGCACAGACAGGAAAATTCAGATTGATACAGCATCTTTCCTTTCCTGAAGGAGCCTCAGTAAATGACGGCATAGATAGGGAAATATGTAAGGTACAATATCAAAGTTTTGATGACGCAGTAAAACTTGTAGTTGGGGTTGGGAAAGGTGCATTAATGGCGAAAGTAGATATAGAATCTGCTTTTAGATTATTACCTGTGCATCCTCAAGATTTCCATCTATTGGGTATTAAACTCAATGGCAAGTTTTTTGTTGACAAGGCGTTACCAATGGGAGCGTCATGTTCGCCTGCTTATTTTGAAACTTTTTCTACTTTTTTGGAATGGGTAGGTAGGAGAGAGTCAGGATCAGAAAGAATACGCCATTTTGCAGACGATTATATCATGTGTGGTGGGTCAGAAGTAGAGAGTAAATTATCTTGCAGGCGTATATTAAGCGTTTTTGAAGAAATATGTAAGAAATTGGGTGTGCCTTTAGCTCATGAAAAAACAGTGGGGCCGACGACAAAACTTGTGTATTTAGGTCTTGAAATCGATTCAGTGAATATGTTAGTGTCAATTCCACAGGAGAAAGTTACAAATATCACAGAGAAAGTTCAAAAAGCAATAGAAGCATCAAAAATTACGTTGAGAGAATTGGAATCATTAATAGGTTCACTATCTTTCGTGTGCAAAGCCATATCTCCAGGTAGACCCTTTTTACGCAGGCTAATCGATTTAACATGTGGATGTAAAAAATCATGGTATAAGATTCGATTAACAGTAGGAGCTAAGAGCGATTTACATATGTGGTTAGTTTTTTTACGTGAATACAATGGAGTTTCCATTATTCCAGATCAAGCATGGTTTGGAGAGCAGGACTTGCAACTTTTCACAGATGCAAGTGGGCAGATCGGTTTTGGCGGGTTTTTTCAAGGCAAATGGTTCCAGGAGAAATGGCCAAATGAATTGGTCAAAACTCGATCGATTGCGTGGCTGGAACTTTTTCCTATTTTAGGAGCAATTGTGTTATGGGGAAGCTCGCTAAAAGGGAAGCGAATCATTCTAAGATCAGACAACAAAGCAGTGGTCGCGATAATTAATAAGCAGACGTCAAAATGTCCAGAAATTATGAAGTTGGTGAGATTTTTTGTTTTACAATGCATGAAATTAAATGTAGCGTTTTATGCAAATCACATAGCAGGGAAAGAAAATTCAATTGCAGATGCGCTTTCCCGTTTTCAGGTGCAGCGGTTTCGGGAATTGGCACCAGGAGCAGACAAGGCGAAGACGCCAATACCAGACTTTCTTTGGAAGCTTTGAATTGCGAATCACAGCGCTTACTGCAAGCTTCATTAGCGCCTGGGACATGGGCCAATTATAGAAGAAGTATTGATAACTTTATAGAATTTAGGCACCTTCTTAAATTGAATGACATATGGCCGGCACCGTTGCATGATATAATGGCATTTATTTCATATCTTTCGCTGAAAGGTTTCGCCCCATCGACAATTAATGTTCACATTTCAGCGGTAACCTTTGTTCATAAAATCAATGGGTGGTTTGATCCAAATGAATGTTTTATCATAAAGAAACTTAAAGAAGGGTGTAGACGAATCAATTCTAGAGTTGACAGCAGAATGCCTATTACCCTCTCTATTTTGGATAGATTAATTTGGAAGTTACCAGCTATTTCCAATTCAATGTATGAAGTCAAGCTATTCAAAGCGGCTTTTTTAATTGCATTTTTTGGGTTTCTGAGAGTAAGCGAATTCACCAGCTCAACAAGAGGGGGTACATGTTCAAGCACTTTAGCATTAGATGATGTGAACGTGGATGGTACAGAGCATGGGTCTGTAAATGTCAATATCAGATTTTCAAAAACAGATCAGAGAGGGGTTTCAGCTAGATTAAAAATCGATGGTACGTCACATCCGTATCTGTGTCCAGTAAAGGCTATGTCAGAATTTTTGGCAGTTAGAAATCAACAACAAGGTCCCTTGTTTACGCATTTTGGAGGTGGAACCTTAACCCCTTATCAGTTTGCGGCAGTTTTGAAGAAAGGAATAGAGTTGATCGGGTTACCTTCAAAAAATTTTTTCTTCGCATAGTTTCAGGATCGGGGCAGCCACTTCGGCAGCTTTAGCGGGAATGTCTGAAGAGGCAATTAAACAAATGGGAAGATGGAAATCTTCAGCATATTTACTATATATAAGGCCTCATCACTTAATTGAGTCTGCACAATTGTTAGAGCAGATTTAATTTCTGTCAGATAGAAATTCAGACGTTACCATGGTTAATGTTTTGTTAACTGTAAGGCACGAGGGTATAAGCGTGCAAACCCTTTTTAAGCCTATTACTTTTAACTTAACTTGTTTGTTTGTTATTATTGTTATCTGTGTACGGGTGTGAAATGATATTAAAATATTTATTATTTAAACATGTTAAGGAGTATAGACAAAAAGGGGGGTTTCATGTGAGAACTATTTGCTCTTCCTTTTCTCTGTTTATATTGCAGATGATATGCGTGCTTGGGTACTAGGCGATAGCATCGTTAGCAAGAGGAACGCAGGCCTGGGAAATGTTCAATTACACGGAGGAGGAGTGGTTAGATGGGAAGGAATGGGTGGTGCCATGATTTCAAACATGTATGATAAATTGAGCATACTGTTACGTCATAACCGGTTTCCAACAACAGTCATTCTTCATGTTTGAACAAATAACATCTTCAACGCATCGACAACCCTAATATGCAACGAAGTGGAAGGACTATTGGTACACATACGCCAAGTTCTTCCGTTCACAAGAATAATCTGGTCTGACATTTTACCAAGATTGGGTTATTCTAAAGAAACAAAGAAAGGTGCAGGAATGAGAGTGACAATTAATATAAACAAGTACGCTCACAAGATTTGTCGGGAGAAATTAGAGGGGAACGCAAATGTCATCACCCATTCACAGGTGTTCAATCCGTCTTACAGGAATGTGGATGGACCAATCTTTGCACACGACTGCGTTCATCTAACACCCAAAGGGTATTTAATGTTCAGGCAAACCCTGGCAAATGCACTGTCATTTTTTAATAGCCACCCACATGAGTTTTCATATCCTCCATGGTCAGCTAATGCACTATAATAAGCAAATGCATTATCAGACCGTCTTTCATATACACTATTTGGTGCTTGGTTAAAAACAAATTAAAACTAAGTACCATGCTTTAATTTACCACTCCTCCGGGGGATTATCAATTTTCTTTTGCAAATAAAATTGTTTGGTGGTTTATTTCCTTATATTATTTCTTAATCATGTTATGATATCAATTCTGATAATATTGCCTAATAATTAGGCTAATATTATGATAACTTATAGTATGTTATGTTAAATTAGCTTTCAGTGGTACTTTACCGGGAAGTAATGGCTAGGGGTAGGGTTTGCTCTCCGATTACTCCGGTCAGAATATATTACCTAATTAGCTTTCAGTGGTAGGTTTACCGGGAAGTAGTGGCTAAGAGTGGGTTTGCTCTCCGATGTACTCTGGCCCTAATATATATTATACAGTTAATTAGCTTTCAGTGGTAGGTTTACCGGGAAGTAGTGGCTATGGGTAGGGGTTGGTCTCCGATTTTACTCAAGTCCTAATATATATTTTATACAGTTAATTGGCTTTCAGTAGTAGGCTTACTGGGAAGCAGTGGCTATGGGAAGCTTTACCCGGGTCCCATATACATTTTATATATATTTCAGTATGTTAAATTAGCCTTTAGTGGTATTTTACCGAGAGGTCGTGGCTAAGGGTACTTTACTCGGTCAAATTTTCTATCAGGGCGGTTTATTTCCTTATATTATTTCTTAATCATGTTATGATATCAATTCTGATAATATTGCCTAATAATTAGGCTAATATTATGCTAACTTATAGTATGTTATGTTAAATTAGCTTTCAGTGGTACTTTACCGGGAAGTAATGGCTAGGGGTAGGGTTTGCTCTCCGATTACTCCAGTCAGAATATATTACCTAATTAGCTTTCAGTGGTAGGTTTACCGGGAAGTAGTGGCTAAGAGTGGGTTTGCTCTCCGATGTACTCTGGCCCTAATATATATTATACAGTTAATTAGCTTTCAGTGGTAGGTTTACCGGGAAGTAGTGGCTATGGGTAGGGGTTGGTCTCCGATTTTACTCAAGTCCTAATATATATTTTATACAGTTAATTGGCTTTCAGTAGTAGGTTTACTGGGAAGCAGTGGCTATGGGAAGCTTTACCCGGGTCCCAATATACATTTTATATATATTTCAGTATGTTAAATTAGCCTTTAGTGGTATTTTACCGAGAGGTCGTGGCTAAGGGTACTTTACTCGGTCAATATCAATTATAGCATTATGAAAACGTAGAAATTAAGAAATTATTGATGGTATATCAGCTGGTATATGTATAAAGAAATAATAGTTGCGAATAAATGATCCTCTTTGAGGGCAGACAAGTCCTCACTATATTTAGTTCATCTGATTATTCTCAGTCTAGGGGTAATAGTGATTGTTATTGATAATTTAATTCTTATGAATGCTTACTATCACAAAAAAGCATACATCTATACTGGAAAAGTTAAAAATAACACAATGTTGCCCATTTTATATGAAAATCCAATATTTCTATCACAGGATATCAACTTCGACTCATCTCCCTGGCCCTACAGAGGCAAAGTCCTTCTTCTGAATACTTATTTGTTGTCTAAAGAGTACACTGGTATTTATATTTTAATCTAGAAGTCATTCTAAACCAATCTGATGACCTTAAAACCAGTAAAGTCAAGTCACTAGGTCTCTGGCTATCCTATATAAAGATATGGAGTTTGAGCCAACAGGTATTCCCCAGTGACCAAGTTAGCAGACCTCTCCATACACCCAAATTGACTCAGTTACATTTTATGGTTTATAGCAGACTTATATCTAATATGATATTTAGTTCAGAGGGCTGGAAAATACTATTAAGAGTTCAAAACAGGGTCAGAAAGTCTCATAACTGCTCCATCGATCACCGGTGATCGATTTGAGCAATCCGGGAGCTTTAGGGTTAAATTAATTAACTCTTTTTGTGACATTAGGGTTCCTTCTACACCTTGAAGTTGAAAAAGATTTTTAATAATTTTGTAAGGGTGCCCTAGGGGTTCAAATGACCTGACCAAAGTTACCCTGCCTTTGGGGCAACTTTGGTCACAGTATTACATTCCATGAAGGAAAAAAAAATCAAAAAAATTGATCTTCGCTGAATATGGGCAAGTTGTTGTTTTTTGTGACATTTGACACCTTGCAAAATTAATCAAACACACATCCTTGCTCACAAATATCGATTTTTATTTTTCTGAAAAAAATGTAAAAAATGCTGATTTTTGGTCAAAATCCGCTTTTTCAGAATTTCAAGGAAATTACACATGAGCGACTATTATTTCTTCCAAACATATTTCTTAACAAATTGACACCAAATATGACTAAAAACAATATTGCTGTACGAAAATATGACCATTTAAAAAAATATATTTGACCGACCAAAGTTACCCCGCTGACCGAAGTTACCCCATTTTACGGTATATCTGTACTCCATTTATCAATCATTTTAAGGAGAGCTCTACAGGTGGAGTGTTGTTTACAAAAACCATATTGACCATTGTACAAAATGTTGTTATCAGTGACTTTTTTTTTTTTTTTTTTTTTTTTTTCTTTCTCCCTTTTCTTCTTAGTAAAGAAGCTGTTGTTCCTATTCTTTGTAAAATATTCAATATGTCTCTTAAAGGGGCATTTCGTGATCCACAGCCTCATCCCCCTACTTTTCCCAAAAAAAAAGTTGAGATTTTTACACCACTGGATACCTCTGGCTACATAATGTTTACGTACCAAATATTTCTTGCAGATTAATTCGTTTAGCAAAAATATCGCCAAATTTGAATTTCGTTCTGGTGCACCAGAGCGAAATTACAACACATTGTCTATGGAGCAGTGTAATACACATAATCATGCATAACTCGCATAACGCATAAAATCGGAATCAACTGAAATTTTGGAAATAAGCTTTTTTCGTGGATATCTACTGAAAAATGTCATAAAACAGGATGCTAGGATCACGAAATCCTCCTTTAAACAAGGTTGCAACCTAGATGATCTAAAGATAGCCTGTGTCATTCCCATTTATAAAGGTAGTAATCAAGATGAATTTTCCAACTACAGGCCCATTTCTATTTTATACGGAGGTAAAGACATACTTATATAATCATATAACTGATTATGAACAAACTTTTCCAGTAGCTTAGAGCAGACAGGTAATATAGAAATGGGCCTGTAGTTGGAAAATTCATCTTGATTACTACCTTTATAAATTGGAATGACACAGGCTATCTTTAGATCATCTAGGTTGCAACCTTGTTTAAGAGACATATTGAATATTTTACAAAGAATAGGAACAACAGCTTCTTTACTAAGAAGGAAAGGGAGAAAGAAAAAAAAAAAAAAAGTCAGCTTTGATTTCAAAAAAGATTCACAATCTGATGCGACTATATTTTATGTAATAAAGTGACATCAACAACGTCTGCAATTGGGCTATTATAATAAACTAATTGATGACATATCGATGGTAACTGAATGCCAAAAACTTCGGTTTTTGCAATGGTACCTTCAATTTGGAAGCTTTTGGAGTGAAATTGAAGTGGGATAGAAAGTGGCAGAAAGTTGAGAAATAATGTAGGTAGTTAGATGTCCAAAATAATCTTCCATAATCAAGATTTAGATAATAAAACAAAACAGTTTTTGTCATGCAAGATTCACTAAAATGTTCCCCCAAAGCAGGCTAATATTTAGGCCTAATTGAATACCTGAGTGGAAGAAGGGCCCAACTCCATCAAAACTGTTTTTGAGATATTAAGAAAAAACATAATATTTGGAAAAGTTTTATAGACAGAATGTTTTCATCTTCAGAGGACCTTTAATACATGAACATACAATACTACATACATTCGAAATTAAATATGATGTTTCCATGGCAACGGTACAGGTCTTAATACGAGTTGGAGTTGGGCCCTGCTTCCACTAATATATTGCAAGTGCCAGTTCCGTGAGCAGATATGGTATAAATAGCCACAGAAATTTGATAATTATCCATTATTTGCACAAGTGGAAGCATGTAATATGTTAGCAAGAAAGTTTATTGTAGTGAAAAGCAGATTTCATGGGTGAACAACATTTCTCTTATATTCCAATATTTGTGGAGGAAGGGCCCAACTCCATGGAGTTGGGCCTTTCTTCTATACAAACCATGATTAAGTGTACATGGAAGACTATTTGGAGAGTGGATTTTGACTCATCTTTCACACACAAGGAAGAACAGTCTGTTGGCAATAGAATGTTGGGTCAAACTCATTTTTGTAAAAAATTGGAGTTGGGCCCTTCTTCCACTCAGGTATTCAATTGGTACTGCATTTGGGTCTGATAAATGGCAAAATTATTTCTTTGATCGGTTTATAGCACAATACAAAAAAGGAGAAAGCAATCACTCTGCATCCTTTTTTAGCGGGCATACATTTGAAGAAAAAAAGACCGCAAACACATTTTTGTGTGTGTGTGAAAGAGCATTAGTCCTTTGCAAAAGCCATTCATTTGAAGATGTGGTTTAATCAGTATTCTGAAAAGGGGGTAGTATGTTCCATGCATATTCAGTCTATGAGCGGCAAACATATTGTCAAAGTGTGCCAAATATGTTTTCTGTGATTGTAGCTTACCTTTAGATGCTATTGGATGCAAATGGAGTGACTCTCACCTTTCCTGGCCTGTCAAGATTGAATGAATAAATAATATACATTGCAATCATGTTAAAATATGAACTCATAAATCCTTAAAGTTACAGTATGATATTTAATTTAGATAAATAACATAGCAAATATAATTTGTAATGAATTAATAAATCAAACAATATGTGATAAATAATATAATGTTGTATTTGCAGATTTTTGAAATTGTTACAACATGGGTCAATCATGACTTGAACAAGCGTGAACAAGTGGCAAAAGTCTTCCTCAAGAAGTCCAAGTTACATCTGATTCCACCTGACATACTGCAGAAAGCCCTGGATGATGGAATGCAAGATATTCCTGAGTGTAAAAAAACACTGGAAGAAATGATTGCCATGAAGAACAAAACAATGTCTCTGCAACAAGCATTTGAGATTTTACAACGTCCAGAAAACGACTTGTCAGAATTTGCAGCAAAGTTTGTCAAGAAATACATGAAAGATAACTTCAATTACTTGTCAAAGCAGCAAAACCAGCCAAATTTCCTGGATCAAACAACTAAAGAATGCATGGAAACATTACTAACAAGTAGATTAGTAAATTACACAATGTCTGAAGTACATCGCAGCCAAATTACACGATCAGAAAAGGTAAGTTTGTGAAGGAGCATTGAAATATATCATCTTCTGTACACAGTGAAACATTTTAAACATTCATAAATTGATCTCAACTAATCCTGATGATGACCTTTGACCTTGCCTCTGATGATATCACACACATCGATTACATACTTTGAATAAAAATCCGTTTAAAAAGGGATGTGCTGGGACAAGGTTATTCTTAATGAATAGTATCATATTTCCTTTATAAAATGGTCAAAATAATTTGAAGTCTAGAAGATTAGGGTGGTTCAAAATATTTTGGTGGGATTCTCTCAAACTTGGGTACTTTTTCCCAAATTCTAATGACTCAGTTGGATTCCTTTCATCAGTTCCATTCCAATTTGTATTACTTTTATGCCTCAGGTTTACGTCAACCAACCTCAAGCCCAATACAAACAATTTAAAAATTTGATCACTTACAGCTAGGTTAACATCGACCCTTATAGATGACTTATGACTTCCAAACATCACTCACCTGATGCTCCCTCACCCATGGATTATTATTAAGGTTGACATTGAAATCTAGTTTATCAAAGGAGAGCAATTTTCCATCACTGAATCTTAATCAACAATGACCTCATTTGACCCCTAGATGACATTTGACCTCAAATATCTCCACTCAGGTGTTGTCCCCCTACTACTAGATTATTATACCAGTTTGGATGACATGAGTTTGTTTGAAGCAGATTGATAACTAATAACACTTTAAGGGTTACACAAACACCACTGCACATATACACCTGGCCCCACATGCAACAGATTACTAAAAACAACCAACGTTTAATATTTTTTTGCCTCTCTTATACCGGGCTCTTATAGTATAGACTAATTCATAACTAACTGTTTTTGAAGATGTAAGCACACAAAATAATAAGAAAAATTTTGAGAAATGTCATTTTTGTCAAGTATAAATAAGAACTACATATTACAGGCCTACATGGACATACTGAAATCCGAAACAATAGTATTTTGTTATCGCAGTTAATTAAAACCAAGAAGTGAATGTTTATTGATGATATTTGTAGCAACAGAATTAAACTAGAATTTTGCGGTTCTCGACCTGCGCTGTTCTCGACGCAAGGCGTCGGCCGCAATGCCTCCACCTTGATGCCCATCATTTTAACCAGTGCAATTTCACTTGACCTCAAAATGACCATCACATTATTTGCCTCACTAAGGTGGCTGTTCCCATCAAATTTCATGAACTTGCAGCAGGCTATGGCGATTTGACCCCAGATGACCCCGAATGACCTTGACATTTTTGCCTTGTTTCAGTGGTCGTCCCCACAAAATTTCATGAACCTGCGACAATTTATGGCAATTTGACTATGGATGACCCCAAAATGACCTTGACCTTTTTTGTCTCGCTAGGGTGGTCGTTCCCACCAAATTTCATGAACCTGCAACAATCTATGGCGATTTGACCTTGGATGACCCCAAAATGACCTTGACATTTTTTTCTTCCTGCAGTGGTCGTTCCCACTAAATATCATGAACCTGCAACAATATATGGCAATTTGACCACGGGGACAGGGGGGGGGGCACCATTGCCTCTGTATACTTTCCCATCCCAATTAACTCGTTCGACTTCCACATCCTCCATTCCAAATTTGGTAATGAATATGTCATTAACAATTGCTCTTAAGTCTTCACCTTCAGTTTCTGGGTAATTAATTATGCGATAGTTATTACGGCGCATAATGCGTTCAACCTTGTTGTTATTGTCAAACAGCTCTGAGATGTAATTCCTGTTAGTAAAGGTTCTCTCTCGCAAGCGTTATCTACTTTAGTTTTGAGTAGTTTAGCTTTTTCACGTATTACCTTACTATCATCCTGTAGTTCCTTAATTTCCTCTGCCTGGTATTGTACAGATGCAGTGATCTCAGCTTTGAAGGATTCAAGGTCATGTTTTAGCGATTTCTGTCCAGCTATTATTTCCTTTAGTGAAGCCATTACTGACTGTTCGAAATGACCGTAGTTGGTACCTGGTATGGATGACTGACCAGCCGATTGTAATGGCTCAACTACACATGCACTGTGCATACTGTCCAGTGTATTGACCGGGCTGACCATAGGTGATGATGCGGTTGACGATGCCATACTACACGGGGTAGTCATGGTCGACACTCCTGCATTTGAATTGGCCACCATTAGTGCTGTAATCGATTGTCGTAAGTATCGATAGTCGGAAAATACATAGACTTCCGACATGTCGAAACACTCAATGTCAGTATCGATACACAAACGACATGGCACACATGCTTAGATTATCTCAAATTGCGGATTTGCAATACCACTTTCGTTTGTTTGATGCATGATCCATGTAGTTTTAGCTGTTAGGCTTCAATACACTTGTTGTTAACTTGTTTCTGGAACTTACTGATAATAAAATTGGTAAACTCAAATCCGTGTTTCAAACTGCGTGAGTATCGATAATAGTATCGACATGTCGGATGTTTGCCTCCCGACATATCGATACCCAGAAAGCTTATCGATTACAGCACTAGCCACCATATCACTAGATTTCTCACTCAAAGTTCTCTTCGCTCTGGTTATTTTCCATTATGGATATAACTAGTTATACCCGCATGCAATAGCATGCAGGGTATCTTCCCATCCTGTGGTTTCTTCTCCATCTCCTTCTCCTTCTCCCATCAAACACATCATTCTGTCAAGGCTAGCGCTAAAACTACAAGGGCCCCAGGACCCATATGTGGTACACTTATGGGCCCTACCCCGTAGATGTGCCTTTTGCCCATCTTGGCCCCAGAGGTCAAAGGTCACGGGCCCCAGGGGCCCAAATGTAAAAACACAAACCATGCCGTTTCTCATCAGATGAAGCAGCCTCAGGGCCGTGAGTTGGTACACTGATAGCCCTAGGGGTACTCTATAAATACAAGTATACATGAGCCCCATATGTTATATATTATGGGCCCCAGGGCCCCAAATGTTAAAAATATGGGGCAACAGATTGACAAGCCTAGCTCTAAAGCTACAAGGGCACTAGGGCTCATATGTTGCACATGTATAAGCCCTAAATTGTAGATGTGCCTTTTGCCCATTTTGGCCCCAGATGTACAAGGCTAGAGGCCCCAGGGGCCCAAATGTTAAAACAAAGGGCCGGCCGTTTCTCAGCAAATAAAGTAGCTACAGGGCTCAGATTTGGTACACAGATAGGTTTTCAGTATTATATTGTCACATGTACATATGTACCCCATATGTCACATAATATGGGCCCCTGGGCCCCAAACGCTAAAACATAGGGCCGGTCGTTACTCTGAAAATAAAGCAGCTTTAGGGCTCAGAGTTAGTACACAGATTGCACCTGAAAATCACATTGCTATATGTACATGTGAGCCTCATATATTACATTATATGGGCCCCAGGGCCCCAAGCGCTAAAACATAGGGCCGGCCGTTACTCTGTAAATAAAGCAGCTTTAGGGCTCAGAGTTAGTACACAGATTGCACCTGAAAATCACATTGTATATGTACATGTGAGCCCATATATTACATTATATGGGCCCCAGGGCCCCAAATGCTAAAACATAGGGCCGGCCGTTACTCTGTAAATAAAGCAGCTTTAGGGCTCAGAGTTAGTACACAGATTGCACCTGAAAATCACATTGTTATATGTACATGTGAGCCCCATATATTACATTATATGGGCCCCAGGGCCCAAAACGCTAAAACATAGGGCCGGCCGTTACTCAGTAAATAAAGCAGCTACAGTGCCCAGCTTGAGTCTACTGATAGCACTAGAGAATTAAACTTCAACATATGTCCATTGGCCTCATAAGTCAAATATTATGGGCCCCATGGCCCCAAATGTTAAAACAAAGGCCGGCCGTTTCTCATCAAATAAAGCAGAATTTGTACACAGTAGCACCAGAGAATATTGTTATTAACACGCACATACCCCCCACCCTACACACGTAGGACTAAACAGACATATCCGTATTATAATTATTAATATAATAATTGGAAATACCAGCGTGAAGTGTTAAGGCTGTTCCAGTTAAATTACATACCCATTGGCTGTTCTATTTAATTTACATACTCCCTCTGAAATGGTCCCAAAATAGGCTGTTCCGTTTAATTTACATACTCCCTCTAAAATGGCTGTTCCATTTAATTTACATACTCCCTCTGGAATAGTTTTCCACTAATAATATAGAATAGCCTCACTGTGAATAAGAGAGACTGACAACAGCAATCTATGGAGAGACAACTCCCCTGGCAGGGGACTTTTACAAGTTCTTTATTTTAAGTGCTACGAGAGTGCAACCTGCATTAAATTAAAGCTTGTGACTTGGACTTTCAATTTTTACACATTTTCCACCCAATTGGGCGACTTTTTACAATTTCTATATTTTAAGTCCTCAGCAATTTGTACACAGATAACACCTGAGAATTATATTGTTACTAACACCCACGCACGCACCCATCCACCCCACACACGTAGGACTAAACAGACAGACCGTATTATATCATAATTGGAAATACAAGCGTGAAGCGTTAAGGCTGTTCCAGTTAAATTACATACCCATTGGCTGTTCTATTTAATTTACATACTCCCTCTGAAATGGCCCCAAAAAGGCTGTTCCGTTTAATTTACATACTCCCTCTGAAATGGCTGTTCCATTTAATTTACATACTACCTGAGTACGAGAGACTGACAACATCAACCTATGGAGAGTAAGAGAGACTCCCCTGGGAGGACTTTTTACAATTTCTTTATTTTAAGTGCTACGACAGTGCAACGGACATTCCATTAAAGCTTGTGACTTGGACTTTCACTTTTTACACATTATTTTAAGTCCTCAGCAAAAAAGGACTGTAAGTTTGGGTACACCGATAACATGCGGGTATAGCCGTATTTGTGTACAAATATATAGCCTTCTAGTTGTAACCTGTTCCTGATAAATAACAGTTCACAGTTGTAATAGTTGTAAACGATGGCACTAATAAGATAAGCTATGTTTTTGCCATTAATTGCATCATTTCCGTACTGTTTTCAAAAAGGCGCCCCATAAATGTGAATTGGATCCCCCCCTTTAGGCTTGCCAAATATATCTTGCTCCCCCAATATTACCCTTTCACCAGAGCTCATAATTATTGCACAGCCCCTAAATTTGAATAGAAACCACTTTAAATCACATACTCCAGTCACTCACTCAATGATACCAACTGGCCATGTGAACCAGGATGTGACAATTGACCTCATTACTGTGTATATTTCCATAGACTTTTAGTTTTAGAACAGGACGGAACCGCCAGGCAACTGGCGGCCGAGTTTTGATTTGATCCCTAATTTTTTTTTCACATTGTTTGCAGAATACTTTTAAGATTTTTGCCAGGTGGGTCAACTATAACTGGAATCATCGCAAACAACTCGCCATAGACTACCTGAAAAAGTTCAATATAGATTGTATGTCTACTGAAACACTGCAAAAAGCCCTGGATGATGGAATGAGAAATATTCCAGAGTGTAAAACAGTACTGGAGGATGTGATAGGACTGAAGAACAAGACTTTGTCTTTACAGCGAGCATTTGAGATTTTACATCACCATCAACTTGACTCATTAGATGCAGCGATGCTCAACCTTGGCAGTATCTATATAAGAGACAACTTTAATTCCTTGTCAAAGCAGCCAGAATTCAAGGACCAAACAACAGCAGAATGCATGGAATCATTCTTGGAAACTTACTACTTTGACAACACTGCTAACAGATCTGTTGAAGAGAGAAAAGTGAGTATACAAATTCACCTCACCCCTTACCATAAATGAAGGCCTTCAATTAGCTGTTTGAAAGCCTTCACTGAACAGGTAATTTAGCCTTCAGATAGTAGCTGTTATTTAGCATGTACTAAGCCTTCAAAATGATGAATCATGTAAATTAGGTACAGCTAGTGACAGCCTTCACTACCTATTCAATAACAGCCTTCACTAGCTGTTCAGTAATAGCCTTCACTAGCTGTTCGATGGTTTTAGCCTTCACTTAGCATGTACTTAGCCTGCAAAATGATGAATTATGTAAATTAGGTACAGCTTGTGATAGCCTTCACTAGCTGTTCAATAATAGCCTTCACTAGCTGTTCAATAATAGCCTTCACTAGCTGTTCAATAATAGCCTTCACTAGCTGTTCAATAATGGCCTTCACTAGCTATTCGATAATTATAGCCTATTCACTAAGCCTGCAAAAAAATTTAAGCTTAACTATACTTACATTATCCATGATGCAGCATATACATGTATTATTACGCACAAAGTTAACTACATGCATTACATATGATATTGTCCGCATAACATACATCCCAAATGTAAAAAGTGAAAAACAAGGCCTATAAATAAAGCTGGAAACATATCCAAAGGATTAGATTCCATCTGCATTCATCCACACCAGTTCAAAATGGCAGTTAGAAATATATTCCCATCATGCACCTATTTGACCCTTTCACCACTGAGAAAGTGAAGGCTAGTGAAGGCTATAACTGGCTAACAGCTATAAGCCATGTTCAAAAATCGAAAAGCTATAGCTAAACTAGCTGTTCAAAAATGTGAAGGCTAAATTATAGCTGTTCCAAGCATGCAGCAGCTAAGCTATTGGCTAGGCTGTTCATCCTCTGTAGTATGAAGCCCTCTTCAAGAATCTTCCATTTCTGTCTGTCTTGCACATCCCTTGCCCAAGTGGTACCTCTATATGCTGTTAAGTCGTCTCGCCATCTTCATCTTTGCCTTCCTCTTCTATGCTTTCCTGTTCTTGGTTGCCACTCGGTGACTCTTTTTGTCCATCTGTTGTCGTTTTTTCTTGCCACATGTCCATTTTGCTTCACCGATCCTTTCCATGATGTCTTTGACTCCAGTTTTACTTCTTATAAATTATGTCACTGTTTCTGATTCTGTCACGTAAAGTTATGTTCAGCATACGTCTTTCCATGGCTCGCTGTGTCATGGTGAGTTTTTGTTCTAGATCTTTAGTTGTCGACCAGGTTTCAGCGCCGTAAGTCATGGTGGGTAACACATATTGATCATACATACGCCTCCTCAATGTCATTGGTAGTTTTTTATCACAAAGCATGCCTTTGTATCTGGCCAATTCCACCGTTACGGACGTTACAGATACATGCAACTTGCAACTTTTAAGTGAATAGCACACATGTTTGCTGTTAGGATAACACTTTATTTCTTTGTATGCTACTAGTACACACTCTAATGCTCAATATAATGAAGCAATTTTGTTTTGGCTTTCTTAGTTAATTAGCTACAGAAATTAGAAACGAGCGTTACGGACGTTACGCGAAAGTGCCTGCCTTTTTGACAGATGGTTCATATCTTTAAATCTCCATTCAGTTCTGTGTTTTATTTTTTTCTGTTAATTATATTGAGCAAGCCCTGACTCCATTCTATGTAAACATGAAAAGCAAGTTTGAAATTAATACTCCTGTATCGTCCTACACTGTTGATTTAGTGTTACGGACGTTACATTTTATCTCAAATGTAACGTCCGTAACGTTTTTCATAATGAAAAAAAAACTGTCAAGGTGCTTCCTCAGATTTTTTTTTTTAATATCTTGAAGTAGGTCTGACATCAATCTATGGAGGCATGATTAGCAAGTTTGAAATAAATGCTCCTGTTTTGAGCAATAATGTTCCAAAATTTTGTTACGGACGTTACAAAAGGCACTTTTGGCATGGAATTGGCCATCTGCCAAAATAAAGTTTTCAAACTCGTGAAACAGTTTGACAACCCATTTGACCCAAGCAGAGATACTTGAGTTAGGTGCGGGATTGTAACTTTTTTTTTTATTTTTAGATAATTTGGATAATTTGAGTGTTGTAGTATAGGGTGAAAAATCTGCTATTTTAGATAGTTACAAGGTTGTTTTTGGCTATTTGGCTATTTTTGTGGATCATAATATCTCATATTATCTAAAATATCTGATATTTGTATATTAGGGACTTAGCAAATTTGTTGTGCAATTTTTTACTTGTGATGGATATTAAGATATTATCGGCTATTTAGCTATTATCCAAATTAGCCAAAATATCTGCTAATTTGGATATTAGCTACAATATCCGATATTTCAGATATTTGTATATTAGGAACTTATAAAATTTTAATTGAATTTTTTTACTTAGTAAGTGATGGATATTAAGATATTATCAGCTATTTAGCTATTATCTAAATTAGCCAAAATATCTGCTAATTTGGATATTAGCTACAATATCCGCTATATCAGATATTTGTATATTAGGAACTTATAAAATTTTAATTGAATTTTTTTTACTTAGTAAGTGATGGATATTAAGATATTATCAGCTATTTAGCTATTATCTAAATTAGCCAAAATATCTGCTAATTTGGATATTAGCTACAATATCTGCTATATCAGATATTTGTATATTAGGAACTTATAAAATTATAATTGAAATTTTTTGACTTAGTAAGTGATGGATATTAAGATATTAGCAGCTATTTAGCTATTATCTAAATTAGCCAAAATATCTGCTAATTTGGATATTAGCTACAATATCCGCTATATCAGATATTTGTATATTAGGAACTTATAAAATTTTAATTGAAATTTTTGACTTAGTAAGTGACGGATGTTAAGATATTAGCAGCTATTTAGCTATTATCTAAATTAGCCAAAATATCTGCTAATTTGGATATTAGCTACAATATCCGCTATATCAGATATTTGTATATTAGGAACTTATAAAATTGTTATTGAAATTTTTGACTTACTAAGTGATGGATATTAAGATATTATCGGCTATTTAGCTATTATGTAAATTAGCCAAAATATCTGCTAATTTGGATATTAGCTAAAATATCCGCTATATCAGATATTTGTATATTAGGAACTTATAAAAAATTTTATTGAATTTTTTTTTAACGTAGTAAGTGATGGATATTAAGATATTATCGGCTATTTAGCTATTATCTAAATTAGCCAAAATATCTGCTAATTTGGATATTAGCTAAAATATCCGCTATATCAGATATTTGTATATTAGGGACTTACAAAAAAAAATTTTTGAAATTTTTGTACTTAGTAAGTGATGGATATTAAGCTATTAGCGGCTATTGAGTTATTATCTAAATTAGACAAAATATCTGCTAATTTTTGATATTAGCTAAAATATCCGCTATATCAGATATTTGTATATTAGGAACTTATAAAATTTTAATTGAAATTTTTTGACTTAGTGATGGATATTAAGGTATTATCAGCTATTTAGCTATTATCTAAATTAGCCAAAATATCTGCTAATTTGGATATTAGCTAAAATATCCGCTATATCAGATATTTGGATATTAGGAACTTGTAAATTTTTTTTTTATTGAATTTTTTACTTTAGTAAGTGATGGATATTAAGATATTATCAGATATTTAGCTATTATCTAAATTAGCCAAAATATCTGCTAATTTAGATATTATCTCAAATATCCGATATATCAGATATTTGGATATTAGGAACTTATAAAATTTTTATTGAAATTTTTTACTTAGTAAGTGATGGATATTAAGATATTATCAGATATTGAGCTATTATCTAAATTAGCCAAAATATCTGCTAATTTAGATATTATGTGAAATATCCGCTATATCAGATATTTGGATATTAGGAACTTATAACAAAAATTGTTATTGAATTTTTTTAGTAAGTGATGGATATTAAGATATTATCAGATATTTAGCTATTATCTAAAATAGCCAAAATATCTGCTAATTAATATTAGCTCAAGAACGACGCATACATCATGCATGTTGTGTTAGTTCATAAAAGATGTGAAATTAATATGTATCTATATACAATAAACAGATTTACCTCCTGTGGAATAGACTAGTCCAAAACCAGTGCCTGGACAAATCCAATTGATTGATTTATTGATTGGTTGCCTAGGAATGGCATTATCCAAGGGCCAGTGATCTTTAGGATCTATTGTTTGCGGTGGCCAATGGGAAGCGGTCAATGACATTCTTGCCCCGCCTAGTTTTCCAGGATAAGGCCATAAGGATATCTGTCGTGAAAGGAGTAAGATGTTTCTGGAATTTGGTAATGAAAAATTTTTGGTCACTTAGAAATTTTCTGAGTTTTACTGTCGGCTGATATCGAGTACTTTACTTGATTTGCAGTTTGACTGTAGTCCGGGACTGTAGTGAGGATTCGTCTGAAGTATTATTGCGGGAAAGAAGAGAATGGTTCGTCGAAGAAGAAGCGATGGAAGCATGATCACAAAATATGTCGGCAACTAGTGTCTAGAAACACCGATGACATTAATGGCGGCTGTCATGAGAGACACCAAAACACCACATTGGTAATACCATGGAGGTAAGACAGGATGTAAGCTTCAGGTGTTACAATGAGTGTAGAAAGCTATAGCACACGGAAAAGTGAAAGGAAGGGTAGATACTCAACTCAAGATGGAAATATATATTTATGTCAGCGAAATACGACCCTGGTGTATTGTGCCATATCATTGGTAGGCCTATATACTCTGAAGGGTGCAGAATTTTGAACCATTACAGGAATGCAAGGCATCGCTCATCAGTCAAAAAGCTGCAGCAGTCAAGGTGGTTATAAATTTAATACTGGATGCTGAATCTTTCGGCAGAAATGGAGTATATGGAAGTGTAAATAAAAACCTGGTCGAGCATCCATAGCAGCAAAAATCACAGCAACGAGTGGGATTTGTCACAGTCTGATGGCGAAATCTGCGTATTGGGAAAAGGAGTATTGCAATTTGGGAAGGCCAGCCGAGTAAAAACCGGCGGAACATCTGATTACGTACGTGGATACTTACTAGGACATGGACAACAATACAGGGTGAGCAAGTTTTAAGTAAGCTTACATTACAATAAAAAATAAACATCAACTAGAATTTTAAAACTTCACTACTTGCGGGAATAAACTAGGTTCTACGATTGATCAAATTTCGATTTCATGATTGATTAATTAGTTGCAATCATGTGATCATAACATCTCCTTTTACCATGTTTAACGTTTACAGGAGATATAAATTTATCACAAATGAAAAAAAAATAAAATAAATAAATACATTAATTACATGTAATTAGTATCATGAATAATTCAGATGGTTAGAAAGGGAGAATTGGTCGGGTAATTAAACAATTTGGCTAGGGCGGGGCTTTGGAGAAATGGGCTCGGCAAATTGGGAAATGATGGCGTCACTGCCGCTGTGATATTTGTGTATCACAATTTGTGAATATTTAATTAGTTGCAATCATGTGATCATGACATTGTTGTTTTTTGAAGAAAAAAATGAGATAACAAAATAAAATATTGGGCAAATTGTTATGTTAATTCATAATGTCAGGTAGGGATAGTTTGTGAGGCAGTCAAGTATTGGACATGGTATGTGCATGAGGTCACTCGGACCATATTAAGTAAGATTTTATATTGTTTGGTAATTTTAGCGGGGTTAACAGCTTCAGTTAATGGGGTGCCTTGGAGCCTGGGCTTTACAGAACTGGGCAAGGCAAAATGTAAAGGGGTGCCACCACCACGGTGATGATGTTTACCAAAAATGTGCGAATTTGTAGGTAATTAGATGCATTCATGCATGTGATCTACGGGACGCATGTGATCATGTTAACATCTTTTCAAGGGGAAATTATATATTTTTACAAATCAATTCAAAATAAGCAAACATCGAAACAAGATAACGAGGGCAAGGTGAATGTGAGGTCATTTGGGGTCAAATGCCATAGTGTCGTTGGTTCATGAAGTTTGATGGGGTGACCACAGAAATGGGACAAAAATGTCAAAGTCAATTTCGAGACATCCAGGTTCATCAAATTAGGTTGGGCGACCATCTTAAGGAGGAAACAAAATTTTCAAGGTCAATTTGGGGTCATTCAGGGGCCAAACCGCATGGATTGTGGGTTGCGTATCCAAAAGTAGGATCGTAATTAGGAAGTTATTGGTATCGGTCATCTAACTCTGGATTTCAAAAAAGATTGGAAACGGTGCGAGACTGGTTATAATTTACAAGATGTTTTTCAAGGGTAACTTTTTAGGTTGGGGTTTTCATCACTCCTCGTTATGTTTTTACGTTCAGTCAGGGTGAGGTGTAGTTTTGCCACTTTCTTTGTTTCAATATTTATGGTTAATTTCAAGGTCTTATGGGTCCGTCCGGGCCTGGCAATCAAGGTTGGATCGTTGGATAGAAAAAAAAAGAAAAAAAAAAAAAAAAAAAAAAAAAAAAACAAAAACAAAAACAAAAAAAAAAAAAACAACAAACAAACAAACCAAAAAAAAAAAAAAAAAAAAAAAAAACAAAACAACCAAAAAAAAAAAAAAAAAAAAAAAAAGTGGAAGTTTATAAGGTAAGAGTGGGATTTTCATGGATTTTTGGGGAATTGGAGGAGCAACCAAGTCAAAATTTCTCAGGGTCATATCTGGTTATCAGGTCACTGGAAGTCAAATAGTGATCATGTTCAGATTGGTATGCAACTCAGTGTAATGGGATTCAACAGAGTCTAACATAAAGGGATACATATCATAGGTTTGTGGAGCTTGGTCAAAAGAGGTAGCATGAGAAGTTATAGATGTTAGAACTTTTAGCTTTCTTCAAAGGCATTTTCGAGACCAGCATGTAAGCCAAGGAAATTGGAAGTGATCGAGATAGGCGTGATTGGGAAAATATAAGTAATTGCAAGGATAGTCATTTAGGGGATTATTGGGAGATCATTCGCCCGGATCATTCGATGTTAGAAAATTCATGAGGCTTGGGTATGATCAGCATTGGATGGTAGCAAAAATTTATAAGATCAATTCCGGCACGAAATTCGGGAAGTCGGAAGCACACATTGTATCGTCATCAAGTACCGTAATAAATAAATAGAAATAAAATTCCTAATTTACGTGTGGTCAACTAAAGCAGCAACAACATTCCTGTTTATCTGGGGTGTATAAGGATTTTGTTTTATCAGTGATTTCTACAAGTCGTGAATGTGTAAATAGTAATGAAATAGGAATTTTGCGGAGTGGTAGGCTTTGCTGTACTGTCGAGTTGCTTCCCTTTTTCTTTTTTCTTTTTCTGATTCATTTCAGGTTGAATAGACATATTGATGCTGGTAGTGATAAACGAAGGCCGGGCAGGTCCTGGACGACTAACACGTGGACTACTAGACGTGAGCGGTATAAATAATGAACACGTCTGGCGATTAAAAACTTGGGATAGAAAGATATATAATATGTTTGGAGCATTATTTCGACAATTTCTCCCACGTCAAACGAAATGATAGCAGAGAACTTATGGCATGCAGGTGGAGACAAAGTGGGATGCATGAATTAAATTTATATCATATATGATGACTCCAACCATTGGATTTTCACGAATCTGGTTTTAAATTGCATTTAAGGTTGAATCAACATGTTGATGCTGGCAGTTAGCAACTGGAGCCCTGGTGGGTTCGGGAACCCGTCGGACTAATAGTCGTGGGTGATATAAACAATGAACATGTTTGGCGATTAAAAATATTGAATATAGACAGGGATAGAAGGAGCCTATATAATATATCTAATGATATATTAGCCCAGTACATTGTATATTCAAAGCAAGCCTATGGCAGGACAAGACAAAGTGGGATGCAAGCACTTTTATTTGTATGTGGTCAATATGGGTTAATTAACATTATGGTTTAATTGCCAATAATTTGTCTGACAACATCGTTCCTTGGGAACAAATGATAGATATGTATGCAAGATGGGTCAGATTGACAACCAGAGCAAAAGCCAGGTGGTGCCATATTGGTGTTGTAATTATCGAGTTAGGCACATGAGGTAGCCTAACTTGCTATGTTTCTTACCGTTTCTTTCTTTTATTATATGACTATTATGCATGAATGCTCTACACAACGGTCACAGGGTTTTGGTGACATGGGTTAATTTACTTTTACCAAAGTTGCTTTAAATCCTGGGCAGTATTATAATTGTCCAGCTAAATTGTAGTCAGTCTGCTCACTTCAGAATTTTATAATTAGTGGATAAAAATATATCCATTTGGAGCGAATTGGCGGTAAAGGTAATTGGCTTGTTAAGCTTTGTTACATCATTAGAAATGGGTTGTGTGGGGCTCTGATACATGGTCAAAGTGACAGTGGTCAATTCAGGTCGGTTGGCACTTCAGAGCAGACTAACCAATGCCGGGAACCAATTTAAACAGTTCAAATAAAAACATCAACTTGAGGAAAAGCTTTTGTGTCGGCTTTCAAGTTGCCTTCTATAAGGGTGTCGGTGGTCCAGGGCAGGGAACCGGGTGTCGTTTCCTAGTAGGAAGAATTCAATCACCAGGGTGCCATGGGGTAGTAAGCCAGGGGTCATCCTCGTTCTCAATTTTTCTCCTAAAAATAAATAATGATAATAAATAGAGGAGTTTTCGAGGTTTCAGTAGCCCGCTGCTACCAGGATTGTTTTCTTTAGGCTCAAAGCATTAACAATGTGAACAATTTGGTATACAAGAGTAAGTCTGAAATGCACAAGTATAGTACGGGGGAAGGGGGTCAGACACGTTCTTGGTCAGATGTAAATGACAAAACATTGGGGCTTAAGGTTGAGATAAATTATCTCAAATACTAGTATCCTTGTGTTGTGTCAATGACCCCGCCCCCAATCAAGGGTGTGCATTTTCTGTAAGGGCCTTTACAGATGTTAATAGGCCTGGGGTTTACAGGTGATCAAAGGAAAAGGGTGGTTCATATTAAGTCTCTTACTCAAAATTGGAAGGTAAAAACAAAAAAAACAAAACAACAAAAAAGGGGGGTTGGGCAAGTTTCTGTGCCATAAACTTGTTTGGCGGTAAAAAAGGGACATAGCCACAAAAATTTCATCTTAAAGCCAATTCAATTGAAAATAATTTGATCACCATAGGTAATTGCATAAGTGTTTACAAATAGTAATAATTTGTTACTAATATATTTGAGAAATAGTGCATGAGAAGTTGAGCGAAATTATGTCTAATATCAGATTACTTTCCTGAATGTTCCGGCTTCAGGAAAGTAGGATTAATGTTATGCACTTTTCTAAGGTATTTATATTAAAGGATTGACTCAATAAATGTATGTAAATTTCTCTTGAGAAATTTTCTCTTGAGAAGTTAGGCTACGTTTGATGTATTGGAACGGACCCTTTTGGTCCGTATTTATATCCAATTCTGGATTACAAATAAATGGAGATACTCCTGACGGATATGCCTAGCAAAGCTTTTGAGTAAAATGTGCTTTATTTCATCTGGGGTAATAAAGTTTATTGTATCTATATACAATAAACAGATTTACCTCCTGTGGAATAGACTAGTCCAAAACCAGTGCCTGGACAAATCCAATTGATTGATTTATTGATTGGTTGCCTAGGAATGGCATTATCCAAGGGCCAGTGATCTTTAGGATCTATTGTTTGCGGTGGCCAATGGGAAGCGGTCAATGACATTCTTGCCCGCCTAGTTTTCCAGGATAAGGCCATAAGGATATCTGTCGTGAAAGGAGTAAGAGGTTTCTAGAATTTGGTAATGAAAAATGTTTCCCACTCACCACACCCAAACTTCTATTTTGTCATATTCCAGTATTCAATTTTATCGGGGAGCAGTAGTCGACTGGGAGGCCCCATATTGTAGGGGATATCGAGGATCACATACCAAAAGTGTATTGAAATATGAGTTTTTAATGGTAGCCTCTAGGTAATGGCAAACTGCCAGGAAGAGAGGGTGTTAATGGACCAAGGGTTGGATTCAATAAGTTCACAAGTTATGAACTTCTTTTGGGAGGTAGTCCTCATTTGGGTACACAGATCTAGGGGTTCAGGAAATCCCTGAAAAAGGGCTTTGTTGTAACTTGCTGGTTAATACATTGCTGTTAACTTCTTTTTAAGAAGTTGGGCCACACTTTGAGCATGTTTGAAATTTCCTGGAGGTCCCGTTAGTTACAATAAATTAATTTGGGTTAACTTCTCTGCAAAAAAGAAGGTGGGCCACACTTGGGTGTGTGCAAAAGGGTTGAGCAAATTTCCTGGGGGCCCTGTAGCTTACGAGGAATTAATTTGGGTTAACTTCTCTGCGAGAAGTTGGGCCACAAGTGTGTGTGCAAAAGGTCTCGCTTAAAGTCATGGTGTGCCCCATATTCATTCATTCATTCATTTTTTATTTATTCATTCATGTAGTCATTTCTTTCATTCATTTATGTATCTTTCTAGGACTTAATTCGGGTTAACTTCTCTCCGAGAAGTTGGGCCACACTGTGTATCAGCAAAAGGGGTTTGTGGGAAATTTCCTGGAGGGCACCATGGTCATTCATGTTTCATTCATTTATTAATGCAATCATTCATTTCTTCATTTCATTCATTTATGTACCTTACATGGATTTAATTTGGGTTAACTTCTCTGCGAGAGGGAAAATTAGGCCACACTTGTGTGTGTGCAAATTAAAGGGCTCTGGGAAATTCCCTGGAGGGCCCCGTATCTCATAAGGAATTAATTTGGGTTAACTTCTCTGTGAGAAGTTGGGCCACACCTTGTTGTTGAGAGGCCCCGTACCTTACGGGTAAGTAATTTAAGCATGGGCTCGGGAAATTCCCGAGAGGGCTGTATCTTACGGGTGAGCAGGCACACTGTGTTTTAGATGGTTAAAAAAGGTGGCGGTAAAAAAGGGACATGGCCACAAAAATTTCATCTTAAAGCCAATTTAATTGAAAATAATTTGATCACCATAGGTAATTGCATAAGTGTTTACAAATAGTAATAATTTGTTACTAATATATTTGAGAAATAGTGCATGAGAAGTTGAACGAAATTATGTCTAATATCCAGATTACTTTCCTGAATGTTCCCGGCTTCAGGAAAGTAGGATTAATGTTATGCACTTTTCTAAGGTATTTATATTAAAGGATTGACTCAATAAATGTATGTAAATTTCTCTTGAGAAATTTTCTCTTGAGAAGTTAGGCTACGTTTGATGTATTGAGCGGACCCTTTTGGTCCGTGATTTATATCCAATTCTGGATTACAAATAAATGGAGATACTCCTGACGGATATGCCTAGCAAAGCTTTTGAGTAAAATGTGCTTTATTTCATCTGGGGGTAATTGGATATTAGGAACTTATAACAAAATTGTTATTGAATTTTTTAGTAAGTGATGGATATTAAGATATTATCAGATATTTAGCTATTATCTAAAATAGCCAAAATATCTGCTAATTAATATTAGCTCAAGAACGCACGCATACATCATGCATGTTGTGTTAGTTCATAAAAGATGTGAAATTAATATGCCTGAGAACCATTTAATGAACAGCCTAGAATGATGGATCATGCATGTTGTCTTCTAGTTCATAATAGTATAATCCTAAACGATGGATATAAAAACGAAAAAGACTTTTAAAGAACGACGCATATTGTATGTGAATGTATTAATGTAGTTATATATACATATACAGCCTGTCTCAAAAAAATTGTGCAAGTGAAAAGCGCCCTCTTTGGCAATTACAAAATTACTGTTGTGATATAATGTTTACATCAATGTCACGGGCGCAGTCTTAGCTCTCAAATGCCGTTTGTTCTGTTCAATTTGCTTGTTCCAATTTCGAGATATGTTTATATACACTTCTAGTGCCCGTTTCTATTCATCGTTATGTATTCTTCTCCCGTGCATTATTTTCGCGAACTACCCTTCACAGCCCAAATTATATAAACCTGCACGCTAAACAATGCATTATCTAAAACCTGCACGCTAAACAATAGATTCTAGATAATACGTGCACGCTCAAATACTAGAAATACTACTTTCACATAACCATAAAGTAGAGTTAGGTGGCGCTTTAGACACAGAGATCACATAACTATATAATTGTCTGTTCGATATATATACCAACAAAAAGTACAAATATACATTCTGTGGTGTTCAAATGGTATAGTTACAAACGGTGTTCTATAATAGTGTACAATTACCGAATAAGGTGCAACTCGCTAGACTTGAGTCCAGTCCTCGTTTACGGAGTTTAGGATTAGGGTTTAGGGTTGGAATAGGGCAGTCTTGTAATAAGACTAGTAGAGTTGCACCCTTGCAAATATCATTGTCATAAATTATGATTAATGACCTCAAATAAATCAAACATCAAATGAGAATAATCGAGCTTCTATTAATTAAAAAGGGCCAAAAACAGGTGGATCATAATTATACAAGATGACACCATTGCAAAATATTCAGCATTTTACAAATGAAATACATGTAGGCCTATATCTAAAATAACATAGCCGGGCCCGGAAACACACACTAGCGCATAATATCATGATCATGCTTTATAATACCATAGGCCTTCAAACACATGTGTTTGAAGGCCTATGATAATACTGAACAAATTGTTAAATCCCAATGTCGTGTGTTTTAATATAAGTAGTTCAAATTATAGAGCTATAAAGTCCAGTTGATATTCACCGTAGTACTAGTCTGACATCTAAATCGATCGTTTCCAACTGGTTCAGTGCTCTCTGTGTTCGAAACCACAATATTAAATGATCACAACATAAAGTCAAGTCAATTAAACCATGCGTGAATAAGTTACTAAGGCTAGCTTCAGACTCCGTATTGTACGTACAATATTGTATGTACAATACTTTTCGTGACGTCAAAAAGTATTACACGTGCAATAAATATACGTGCCACGACGAGTTGAATCAGATTAAATAACGCGCTATAACCCTGACGGTTCATTGTTTGCTAAATCCAAGCGAGGTCACCAGAAAATCTATGCAAGAGAAATTTCTACTGCTGCTGATGAAAAATCCTAGAGTGCGTTTGGAGGTTCTTTCTGCACTTTACCAGTAGCCTAATAAATTCATAAAACAATAAAAATCAAATAAAGATTTAGGGCAAATGTTTTTACTCACTGCTCATCTGATCCACTTTCCCAGGAAACTAAATACCGATACTCCTTAGTTTTTCCCTGACTTTCCAGACATAATTATGAGTAAACATCAAATTTAATGTTTACAAAACAATCAAATATATATACATTCTTTTGCATTTTGTACATAAATATTGATATCAATAATGTAGGCCTACAAACATTAAAAAGGGGGCCTAAGAGTATGTCTATTTTTAATCATATACTAATTCCGCCATGCCCAAACATATCTTATTATGAAATCGTGTAATGGAAGTGGAACCCAAATTCCAATCAAAAATAAAAACAAATTTGTTATCAAATACACTAGGCCTATACATTGTATTATAGGAATTTAATAGATGGTTCATTTTAATAAATAAATAGATTAACACGGGTAATGGACAAGAAATATTTGGCAATACCGGATTTACCAGAGAGCCAGTGGATAAAGAAATTAATTAAAATTAAAACAAATTAAATGAGAAAATGAAAGCAAGGACATTTGGCGAAGTATTGTTTTAGAATTGAAGGAGTCCTAAATGTTATCCTGGCCCCAGGACACTGATTAATGTAAATTCGACCCATAGTTATTGTATCTACTTTTGCCATCAGCATTCAACCTGTTCAATGTGATTTATGCCTATTTTAATAAAATTCAAATCTGACGTATCAATCGTTGTATCGTGCACAAATTATGATTCGAGACTATTTCATTTGACACGGTTGTATGGATTTCAGAAGATCGGTCCTATAATAGATATCGATTAGAGAATTACAGCAAGAGGCTTTGAGGATGCCGTAATCCTCTTGACCATCAACCAATCAGATAGACATATTTCAGAATTATGTTCGTATATTTGAAACTCTTTCAACTCTGAAATATATATTTCAAGTAATCTCGTTTCACATTAACACGTTTATGGATGTATTGGGATGATCATAAGTAGGTCTATAACATACACCATCATAACATGCCTCAACGATATCAACATGTAAAAAGCTGTTGCAAATTCATAACACAACGTGTTATAATGTATAATGTTATATGCCAAAACTTTAAAAAACAATGAAAATATCAGTATCAATCAAATCAAAACCAGAGACAAATAATACTTAAGAAACTGACTAAATCAATATATGACTAAATGTCAGTATAAATGAATCGCTAAATCAATTAATCAATCAGTAATCAATCAATCAATCAATGAATCAATAAATAAACAAATAAATAAATAAACAAATAGGCCTAAATAAATAAATCTATAAATAAATAAATAAATAAGAACTGAATGTGCCATTTATATTATTATTACAATTTTAATATTATTAATATCGTTAGTATTAATAGGCCTTTTAATATTAAGTACAGTTGAATACAAAAGACATGAAAAGATGTTCATCATTCCGTTACCTAACACTCACTAAATTTACCACTCTTAGAAATTTGGCAACTACGTATCAATTAAGCAACCAATGATTGTAGCACAATATATATTTTCCGGTACATACTATTTATTGCACGTGTAATACTTTTTGACGTCACGAAAAGTATTGTACATACAATATTGTACGTATAATATGGAGTCTGAAGCGCGCTTAAGTATGACGTATGGCTTAATCGATACCATTGATTACAGGGATTGATTTTCTTTACCAGTTAAATGCTACGTAGCTGGTCAATGTCCTGACGGTGTTTTTAAAATGTAAGATATTTTCCTAATATTAAAACTAATATAATGAATGCAGCAATTAATATTGCCTATTGTTTTAATAGGCCTACACTCAAAGTGTATGACGGATAATGTACTCGTGCAAATGCATTCGTCAAGATAATTGCACTTGCCATGGAGTTATTGCATTTAGCTTTCGAGCCTATCGGCTCTCAAGCTAAATGCAATAACTCCACGGCGCGTGCGATTATCTTGACGAATGCATTGCACTCAGTTCATTATCCTTATCTTAACAACGAATGGGTAAAATCACAATTGTGCCACTTTCACTAGGGAAGAGAGCTGTAAATCAATGATAGCTGATGTTGATGCGTCTAATGTACTCCCCCTTTCGGGCCGCACGCATTATACGCATCAACATCAGCACTATTTTGTCTAATATCTCTCCCAAGAAGTAATATGCGTTCATTAACCTATAACATGTATAAGTGCGCAATATTTGCTTGTCTTTTAACATGTCTTAAGTGACTAACAGAGGCGGATTTAAGGAAAAGGGTCCTGTCAGCAAAATATCCCGGGGGCCCAATAGTAAAGAGTTGACTCGGAGCGTTCCTGATTTTTTTTTCGTCGGGAGGAGGGCAAGAAAAAAATGGACAGTGAGCATTAGTTCAAGCAATGTTATGAGATATATAAAGCATAGTGCGCAAATATACATTTCTTTTCATACTATTTGAAGTAAAAGTTGATGTACATTTGGTAAATTTCTGGCGAAGCGCGCAAAACTTTCCAAATTCACAATATTCTATACCCAAATCGGGGTTTATAATTAGATTTGTGAGAGTTTAAACGGTAGGTACTAAAGAACAAGGAATATTTCCTTTTCTGTTTTTGCTTGATAGTCAAGCAAGCAAAATCCCAGATTAAGGTTCAGAATCAGTTTTAATATCATAATAAATCTGACCTCAGGGAATAGGAAGCTAATACGTTAGTACATGTACGCATGAATTTTGACATTAGGGGGACGGGGTTGGAAAAATTCTGAAATCCAGGACATTTTGGCGAGAAAACAATTTTATGGTACAAATGCACACGAAAAATGTTGCCATTTTGAAACTAAACTGTTAAAACATGGTGCACAAGCGGGATTTATCCCCCATCCCCAATATACCCCACCGGATCTACGCCTATGCACCTTAGTCTGTTTTAGCCCAAAATGAAGGTGAATTTTGCTATATAGGGCCAGTGCGCTTTGCGCGGGCAAAATTTTACCCTATTTTGGCCCAAAACATGGTGTTTAGGTCTAAAAAGGAAGATGCACAGGCCAATTTTGGGGGCCCTGGGCCCATCTGGGTCCTGTAGCCCATAATATTTGACATTATGGGGCTCATATACCCATGAAAGGTACACTGCCCAAGTGCTGGGTGTACCAACTCAGAACCATGAACTGTTATATTTTGCTTTAAATTACTTTTTTTAAACATTTAGGCCCTGGGGCAGATGGCCTCTAATGTTAAACTTAAAACAAAGGGCCAAGTGGGCCAATAATAGTTGACATTTGGAGCTCTCATGTACCCATAAATAGTAATTGAGAAGCGAATGGTCCTTTGTATTGACATTTGGGCCCCGGGAACTCTTGATCTTGGATATCTGCTGGGCCAAAATTGGCCAAATTAAGAGGAAAGACCTTTAGGCCGCCGTCCACATACAGGGGTCCTTTGTAGTTTTAGAGCCAGCTTTGATGATACCCTTATATCTAACATCTAACATTGGGGCCCTGGGCCCATACTAGATGACCTACTTGTATTGTGAGAAATTGTATTCCGAATATTAAATTTGGCCCCTGGGGCCCTTGATCTTTGACCTCTTGCTGGGTCCAAAGCGGGCAAAATGAAACTTTTAAGAATCATAAATAGGCCTACTGGCATAAATAGAATGTCCTCTTGCATGCACGGGCATATATATAACCTTTTCAGTACTATTCTACCAACCGCACCTTTGAACCTTGTAGAAAACAATTAAAAAAAGCAACCAAAAAAAAAAAAAAAAGCAGGGGGCCCTTTGGCCAAAATAACAAGGGGCCTTGTCAGCACTTGCTGACTTGCTGACAGCTTAAATCCGCCACTGGTGACTAAGAGAACAGTATTTACCATGATAAAATCATTGACATGCACATGTAAAACAGCAGAATGTGAAATCCATTTTACAACAGAATGTGAAATATTTATTTATCTTTTAATCTCTTTCAAGTGGAAAAAGAGAATCATCATTCCTGCATCATGATAAAACAGTAAAAAACTCTTTGTATTGTGTATTGTGTATTCTTTTGATTTCATGAAGGAACTCTTGATAAACTTGATGCTATCACTGTTACATGTAAAGCCCTCTTCCATAGTAAAAGTGGCACAATTGTGATTTTACCCTTTCGTCTTTAACTAAACATATCTCGAGATTAAAACAAGCAAATTGAACAGAACAAACGGCATCTGAGAGCTAAGACTACACCCTTGACGTTGATGTAAGCATTATTTCACAACGGTATTTTCTAATTGCCAGAGAGGGCGCTTTTCACTTGCACAATTTGTTTTGAGACAGGCTGTACATGTACTTGTATGATGATTTCTCATGATGTGTTTTAGTTCATAATCCTAAACGATGGATATAGTTGTAAAAGACTTTTAAAGAACGATGCATATTATAGTATACATTAAAGTTGCATATGCATCAAGTTTCCTAAATCATGTATACTGCTGTAAAATCATATTGCAGTTACTGTCCGTTTTCCTATACACAATACACAGTGCTCTTACCATTGACGCGTGACCTCTACCTTTGCCTAGTTAACGTCGCTGTGTGAAAAATAACCGGCCAATATTAAAAGTACTTTTCTACAGTTCTAGAAAATATAGTTTTGTAACATGTCCTAAATTTTTAGCTAATTTAGATGTTTGGAAATATGCGTACTTTGGTGTTTTAGTGTATGTTATAGGTAATAGTACATTGCCTAGTTAACGTTGCTGTGTGAAAAATAACTGGCCAGTATTAAAAGTACTCTTCTAAAATTCTAGAAAATATAGTTTTGTAACATGTCCTAAATTTTTAGCTAATTTAGATGTTTGGAAATATGCATACTTTGGTGTTTTAGGAAGGATATGTAAACGACAGATAACACCAAAAATATGAAGAAATTATTTCCAAACCGTGTTAAGTCTGCAAACCACCATGCTTCTCATTTTCAAGAACGCTGGTTAACAATAAGCATGTATTGTCTCATTTAAGTAAACAAAGACCACACAGAATTGTTCTCTAGCGCCGCTTTATAATCGTTCACCCAACTGAAACTATAATCCCAGCGCATTGCTCCATTGTACGTGTAAAGCAGAAACATATGTTGTGTGTATTTAACCAGAGAAGATATGATTTAATCAGTTGAGCTGTTTTCAATGAGTGTTATCTTGGTTTAATAGCTTTTAATGGGGTTTAAGTCCTACAAAGGTCGAGGTGAATTCTACTGTAGACATGACTGCATCATGTATTGTAAAGAACGACGCATACACCTGTACACTAGTGAAATTGCATATTGAACAATATTATGAACAGCCTACATCATGCATGTTGTGTTTTAGTTCATAATGCTACACGATGGATATAGTTGGTAAAGAATTATAAAGAACGACGCATACATCATGCATGTTGTGTTAGTTCATAAAAGATGTGAAATTAATATGCCTGAGAACCATTTAATGAACAGCCTAGAATGGATAATGCATGTTGTCTTCTAGTTCATAAAAGTATAACCCTAAACGATAGATATAGTTGGAAAAGACTTTTAAAGAAGCACGCATACATCATGCATGTTGTGTTAGTTCATAAAAGATGTGAAATTAATATGCCTGAGAACTATTTAATGAACAGCCTAGAATGGATCATGCATGTTGTCTTCTAGTTCATAATAGTATAATCCTAAACGATGGATATAGTTGGAAAAGACTTTGAAAGAACGACGCATACTATATTGTACATTAAAGTTGCATATGCATCAAGTTTCCTAAAGCATGTATAGTTGGAAAGAACGACGCATATTGTATTTTACATGTCAGTGTATTTATGGTGATGATGATAATATTGTACATTAAAGTTGCAAAAACTATGAGAGAAAGATGTATCATTTGAAGACTCATATTTGTAAACGTTGTGAAATAGGTAGGCATAGCCATAATAATATCTGAAAAATATCCAAATTATCCTAATTAGCCCTCAGATCATAAATATGCAAAATATCCTAATTAGCCATAATAATATCCAAAATATCTAAAATATCCAAATTATCCAAAATAGCCCTAATAATATCCAAATTATCTAAAATATTAAAATATCTGAAATATCCAAATTATCCTAATGACCCATAATAATATGAAAAATATCAGAAATATGCAAATTATCCTAATTAGCCATAATAATATCCAAAATATCTAAAATATCCAAAATAGCCCTAATAATATCCAAATTATCTAAAATATCCAAATATCTGAAATATCCAAATTATCCTAATTAGCCATAATAATATCCAAAATATCTCAAATATCCAAAATAGCCCTAATAATATGCAAATTATCTAAAATATCCAAATATCTGAAATATCCTAATTATCCTAATGACCCATAATATGAAAAATATCAGAAATATCCAAATTATCCTAATTAGCAATAATAATATCTAAAATATCCAAATTATCCAAAATAGCCCTAATAATATCCAAATTATCTAAAATATCCAAATAGCTGAAATATCCAAATTATCCTAATGACCCTGAAAAATATCAGAAATATCCAAATTATCCTAATTAGCCATAATAATATCCAAAATATCTAAAATATCCAAATTATCCAAAATAGCCCTAATAATATCCAAATTATCTAAAATATCCAAATTATCCTAATGACCCATAATAATATGAAAAATATCAGAAATATCCAAATTATCCTAATTAGCCATAATAATATCCAAAATATCTAAAATATCTAAATTATCCAAAATAGCCCTAATAATATCCAAATTATCTAAAATATCCAAATAGCTGAAATATCCAAATTATCATAATGACCCATAATAATATGAAAAATATCAGAAATATCCAAATTATCCTAATTAGCCATAATAATATCCAAAATTATCCAAAATAGCCCTAATAATATCCATAATATGAAAAATATCAGAAATATCCAAATTATCCATAATAATATCCAAAATATCTAAAATATCCAAAATAGCCCTAATAATATCCAAATTATCTAAAATATCCAAATAGCTGAAATATCCAAATTATCCTAATGACCCATAATAATATCCAAAATGATCTAAAATATCCAAATTATCCTAATGACCCATAATAATATGAAAAATATCAGAAATATCCAAATTAGCCATAATAATATATAAAATATCCAAATTATCCAAAATAGCCCTAATAATATCCAAATTATCTAAAATATCCAAATAGCTGAAATATCCAAATTATCCTAATTAGCCATAATAATATCCAAAATATCCAAATTATCCAAAATAGCCCTAATAATATACAAAATATCTAAAATATCAAAATTATCCTAAATAGCCATAATAATATCCAAAATATCTAAAATATCCTAATATCTGAAATATCCAAATTATCCTAATTAGCCACAATAATATCCAAAATATCCAAATTATCCAAAATAGCCCTAATAATTAATATACAAAATATCTAAAATATCAAAATTATCCTAAATAGCCATAATAATATCCAAAATATCTAAAATATCCTAATATCTGAAATATCCAAATTATCCTAATTAGCCACAATAATATCCAAAATATCTAAAATATCCAAATTATCCAAAATAGCCCTTATAATAGCCAAATTATCTAAAATATCCAAATATCTGAAATATCCAAATTATCCTCATGACCCATAATAATATGAAAAATATAACAAATATCCAAATTAGCCATAATAATATCCAAAATATCTAAAATATCTTAATTAGCCATAATATCTAAAATATCCAAATATCTGAAATATATAAATATCCATAATATCCTTGATAATATCCAAATTATCTAAAATATCCAAATATCCAAAATATCAGTAGGTGCAACTATTATCCAAATTATCCATAATATCCTTTAATAATATCCAAATATCTTAATAGCTAATAGCTGAAGCTAATTGGATATTTGTCAGGATATTTTAGATAGTTACAATCCCGCACCTTAATGAGATACTTCCGGGTCGTATTTTGTCAGACCGGAATTCCCCGGGAGTTTCCATGGTCGCGATTTTTGCATCATTGTTTCAACCAATGAGAGCGCTCCTTTCATATGGGTTTGGCCACGGAGATCGCAGATTTTGATCATTGCATTTGTTGACCAGCAACCGGGAAGACGTACAAAATTTATTTGCACAAATATTTTCTCCATCATTTAAGCTTTACAAAAAAAGGGAAGCTTACACCATTCACAAGTACGTGTACAAGACGCAAAGCTATGGGGAAAAGGAAGTCGTCAACTAATAGAAAGGCCAAAAATCAGGCAAATTTGAGAACTATTAATACTGCACCGAGCGGTAGTGGCGAGTGTTCGTCGGGGAATGCCGTGAGGCAAACGAGAGCGCAGGCAGCGGCGATAAGGAATTTGATGACCCAAAACCAGCCTCAGCACGTTAACCAGCCTATACCGGGTCCTATACCAGTCATGAATACAGAACGTGATGGTGAGGATGAAGTTGAAATTGAAATTAACCAAGACCAAGACCATGGCCAAGGTGAACAAGTTGTACCTCCAGTACAGCACCAGCAAATGTTGTTGGATCAGGCGAGAGCAGCTCAAGGCATGTCAACAGCGGACAGGCTGCTAACAGGTAACGGAACAGTGGGGCTGAGTAATAATCACATAAATGAGAATGTTAATATGCCAGTACATGCCAATAATGCCGGTGGAGAAAATGTAATTCGTAGGAATGTTTATGTAAATGTCAACCAATAGAAAAAAAGTAATAATTAGGAGATGTTTGTCTCTTTTAGCTTACATCTTCACGTTATATGCACATGTATATCCATATATTTCATACTAATATTATATCACATTCATTCTTTCAGTCCTTGTGTCTTCCAGGTCCATCACCTCGAGGATTCATCCCAGGCCGTAGCCCTCGGAGCAACTGATTGTATGCACTAAATCATAGAATGAAAAATTTGATAGTGAAAGTTTCCAGCCATTATAAAGATTCCCTTTTTTGGGTTGTAGTGAATATCATTTTCACTCTTTGGATTCCGCGTTTTACAGTCGGCTGCATGCTGTAGAATTTAAATTGGGTCCAGTATTCTCACTTGCGCTCTGGAATCCTCCATTTTGATTGTTATGGGATTGGGATTCACGTTCCTCAGTCGGGTGGTCGCTGAAGAATAGAAATTGGGTCGAGCCTTTTCGCTCTTACTTTTGAATCTCCCTTTTTGTCTGTTTTTTCTGGGTTGTGCGCAAACCCTGTGCTTTTATGCTTAATGGCTGGAATCTTTAATGGAAAAGTGCATGAAATAAATTTATTGTCTATCCCGATGGTCAATAAGTGGTCCTAAGATATTGCATTCCGTGTGTTTCCTTGTCTCTGTCTTGGGTTAACAACACCAGCCAGCCTTGATTCTCAGTAATACTTCCTCTCTTGTGTTGTCCTCCATTTTGACTGTCTTGCCCAGAAACTTGTAACTATCTACTTTCTCTATCGGTTCATTGTCAATTTCAATGAACTCTGTAGTGTCAAAGTTGGTCATGTATTTCGTTTTCCCTTTGTGTATTTTTAGTCCAATTTTCCTGCTCTCAGTGTTCAAACTGTTTAGCTGAACTTCCAAGTCTTTGACGGCTGGTGATGTAAGGGCTACATCATCTGCAAACCTCAGGTCGGTTAACCATTCTCCATCGATGTTAATACCTCTTTCTTCTAAATCTAGTTGTTTGAAAATTTGTTCCATGGCAACTGTGAATATTTTTGGAGAGATTGTGTCCCCTTGCCGTACTCCCCTCTGTATGTGGATTAGGGTGGGGCGAAAAACACCTTTTTTCTCGGATCGACTTGGAACTCTCAGAGAATTTTACTGGGGTACATATTAGTATTGTGCTGAAATATCAGTAAGATCGAAGCATGTTTCACCCAGGCAGTAGATTTTCACAAAATCCCTACTTATTTGCTATTTCTTACTGTATAACTCTATATAGAGAGAA
The DNA here is from genome assembly GCF_039555335.1 of Amphiura filiformis. Taxonomy (NCBI): domain Eukaryota; kingdom Metazoa; phylum Echinodermata; class Ophiuroidea; order Amphilepidida; family Amphiuridae; genus Amphiura; species Amphiura filiformis. The sequence continues at coordinate 14,514,807 of NC_092635.1, read as the reverse complement.
ATTAGTAGAAACAATTTGGGAAAAGTAGGCATTCAGATGCCATCCTAACCGATATTAAACACTTTGGGTAGTTTGTTTGGACCCTCTAAAACATCACCAAATAGCAAGCAGTCTCCAATTGGTTACCATTATTTTTGGACACGTATGTAAGTTAAATATCAATGATATTTGAGTTGCTATATTAAGGGGTAGGGGTAGCATTATGGAGCATTTCCTCAGTTCTACTCAGCCAAATTTCCCTAATGTGGTATTGTTGCATAGATATGAACTGCAGCATTGCCAAAAATAAAGGATATATGATTTTTGGCTGTCCATGTTTTGACCAGAGGTCAAAAGGTCACACAACCTTGGAAATTACTGAAAATCAGGCGTCACATGACCCTTTAACCCCTGGTCAAGTCAGAGCGGCTCTAAAATCCCATCTCATGTATTATTTGTACTTTTGCAGTTCACATCTACCCAACAAGACTAAGATTGTGAAATTTGACTCAGTAAAAAGTTCCGACTGATTTTGCTTGATCGCATCACATATCATCAATATTTAACTAAATGCATGTCTTTAGCAAAAAATAACGGTAACCAATTCGGCCCTGATTTGGTAAAACGATCTAACTTGAAATTTGGACATTTTGAGATAAATCCATATCATGGGTGATGTGAAGGTGCTCTTTCCATTGGTGACATCCTAAAATCACCACCATGCCACCAAATAATGAGATTTTTATATTTTCTAAGACATTTGATCTGTTTAAAAATTTATTTTATTCAAAAAGAAAAATGTCAAGTGTTCAAACTTTAAAGCTCTTTTTCTAGAAACAGCGATTTTAATTTCAAGTTAGATCATTTTACCAAATCAGGGCCGAATTGGAGACTGCTTGCTATTTGGTGATGTTCTGGAGGGTCTAAACAAACTACTCAAATTGTTTTATATTGGCTATGATGTCATCTCAATGCCTACTTTTCACAGGTTATAGAGTTATACAGTAAGAAATAGCAAATAAGTAGGGATTTTGTGAAAATCTACTGCCTAGGCGAAACATGCTCTGATCTTACTGATGTTTTAGCACAATAGTAGTATGTACCCTAGTAAAATTCTCCGAGAGTTCCAAGTCGATCTGAGAAAAAAAGTGTTTTTCGCCCCACCCTAATGTGGATAGGCTTGGAGACATCCTTATCTATGTGGATTGTAGCTGTGGCGTTTGTGTAAATGTCTTCTGGAATCTTAAGGGTAGACAAGGTATTGTTGGTCAAAGCAACCTAAAAATCGATTTTCATTATCTAGATCAATATATTATTGAAAAATAACACCTTGATGTTTTGCAAAAGTTCATTCTACAAATCGTATACTTTGCAAACTTGCTTAATTTATTGTTGTTAATGACTTATGTACGTTTTACAAAAGTGTTGTTGTTTCAGCCCTCTTTACAACGTAACTGAAGAACCGCAGCACCTATAAAAGTATATACGTGATATTTTAATTCTTCTACACGCTCGCTATGAATTGAGCAATGCAGTTTTTGCCAAAGCCACTACCATTCGTAAGATGCTGTTAACTACCAAATCACAACAGTTTAAAATAATTAATAACCTTAACATACCCTTTGTTAACTCCAATCCTTCTTAAGGCTGCAAATAAGTCACTATGTTCCACCGAATCAAAAGCTTTCTCATAATCTATATAGCCTATACAAAGCTTCAGCTGATACTCATTTGCTTTCTCAATCAGTTGGTTCAAAGCATGCAGATGATCAGTTGTTGAAAAGCCCTCTCTGAAGCCTGCCTGCTCTCTAGGTTGATTTTCATCCAAGATTATCTTGATTCTATTCTGAATGATTCGTGTGAAAATTTTATATGCATGTGATAGCAGACTAATTGGTCGGTAGTTTTTGATATGCTCTTTATCTCCTTTCTTATGTAGAAGAATAATCTTGGCTTCCTTCCAGGCTGCTGGTATCTTCTTTTCTGTCAATATTTGGTTGTAAAGTCTTGTCAATTGAGTGATGATTGCCGCACCTCCTATCTTATACACGTCACTGGATATATCATCAGTGCCAGGTACTTTGTTGCCTTTCATTTGTTTTACTGCTGTCTCTAATTCTTTAACAGTTACATTTGGTATGTCTGTTTGATCTGGAGACAAGAAGTTTGGTTTACTTTGGTTAGAATGAGAGCTATATAGGTCTTGGTAAAACTCTGCACAGATGTTGAGTATTTCTTCTCTACTAGATGTAGGAATACCATTTTTGTCTTTCATCTGGCTGATTCTAGTTTTCTTACTGTTCACTTTGGAGATCTGTTTTGGTTTTTGGTCCTTTACCACTTTCTAGGATGGACTCAATTTATTCTCTTCGTTTTCTTCTACTTCTCTGACGCCTCTTCTTTCGAACTTCCTTCACAGTTTCCTTGTACTCTACTTTTTGAGTAGTAGTTTTGTCTATGATTTCTCTGAGTATCTTTTTAAAATATCTAGCTCCTCAATCTCAATATCTTCTGTGGTTTTTTGTTTCTTTGTTATACCCGCATGCGAAGCATGGACGGGTATATTGCCATCCTGTGGTTTCATCTCCTTATACCCGTATGCAGAGCATGCAGGGTATCTTCTTATACCCGTATGCAGAGCATGCAGGGTATCTTCCCATCCTTGGGTTTCATCTTCTCCTCCTCCTTCTCCTCCTCCTCCATCAAACACATTATTCTGTCAAGGCTAGCGCTAAAACTACAAGGGCCCCAGGGCCCATATGTGGTACACTCATGGGCCCTACCCCGCAGATGTGCCTTTGCCCATCTCGGCCCCAGAGGTCAAAGGTCACGGGCCCCAGGGGCTCAAATGTAAAAACACAAACCATGCCGTTTCTCATCAGATGAAGCAGCCTCAGGGCTCTGAGTTGGTACACTGATAGCCCCAGGGGTACTCTATAAATACAAGTATACATGAGCCCCATATGTTATATATTATGGGCCCCAGGGCCCCAAATGTTAAAAACAAGGGGCAACATATTGACAAGGCTAGCTCTAATGCTACATGGGCACTAGGGCTCATATGTGGCACATGTATGAGGCCTAATTTGTAGATGTGCCTTTTGCCCATTTTAGCCCTAGAGGTTCAAGGCTAGGGGCCCCAGAGGCCCAAATGTTAAAACAAAGGGCCGGTCGTTTCTCAGCAAATAAAGTAGCTACAGGGTTCAGATTTGGTACACTAATAGGTCTGCAGCATTGTATTGTTATATGTATATATGAGCCCCATGTGTCACACAAAATGGGCCCCAGGGCCCCAAACGCTAAAACATAGGGCCGGCCGTTACTCAGTAAATAAAGCAGCTACAATGCCCAGCTTCAGTATACTGATAGAACTAGAGAATTACACTTCAACATATGTACATGAGCCTCATAAGTCAAATATTATGGGCCCCACGGCCCCAAATGTTAAAACAAAGGGCGGGCCGTTTCTCATCAAAGAAAGCAGCTTCCGGGCTCAGAATTTGTACACAGATAGCACCTGAGAATTATATTGTTACTAACACCCACACACCCATCCACCCCACACACGTAGGACTAAACAGATCGTATTATATCATAATTAGAAATACCAGCGTGAAGCGTTAAGGCTGTTCCAGTTAAATGACATACCCATTGGCTGTTCCATTTAATTTACATACTCCCTCTGAAATGTCCCCCAAAAGGCTGTTCCGTTTAACTTACATACTCCCTCTGAAATGGCTGTTCCATTTAATTTACATACTCCCTCTGGAATAGTTTCCCCTAATCATATTGCATAGCCTCACTGTGAGTAAGAGAGATTGACAACAGCAACCTATGGAGAGTAAGAGAGACGACTCCCTTAGGAGGGGACTTTTTACAATTTCTTTATTTTAAGTGATACGACAGTGCAACCAACATTCAATTAAAGCTTGTGACTTGGACTTTCACTTTTTATACATTTTCTACCCAATTGGACGACTTTTTACAATTCAAGTCCTCAGCAAATAAGGACTGTAAGTTTGGGTACACCGATAACATGCGGGTATAGCCGTATTTGTGTACAAATATATAGCCTTCTAGTTTGGTTTCTTCTCCTTCTTATACCCGCATGCGAAGCATGGACGGGTATATTGCCATCCTTGGGTTTCATCTCCTTCTCCTCCTTCATCAAACACATCATTCTGTCAAGGCTAGCGCTAAAACTACAAAGGCCCTGGGGCCCATATGTGGTACACTTATGGGCCCTACCCCGTCAGAAGTGCCTTTTGCCCATCTTGGCCCCAGAGGTCAAAGGTCACGGGCCCCAGGGGCCCAAATGTGAAAATACAAAGCACGCCATTTCTCATCATATGAAGCAGCCACAGGGCCCTGAGTTGGTACACTGATAGCTCTAGAGGTACTCTATATATACAAATATACAAGAGCCCCATATGTTATATATTATGGGCCCCAGGGGCCCATATGCTAAAATATGGTGCAACAGATTGACAAGCCTAGCTCTATAAGTATAAGATGACTAGGGCTCATATGTGGCATGTGTATGGGCCCTAAGTTGTAGATGTGCCTTTTGCCCATTTTGGCCCCAAATGTACAAGGCTAGGGGCCCCAGGGGCCTAAAAGTTAAAACAAAGGGCCGGCCGTTTCTCAGCAAATAAAGTAGCTACAGGGTTCAGATTTGGTACACAGATAGGTCTTTAGTATTATATTGTCATATGTATATATAACCCCATATGTCACATAATATGGGCCCCAGGGCCCCAAAAGCTAAAACATAGGGCCGGCCGTTACTCAGTAAATAAAGCAGCTACAGTGCCCAGCTTGAGTTTTCTGATAGTACTTGAGAATTATACTTCAACATATGTACATGAGCCCCATAGGTCAAATATTATGGGCCCCAGGGCCCCAAATGTTAAAACAAAGGGCCGGCCGTTTCTCATCAAATAAAGCAGCTTCAGGGCTCAGAGTTTGTACACAGATTGCACCTGAGAATTATATAGTTATATGTGCATATGAGCCCCATATGTCACATAATATGGGCCCAGGGCCCCAAACGCTAAAACATAGGGCCGGCCGTAAATAAAGCAGCTACACTGTCCAGCTTGAGTCTACTGATAGCACTTGAGAATTATACTTCAAAATAATTATGTAAGTCATCAGTCAAATATTATGGGCCCCAGGGCCCCAAATTAATGTTAAAACAAAGGGCGGGCCGTTTCTCATCAAGGAAATCAGCTTCCGGGCTCAGAATTTGTACACAGATAGCACCTGAGAATTATATTTTTACTAACACCCACACACCCATCCACCCCACACACGTAGGACTAAACAGACAGATCGTACGTATTATGTCATTATTGGAAATACCAGCGTGAAGCGTTTAGGCTGTTCCAGTTAAATTACATACCCATTGGCTGTTCCATTTAATTTACATACTCCCTCTGAAATGTCCCCCAAAAGGCTGTTCCGTTTAATTTACATACTCCCTCTGAAATGGCTGTTCCATTTAATTTACATACTCCCTCTGGAATAGTTTCCCCCTAATCATATTGCATAGCCTCACTGTGAGTAAGAGAGACTGACAACAACTTATGGAGAGTAAGAGAGACGACTCCCCTCGGAGGGGACTTTATACAATTTCTTTATTTTAAGTGCTACGACAGTGCAACCTACATGTACATTCAATTAAAGCTTGTGACTTGGACTTTCACTTTTTACACATTTTCTGCCCAATTGGACGACTTTTTACAATTTCTTTATTTTAAGTCCTCAGAAATAAGGACTATAAGTTTGGCTACACCGATAACATGCGGGTATAGCCGTATTTGTGTACAAATATATAGCCTTCTAGTTATCTATGCCTGTGCAACAGGGCATAGATATTCTGCTTATGCTCTTTAGTCTTCTCCTTTTTATACCCGCATGCGAAGCATGGACGGGTATATTGTTATCCTGTGGTTTCTTCTCCTCCTCCTCCTCCTTATCCTCCTTCTCCTCCATCAAACACATCATTCTGTCAAGGCTAGCGCTAAAACTACAAAGGCCCTGGGGCCCATATGTGGTACACTTATGGACCCTGCCCCGTAGAAGTGCCTTTTGCCCATCTTGGCCCCAGAGGTCAAAGGTCACGGGCCCCAGGGGCCCAAATGTGAAAATACAAAGCACACCATTTCTCATCAAATGAAGCAGCCTCAGGGCCCTGAGTTGGTACACTGATAGCCCTAGGGGTACTCTATATTTACAAATTTACAAGAGCCCCATATGTCATATATTATGGGCCCCAGGGGCCCAAATGTTAAAATATGGTGCAACAGATTGACAAGCCTAGCTCTAAAAGTACAAGTTCACTAGGGCTCATATGTGGCATATGTATGGACCCTAGGTTGTAGATGTGCCTTTTGCCCATTTTGGCCCCAGATGTACAAGGCTGGGGGCCCAGGGGCCCAAATGTTAAAACAAAGGGCCGGGCGTTTCTCAACAAATAAAGTAGCTACAGGGTTCAGATGTGGTACACAGACAGGTCTTTAGTATTATATTGTCATATGTATATATAATCCCCATATGTCACATAATATGGGCCCTGGGCCCCAAACGCTAAAACATAGGGCCGGCCGTTACTCAGTAAATAAAGCAGCTACAATGCCCAGCTTGAGTCTACTGATAGCACTTGAGAATCATACTTCAACATATGTACATGAGCCCCATAAGTCATATATATTGGGCCCCAGGGCCCCAAATGTTAAAACAAAGGGCCGGCCGTTTCTCATCATATAAAGCAGCTTTATGGCTCAGAGTTTGTACACAGATTGCACCTGAGAACTACATTGTTATATGTACATATGAGCCCCATATATCACATAATATTGGCCCCAGGGCCCCAAACGCTAAAACATAGGGCCGGTCGTTACTCAGTAAATAAAGTAGCTACAGTGGCCAGCTTGAGTCTACCGATAGCACTAGAAAATTATACTAGCACTAGAAAATTATGTACATGGGCCTCATAAGTTAAATATTATGGGCCCCAGGGCCCCAAATTTTAAAACAAAGGGCGGGCCGTTTCTCATCAAAGACAGCAGCTTCCGGGCTCAGAATTTGTACACAGATAGCACCTGAGAATTATATTGTTACTAACACCCACACACCCATCCACCCCACACACGTGAGGGACTAAACAGACATATCAGATTATATCATAATTGGAAATACCAGCGTGAAGCGTTAAGGCTGTTCAGTTAAATTACATACCCATTGGCTGTTCCATTTAATTTACATACTCCCTCTGAAATGGCCCCAAAAAGGCTGTTCCGTTTAATTTACATACTCCCTCTGAAATGGCTGTTCCATTTAATTTACATACTCCCTCTGGAATAGTTTCCCTGAATCATATTGCATAGCCTCGCTGTGAGCAAGAGAGACTGACAACAGCAACCTATGGAGAGTAAGAGGGACGTCTCCCCTGGGAGGGGACTTTTACAATTTCTTTATTTTAAGTGCTACGACGCGACAGTGCAACCTACATTCAATTAAAGCTTGTGACTTGGACTTTCAATTTTTACACATACAATTTCTTTATTTTAAGTCCTCAGCAAATAAGGACTGTAAGTTTGGGTACACCGATAACATGCGGGTATAGCCGTATTTGTGTACAAATATATAGCCTTCTAGTCCTTCTTCTTCTCCTCCTCACGCTTCATATTGACAGGGCTATCTCCAAAACTACAAGGGCCCCAGGGCTCATATTTGGCACACTTAGTGGCCCTACCCGTAGATGTGCCTTTTGCCCATTTTGGCCCCATAGGTCAAAGGTCACGGGCCCCAGGGGCCCAAATGTAAAAATACAAAGCATGCCGCTTCTCATCAAATAAAGCAGCCTCAGGGCCCTGAGTTGGTGCACTGATAGCCCCAGGAGTACTCTATATATACATGTATACACGAGCCCCATATGTCATATATTATGGGCCCCAGGGCCCCAAATGTTAAAATAAGGGGCAACAGATTGACAGGGTTAGCTGTAAAACTACAAGGGCACTATGGCTCATATGTGGCACATGTATGGGCCCGAACTTGTAGATATGCATTTTGGCCCCAGATCTTTAAGGCTAGGGGCCCCACAGGCCCAAATGTTAAAACAAAGGGCCGGCCGTTTCTCAGCAAATAAAGTAGCTACAGCGCTCAGATTTGGTACACTAATTGATCATTAGCATTATATTGTTATATGAATATAAGAGCCCCATATGTCACATAATATGGGCCCCAGGGCCCCAAATCCTAAAACATAGGGCCGGCCGTTACTTGGTAAATAAAGCAGCTACAATGCTCTAGGTTGGTATACTGATAGCTGTTTCAGCATTAAACATATTACGGGGTGTCAGGGTGAGTTAAGAGTGTCATGGTGGTGGGGTGGTGAGGAGTTGGGGGTTAGGGTGGGAATCACAGGCATAGATATTCGTGTTTGATCAAACACAACAGTGCCATCTAGTTATCTATGCCTGTGGAACAGGGCATAGATATTCTGCTTATGCTCTTTATCTATGCCTGTGGAACAGGGCATAGATATTCTGCTTATGCTCTTTAGTCTTCTCCTTTTCCTTCTTCTCCTTCTCCTTCTCCTTTTCCTTCTCCTCCTTCTCACCCTTCATATTAACAGGGCTATCTCCAAAAGTACAGGGGCCCCAGGGCTCATATTTGGCACACTTAATGGCCCTACCCCATAGATGTGCCTTTTGCCCATTTTGGCCCCATAGGTCAAAGGTCACGGGCCCCAGGGGCCCAAATGTAAAAATACAAAGCATGCCGTTTCTCATCAAATAAAGCAGCCTCAGGGCCCTGAGTTGGTGCACTGATAGCCCCAGGAGTACTCTATATTTACATGTATACATGAGCCCCATATGTCATATATTATGGGCCCCAGGGCCCCAAATGTTAAAAAAGGGGCAACAGTTTGACAAGGTTAGCTGTGAAACTACAAGGGCTCATATGTGGCACACGCGTATGGGCCCGAACTTGTAGATATGCATTTGACCAATTATGGCCCCAGATTTTTAAGGCTAGGGGCCCAGAGGCCCAAATGTTAAAACAAAGGGCCGGCCGTTTCTCAGCAAATAAAGTAGCTACAGGGCTCAGATTTGGTACACAGATAGGTTTTCAGTATAGGGTGATGGAAAAGCCATTAAAGGGACACTCCGTTTTGGGATTAAAGGGGTATTCAGATTTTTGATTTTTTTTTTTTTTGATTTTTTTTGTATGGAACATGTTTGTTGCATTATTTAAGGAGGCGCCCTCAAGCTTTACACAGCAAATGCAATTAAAGGGCTATTATTTGATTTTTAATTAATTAATTAATTTTAATTTTTTTGTTGGTATACTGATAGCCCTTTTAGAATATGGGGTGTCAGTGGGTGTTAGGGTGATGGAACAGCCATTAAAGGACACTCCGTTTTGGGATTAAAGGGTATTCGGATTTTTTTGATTTTTTTTTTGATTTTTTTTCTATGGAACGTGTTTGTTGCATTATTTAAGGAGGAGCGCCCTCAAGCGTTTACACAGCAAATGCAATTAAAGGGCTATTATTTGATTTTAATTAATTAATTAATTTTAATTTTTTTGTTGGTATACTGATAGCCCTTTTAGAATATGGGGTGTCAGTGGGTGTTAGGGTGATGGAACAGCCATTAAAGGACACTCCGTTTTGGGATTAAAGGGGTATTCAGATTTTTGATTTTTTTTTTTGATTTTTTTTGTATGGAACATGTTTGTTGCATTATTTAAGGAGGAGTGCCCTCAAACGCTTACACAGCAAATGCAATTAAAGGGGTATTATTTGATTTTTAATTAATTTATTTATTTCAATTTTTTTCGTTGGTATACTGATAGCCCTTTTAGAATATGGGGTGTCATGATGGATTAAGAGTGTCATGGTGGGTTAAGGGGGTTATGGTGGGAAACACAGGCATAGATATTCGTGTTTGGTCAAACACAACTGTGCCATCTAGTTAGTCTTCTCCTTTTCCTTCTTCTCCTTCTCCTTCTCCTCCTTCTCACCTCTTCCTATTGACAGGGCTATCTCCAAAACTACAAGGGCCCCAGGGCTCATATTTGGCACACATAGTGGCCCTACCCCGTAGATGTGCCTTTTGCCCATTTCGGCCCCATAGGTCAAAGGTCACGGGCACCAGGGGCCCAAATGTAAAAATACAAAGCATGCCGTTTCTCATCAAATAAAGCAGCCTCAGGGCCCTGAGTTGGTGCACTGATAGCCCCAGGTGTACTCTATATTTACATGTATACATGAGCCCCATATGTCATATATTATGGGCCCCAGGGCCCCAAATGTTAAAAAGGGGCAACAGTTTGACAAGGTTAGCTGTGAAACTACAAGGGCACTAGGGCTCATATGTGGCACACGTATGGGCCCGAACTTGTAGATATGCATTTTACCAATTATGGCCCCAGATTTTTAAGGCTAGGGGCCCAGAGGCCCAAATTTTAAAACAAAGGGCCGGCCGTTTCTCAGCAAATAAAGTAGCTACAGGGCTCAGATTTGGTACACAGATAGGTTTTCAGTGTAGGGTGATGGAACAGCCATTAAAGGGACACTCCGTTTTGGGATTAAAGGGGTATTCAGATTTTTGATTTTTTTTTTTGATTTTTTTTGTATGGAACATGTTTGTTGCATTATTTAAGGAGGAGCGCCCTCAAGCGTTTACACAGCAAATGTAATTAAAGGGCTATTATTTGATTTTTAATTAATTAATTTTAATTTTTTTTTTTTTGTTGGTATACTGATAGCCCTTTTGGAATATGGGGTGTCAGTGGGTGTTAGGGTGATGGAACAGCCATTAAAGGGACACTCCGTTTTGGGATTAAAGGGGTATTCAGATTTTTGATTTTTTTTTTTTTTTGATTTTTTTTTGTATGGAACGTGTTTGTTGCATTATTTAAGGAGGAGCGCCCTCAAGCGTTTACACAGCAAATGCAATTAAAGGGCTATTATTTGATTTTTAATTAATTAATTAATTAATTATATTTTTTTTGGTATACTGATAGCCCTTTTAGAATATGGGGTGTCAGTGGGTGTTAGGGTGATGGAACAGCCATTAAAGGGACTCTCCGTTTTGGGATTAAAGGGGTATTCAGGTTTTTTTTATTTATTTTTTTATTTCTTTTTTGTATGGAACATGTTTGTTGCATTATTTAAGGAGGAGCGCCCTCAAGCGTTTACACAGCAAATGCAATTAAAGGGGTATTATTTGATTTTTAATTTATTTATTTATTTCAATTTTTTTCGTTGGTATACTGATAGCCCTTTTAGAACATGGGGTGTCATGATGGATTAAGAGTGTCATGGTGGGTTAAGGGGGTTAGGGTGGGAAACACAGGCATAGATATTCGTGTTTGGTCAAACACAACTGTGCCATCTAGTTCTCCTTCTTCTCCTCCTTCTCCTCCATCAAACACATCATTCTGTCAAGGCTAGCGCTAAAACTACAAAGGCCCTGGGGCCCATATGTGGTACACTTATGGGCCCTACCCCGTCAGAAGTGCCTTTTGCCCATCTTGGCCCCAGGGGTCAAGGTCACGGGCCCCAGGGGCCCAAATGTGAAAATACAAAGCACGCCGTTTCTCATCAAATGAAGCAGCCTCAGGGCCCTCAGTTGGTACACTGATAGCCCTAGGGGCACTCTATATTTACAAATATACAAGAGCCCCATATGTTATATATTATGGGCCCCAGGGGCCCAAATGTTACAATATGGTGCAACAGATTGACAAGCCTAGCTCTAAAAGTACAAGATCACTAGGGCTCATACATGGCATATGTATGGGCCCTAAGTTGTAGATGTGCCTTTTGCCCGTTTTGGCCCCAGATTTACAAGGCTAGGGGCCCCAGGGGCCAAAATGTTAAAACAAAGGGCCGGCCGTTTCTCAGCAAATAAAGTAGCTATAGGGTTCAGATTTGGTACACAGGTAGGTCTTTAGTATTATATTGTCAAATGTATGTATAACCCCCATACGTCACATAATATGGGCCCCAAGGCCCCAAACGCTAAAACATATTGCCGGCCGTTACTCAGAAAATAAAGCAGCGACAATGCCCAGCTTGAGTTTACTGATAGCACTTGAGAATTATACTTCAACATTATGTACATGAGCCTCATAAGTAAAAAAAAATATGGGCCCCAGGGCCCCACATGTTAAAACAAAGGGCCGGCCGTTTCTCATCAATTAAAGCAGCTTTAGGGCTCAGAGTTTGTACACAGATTGCACCTGAGAATTACATTGTTATATGTACATATGAGCCCCTATATACCACATAATATGGGCCCCAGGGCCCCAAATGCTAAAACATAGGGCCAGCCATTACTCAGTAAATAAAGCAGCTACATGGTTCAGATTTGGTACACAGATAGGTCTTTAGTATTATATTGTCATATGTATATATAATCCCCATATGTCACATAATATGGGCCCCAGGCCCCAAACGCTAAAACATAGGGCCGGGCCGTTACTCAGTAAATAAAGCAGCTACAATGCCCAGCTTGAGTCTACTGATAGCACTTGAGAATCATACTTTAACATATGTACATGAGCCCCATAAGTCATATATATTGGGCCCCAGGGCCCCAAATGTTAAAACAAAGGGCCGGCCGTTTCTCATCAAAGAAAGCAGCTTCCGTGCTCAGAATATGTACACAGATAGCACCTGAGAAGTATATTGTTACTAATACCCACACACAATCCACCCCACACACGTGAGGACTAAACAGACAGATCAGTATTATCATAATTGGAAATACCAGCGTGAAGCGTTAAGGCTGTTCCAGTTAAATTACATACCCATTGGCTGTTCCATTTAATTTACATACTCCCTCTGAAATGGCCCCCAAAAGGCTGTTCCGTATAATTTACATACTCCCTCTGAAATGGCTGTTCCATTTAATTTACATACTCCCTCTGGAATAGTTTCCCCTGAATCATATTGCATAGCCTCACTGTGAGTAAGAGAGACTATTACCAATTGGCTGTTCCATTTAATTTACATACTCCCTCTGAAATGTCCCCAAAAAAGGCTGTTCCGTTTAATTTACATACTCCCTCTGAAATGGCTGTTCCATCTAATTTACATACTCCCTCTGGAAAAGGGACTTTTTACAATTTCTTTATTTTAAGTGCTACGATAGTGCAACCTACATTCAATTAAAGCTTGTGACTTGGACTTTCACTTTTTACACATTTTCTGCCCAATTGGGCGACTTTTTACAATTTCTTTATTTTAAGTCCTCAGCAAATAAGGACTGTAAGTTTGGGTAGACCGATAACATGCGGGTATAGCCGTATTTGTGTACAAATATATAGCCTTCTAGTTATACCCGCATGCAATAGCATGCAGGGTATCTTCCCATCCTGTGGTTTCTTCTCCTCCTTTTCCTCCTCCATCAAACACATCATTCTGTCAAGGCTAGCGCTAAAACTACAAAGGCCCTGGGGCCCATATGTGGTACACTTATGGGCCCTACCCCGTAGAAGTGCCTTTTGCCCATCTTGGCCCCAGAGGTCAAAGGTCACGGGCCCCAGGGGCCCAAATGTGAAAATACAAAGCACGCCATTTCTCATCAAATGAAGCAGCCTCAGGGCCCTGAGTTGGTACACTAATAGCCCTAGGGGTACTCTATATTTACAAATATACAAGAGCCCCATATGTTATATATTATGGGCCCCAGGGGCCCAAATGTTAAAATATGGTGCAACAGATTGACAAGCCTAGCTCTAAAAGTATAAGATCACTAGGGCTCATATGTGGCATATGTATGGGCCCTAGGTTGAAGATGTGCCTTTTGCCCATTTTGGCCCCAGATGTACAAGGCTAGGGGCCCCAGAGGCCCAAATGTTAAAACAAAGGGCCGGCCGTTTCTCAGCAAATAAAGTAGCTACGGGGTTCAGATTTGGTACACTAATAGGTCTTAAGCATTATATTGTTATATGTATATATGAGCCCCATGTGTCACACAACATGGGTCCCAGGGCCCCAAACGCTAAAAAATAGGGCCGGCCGTTACTCGGTAAATAAAGCAGCTACAATGCCCAGCTTGTGTCTACTGATAGAACTAGAGAATTATACTTAAACATATATACATGAGCCTCATAAGTCAAAAATTATGGGCCCCAGGGCCCCACATGTTAAAACAAAGGGCCGGTCGTTTCTCATCAATTAAAGCAGCTTTAGGGCTCAGAGTTTGTACATAGATTGCACCTGAGTATTACGTTGTTATATGTACATATGAGCCCCAAATATTACATCATATGGGCCCCAGGGCCCCAAACGCTAAAACATAGGGCCGGCCATTACTCAGTAAATAAAGCAGCTACAGCGCCCAGCTTGAGTCTACTGATAACACTAGAGAATTATACTTTAACATATGTACATGGGCCTCATAAGTCAAATATTATGGGCCCCAGGGCCCCAAATGTTAAAACAAAGGGCCAGCCGTTTCTCGTCAAATAACGCAGCTTCCGGGCTCAGAATTTGTGCACAGATAGCACCTGAGAATTATATTATTACTAACATACACCCACCCACCCCACACACGTACGACAGATCCGTATTATAATATTATATGATGGTAATTGGAAATACCAGCGTGAAGCGTTAAGGCTGTTCCAGTTAAATTACATACCCATTGGCTGTTCCATTTAATTTACATACTCCCTCTGAAATGGCCCCAGAATAGGCTGTTCCGTTTAATTTACATACTCCCTCTGAAATGGCTGTTCCATTTAATTTACATACTCCTTCCGAACAGTTTTCCCTAATCATATTGCATAGCTTCACTGTGAATAAGAGAGACTGACAACAGCCCCCTATGGAGAGTAAGAGAGACGACTCCCCTCGAGAGGACTTTTTACAATTTCTTTATTATACGTGCTACGACAGAGCAACCTACATTCAATTAAAGCTTGTGACTTGGGCTTTCACTTTTTACACATTTTCTGCCCAATTGGGCGAGAGTTTTACAATTTCTTTATTTTAAGTCCTTAGCAAATAAGGACTGTATGTTTGGGTACACCGATAACATGCGGGTATAGCCGTATTTGTGTACAAATATATAGCCTTCTAGTTATCCTTGGGTTTCATCTTCTTCTTCTCCTCCATCAAACACATCATTCTGACAAGGCTAGCGCTAAAACTACAAGGGCCCCAGGGCCCATATGTGGTACACTTATGGGCCCTACCCACTGAGATGTGCCTTTTGCCCATCTCGGCCCCAGAGGTCAAGGTCACGGGCCCCAGGGGCCCAAATGTAAAAACACAAACCATGCCGTTTCTCATCAGATGAAGCAGCCTCAGGGCCCTGAGTTGGTACACTGATAGCCCCAGGGGTACTCTATAAATACAAGTATACATGAGCCCCATATGTTATATATTATGGGCCCCAAGGCCCCAAATTTTACAAATATGGGGCAACATATTGACAAGCCTAGCTCAAAAGCTACAAGGGCACTAGGGCTCATATGTTGCACATGTATAAGCCCTAATTTGTAGATGTGTCTTTTGCCCATTTTGGCCCCAGATGTACAAGGCTAGAGGCCCCAGGGGCCCAAATGTTAAAACAAAGGGCCGGCCGTTTCTCAGCAAATAAAGTAGCTACAGGGCTCAGATTTGGTACACAGATAGGTTTTCAGTATTATATTGTCATATGTACATATGTACCCCATATGTCACATAATATGGGCCC
The DNA here is from genome assembly GCF_039555335.1 of Amphiura filiformis. Taxonomy (NCBI): domain Eukaryota; kingdom Metazoa; phylum Echinodermata; class Ophiuroidea; order Amphilepidida; family Amphiuridae; genus Amphiura; species Amphiura filiformis. Next base: position 14,499,097 of record NC_092635.1, on the reverse strand, counting down.
CTGGGCCCCAAACGCTAAAACATAGGACCGGTCGTTACTCTGTAAATAAAGCAGCTTTAGGGCTCAGAGTTAGTACACAGATTGCACCTGAAAATCACATTGTTATATGTACATGTGAGCCCCATATATTACATTATATGGGCCCCAGGGCCCCAATCGATAAAACATAGGGCCGGCCGTTACTCTATAAATAAAGCAGCTTTAGGGCTCAGAGTTAGTCACAGATTGCACCTGAAAATCACATTGTTATATGTACATGTGAGCCCCATATATTACATTATGTGGGCCCCAGGCCCCAAACGCTAAAACATAGGGCCGGCCGTTACTCAGTAAATAAAGCAGCTACAGTGCCCAGCTTGAGTCTACTGATAGCACTAGAGAATTAAACTTCAACATATGTCAATAGGCCTCATAAGTCAAATATTATGGGCCCCATGGCCCCAAATGTTAAAACAAAGGGCCGGCCGTTTCTCATCAAATAAAGCAGCTTCCGGGCTCAGAATTTGTACACGTAGGACTAAACAGACATATCCGTATTATAATTATTAATATAATAATTGGAAATACCAGCGTGAAGCGTTAAGGCTGTTCCAGTTAAATTACATACCCATTGGCTGTTCTATTTAATTTACATACTCCCTCTGAAATGGTCCCAAAATAGGCTGTTCCGTTTAATTTACATACTCCCTCTAAAATGGCTTTTCCATTTAATTTACATACTCCCTCTTAAATAGTTTTCCCCTAATCACATTGCATAGCCTCACTGTGAATAAGAGAGACTGACAACAGCAATCTATGGAGAGACAACTCCCCTGCCAGGGGACTTTTTACAAGTTCTTTATTTTAAGTGCTACGAGAGTGCAACCTGCATTAAATTAAAGCTTGTGACTTGGACTTTCAATTTTTACACATTTTCCACAAAATTTGGGCGACTTTTTACAATTTCTATATTTTAAGTCCTCAGTAATTTGTACACAGATAGCACCTGAGAATTATATTGTTACTAACACCCACGCACGCACCCATCCACCCCACACACGTAGGACTAAACAGACAGACCGTATTATATCATAATTGGAAATACCAGCGTGAAGCGTTAAGGCTGTTCCAGTTAAATTACATACCCATTGGCTGTTCCATTTAATTTACATACTCCCTCTGAAATGGCCCCCAAACCCAAAAAGGCTGTTCCGTTTAATTTACATACTCCCTCTGAAATGGCTGTTCCATTTAATTTATATACTACCTGAGTAAGAGAGACTGACAACAGCAACCTATGGAGAGTAAGAGAGACGACTCCCCTGGGAGGAGACTTTTTACAATTTCTTTATTTTAAAAGCTAAAACAGTGCAACCTACATTCAATTAAAGCTTGTGACTTGGACTTTCACTTTTTACACATACAATTTCTTTATTTTAAGTCCTCAGCAAAAAAGGACTGTAAGTTTGGGTACACCGATAACATGCGGGTATAGCCGTATTTGTGTACAAATATATAGCCTTCTAGTTATCTATGCCTGTGGAACAGGGCATAGATATTCTCCTTATGCTCTTTATATATGCCTGTGTAACAGGGCATATATATTCTCCTTATGCTCTTTAGTCTTCTCCTTATATATGCCTGTGTAACAGGGCATATATATTCTCCTTATGCTCTTTAGTCTTCTCCTTCTTATATATGCCTGTGTAACAGGGCATATATATTCTCCTTATGCTCTTTAGTCTTCTCCTTCTTCTTATCTATGCCTGTGCAACAGGGCATAGATATTCTGCTTATGCTCTTTAGTCTTCTCCTTCTCCTTCTTCTCCTTCTTCTCCTCCTTCTCACCCTTCATATTGACAGGGCTATCTCCAAAACTACAAGGGCCCCAGGGCTCATATTTGGCACACTAACTGGCCCTACCCCATAGATGTGCCTTTTGCCCATTTCGCCCCATAGGGCAAGGTCACGGGCCCCAGGGGCCCAAATGTAAAAACACAAAGCATGCCGTCTCTCATCAAATAAAGCAGCCTCAGGGCCCTGAGTTGGTGCACTGATAGCCCCAGGAGTACTCTATATTTACATGTATACATGAGCCCCATATGTCATATATCATGGGCCCCAGGGCCCCAAATGTTAAAAAAGGGGCAACAGTTTGACAAGGTTAGCTGTGAAACTACAAGGGCACTAGGGCTCATATGTGGCACATGTATGGGCCCGAACTTGTAGATATGCATTTTACCAATTACGGCCCCAGATTTTTTAAGGCTAGGGGCCCAGAGGCCCAAATGTTAAAACAAAGGGCCGGCCGTTTCTCAGCAAATAAAAGTAGCTACAGGGCTCAGATTTGGTACACAGATAGGTTTTCAGTATAGGGTGATGGAACAGCCATTAAAGGGACACTCCGTTTTGGGATTAAAGGGGTATTCAGATTTTTTGATTTTTTTTTTGGATTTTTTTTAGTATGGAACATGTTTGTTGCATTATTTAAGGAGGAGCGCCCTAAAGCGTTTACACAGCAAATGCAATTAAAGGGCTATTATTTGATTTTTAATTAATTAATTTTAATTTTTTTGTTGGTATACTGATAACCCTTTTAGAATATGGGGTGTCAGTGGGTGTAAGGGTGATGGAACAGCCATTAAAGGGACACTCCATTTTGGGATTAAAGGGTATTCAGATTTTTTATTTTTTATTTTTTTTTTTTTGTATGGAACATGTTTGTTGCATTATTTAAGGAGGAGCGCCTCAAGCGTTTACACAGCAAATGCAATTAAAGGGCTATTATTTGATTTTTAATTAATTAATTTTAATTTTTTTGTTGGTATACTGATAGCCCTTTTAGAATATGGGTGTCAGTGGGTGTTAGGGTGATGGAACAGCCATTAAAGGGACACTCGGGTTTGGGATTAAAGGGGTATTCGGATTTTTAGATTTTTTTTTTTTGATTTTTTTTTTGTATGGAACATGTTTGTTGCATTATTTAAGGAGGAGCGCCCTCAAGCGTTTACACAGCAAATGCAATTAAAGGGCTATTATTTGATTTTTAATTAATTAATTTTAATTTTTTTCGTTGGTATACTGATAGCCCTTTTAGAATATGGGGTGTCAGGGGGTGTTAGGGTGATGGAACAGCCATTAAAGGGACACTCCGTTTTGGGATTAAAGGGGTATTCAGATTTTGGATTTTTTTTGTGGATTTTTTTTTGTATAGAACATGTTTGTTGCATTATTTAAGGAGGAGCGCCCTCAAGCGTTTACACAGCAAATGCAATTAAAGGGGTATTATTTGATTTTTAATTAATTAATTTATTTTAATTTTTTTCGTTGGTATACTGATAGCCCTTTTAGAATATGGGATGTCATGATGGATTAAGAGTGTCATGGTGGGTTAAGGGGGTTAGGGTGGGAAACACAGGCATAGATATTCGTGTTTGGTCAAACACAACTGTGCCATCTAGTTCTCCTTCTTCTTCTTCTCCTTCTCACACTTCATAATGACAGGGCTATCTCCAAAACTACAAGGGCCCTGGGGTTCATACTTGGCACACTTAATGGCCCCACCCCAAAGATGTGCCTTTTAGGGGTCAAGGTCATGTCAAGGTCATCTAAGTTTATATTGTTGGATTGTCATCATATTTGGTGGATGTGATCACAATCGAATGCCGAAAAGGGTCAAGGTCATGTCAAGGTCATCCGAGTATAGTTTGTTGGATTATCATCAAACTTGGTGGATGAGATCACCATCGAGTGCCAATTATGTTCAAGGTCATGTCAAGGTCATCAGGGCAAAAATTGTTGGATTGTCATCAAACTTGGTTGATGAGATCACCATCGAGTGCGAAAATGGTCAAGGTCATATCAAGGTCATCCAGTATAGATTATTGGATTGCCACCAAACTTGGTGCATGGGATCACCATTGAATGCCAAAATGGTCAAGGTCATATCAAGGTCATCAGAGTAAAGATTATTGGATTGCCACCAAACTTGGTACATGGGATCATAATCGAATGCGAAAAATGGTCAAGGTCATGTCAAGGTCATCAAAGTAAAGATTGTTAGATTGTATCCAAACCTGGTGAAGGTGATCACAATCGAGTGCCGATAATGGTCAAGGTCGTGTCAAGGTCATCTGAGCATAGATTGTTGAATTGCCACCAAACTTGGTGGATGATATCACCATCGAGTGCCAATAATGGTCAAGGTGATGTCAAGGTCATTGGAGGTTAGGGTGGGAATCACAGGCATATATATTCGTGTTTGCTCAAACACAACAGTGCCATCTAGTTCTTCTTCTTCTTCTTCTCCTTCTTCTTCTCCTTCTCACGCTTCATATTAACAGGGCTGGCTCCAAAACTACAAGGGCCCCAGGGCTCATGCTTGGCACACTTAATGGCCCCACCCCAAAGATGTGCCTTTTAGGGGTCAAGGTCATGTCAAGGTCGTCTAAGTATATATTGTTTGATTGTCATCATATTTGGTGAATGTGATCTGTCGAATGCCGAAAAGGGTCAAGGTCATGTCAAGGTCATCCGAGTATAGTTTGTTGGATTATCATCAAACTTGGTGGATGAGATCTCCATCGAAAGTGCCAATTATGGTCAAGGTCATGTCAAGGTCATCAGAGCAAAAATTGTTGGATTGTCATCAAACTTGGTTGATGAGATCACCATCGAGTGCGAAAATGGTCAAGGTCATATCAAGGTCATCCAGTATAGATTATTGGATTGCCACCAAACTTGGTGCATGGGATCACCATCGAATGCCAAAATGGTCAAGGTCATGTCAAGGTCATCCAGTATAGATTATTGGATTGCCACCAAACTTAATGCATGGGATCACCATCGAATGCAAAAAATGGTCAAGGTCATGTCAAGGTCATCAGAGTAAAGATTATTGGATTGCCACCAAACTTGGTGCATGGGATCATAATCGAATGCCAAAAATGGTCAAGGTCATGTCAAGGTCATCAGAGTAAAGATTATTAGATTGTAACCAAACTTGGTGAATGAGATCACCATCGAGCGCCAATATTGGTCAAGGTCATGTCAAGGTCATCCGAGTAAAGATTGTAGGATTGTAACCAAACTTGGTGGATGATATCACCATCGAGTGCCAATAATGGCCAAGGTCATGTCAAGGTCATTGGGGGTTAGGGTGGGAATCAGGCATATATATTCGTGTTTGCTCAAACACAACCGTGCCATCTAGTCTTCTTCTTCTCCTTCTTCTTCTCCTTCTCACGCTTCATATTAACAGGGCTAGCTCCAAAACTACAAGGGCCCCAGGGCTCATACTTGGCACACTTAATGGCCCCATCCCAAAGATGTGCCTTTTAGAGGTCAAGGTCATGTCAAGGTCGTCTAAGTATATATTGTTGGATTGTCATCATATTTGGTGAATGTGATCACAATCGAATGCCAAAAAGGGTCAAGGTCATGTCAAGGTCATCCGAGTATAGTTTCTTGGATTATCATCAAACTTTGTGGATGAGATCTCCATTGAGTGCCAATTATGGTCAAGGTCATGTCAAGGTCATCAGAGCAAAAATTGTTGGATTGTCATCAAACTTGGTTGATGAGATCACCATCGAGTGCGAAAATGGTCAAGGTCATATCAAGGTCATCCAGTATAGATTATTGAATTGCCACCAAACTTGGTACATGGGATCACCATCGAATGCCAAAAATGGTCAAGGTCATGTCAAGGTCATCAGAGCAAAGATTATTGGATTGCCACCAATCTTGGTACATGGGATCATAATCGAATGCGAAAAATGGTCAAGGTCATGTCAAGGTCATCAGAGTAAAGACTGTTAGATTGTAACCAAACTTGGTGAATGAGATCACAATCGAGCGCCAATATTGGTCAAGGTCATGTCAAGGTCATCCGAGTTAGATTGTTGGATTGTCACCAAACTTAGTGCATGGCATCACCATCGAATGCCAAAAAATGGATAAGGTCATGTCAAGGTCATCAGAGTTAAGATTGTTGGATTGTAACCAAACTTGGTGGATGATATCACCATTGAGTGCTAATAATGGTCAAGGTCATGTCAAGGTCATTGGGGGTTAGGGTAGCTCCAAAACTACAAGGGCCCCAGGGCTCATACTTGGCACACTTAATGCCCCCACCCCAAAGATGTGCCTTTTAGGGGTCAAGGTCATGTCAAGGTCATCTAAGTATATATTGTTGGATTGTCATTATATTTGGTGAATGTGATCACAATCGAATGCCGAAAAGGGTCAAGGTCATGTCAAGGTCATCCGAGTATAGTTTGTTGGATTATCATCAAACTTGGTGGATGAGATCACCATCGAGTGCCAATTATTGTCAAGGTCATGTCAAGGTCATCAGAGCAAATATTGTTGGATTGTCATCAAACTTGGTTGATGAGATCACCATCGAGTGCCGAAAATCGTCAAGGTCATATCAAGGTCATACGAGTATAGATTATTGGATTGCCACCAAACTTGGTGCATGGGATCATCATCGAATGCTGAAAATGGTCAAGGTCATGTCAAGGTCATCAGAGCAAAGATTATTGGATTGCCACCAATCTTGGTACATGGGATCATAATCGAATGCGAAAAATGGTCAAGGTCATGTCAAGGTCATCCGAGTTAGATTGTTGGATTGTCACCAAACTTAGTGCATGGCATCACCATCGAACGCCAAAAATGGATAAGGTCATGTCAAGGTCATCAGAGTTAAGATTGTTGGATTGTAACCAAACTTGGTGGATGATATCACAATTGAGTGCTAATAATGGTCAAGGTCATGTCAAGGTCATTGGGGGTTAGGGTGGGAATCACAGGCATATATATTCGTGTTTGCTCAAACACAACAGTGCCATCTAGTTCTTCTTCTTCTCCTTCTTCTTCTCCTCACGCTTCATATTAACAGGGCTAGCTCCAAAACTACAAGGGCCCCAGGGCTCATACTTGGAACACTTAATGGCCCCACCCCAAAGATGTGCCTTTTAGAGGTCAAGGTCATGTCAAGGTCGTCTAAGTATATATTGTTGGATTGTCATCATATTTGGTGGATGAGGTCTCCATCGAGTGCCAATTATGGTCAAGGTCATGTCAAGGTCATCAGAGCAAAAATTGTTGGATTGTCATCAAACTTGGTTGATGAGATCACCATCGAGTGCCGAAAATGGTCAAGGTCATATCAAGGTCATCCGAGTATAGACTATTGGATTGCCACCAAACTTGGTACATGGGATCACCATCGAATGCCAAAAATGGTCAAGGTCATGTCAAGGTCATCAGAGCAAAGATTATTGGATTGCCACCAATCTTGGTACATGGGATCATAAATGAATGCGAAAAATGGTCAAGGTCATGTCAAGGTCATCAGAGTAAAGATTGTTAGATTGTAACCAAACTTGGTGAATGAGATCACAATCGAGCGCCAATATTGGTCAAGGTCATGTCAAGGTCATCCGAGTTAGATTTTGGATTGTCACCAAACTTAGTGCATGGCATCACCATCGAATGCCAAAAATGGATAGGGTCATGTCAAGGTCATCAGAGTTAAGATTGTTGGATTGTAACCAAACTTGGTGGATGATATCACCATTGAGTGCTAATAATGGTCAAGGTTATGTCAAGGTCATTGGGGGTTAGGGTGGGAATCACAGGCATATATATTCGTGTTTGCTCAAACACAACAGTGCCATCTAGTTCTTCTTCTCCTTCTTCTTCTTCTCCTTCTCACGCTTCATATTAACAAGGCTAGCTCCAAAACTACAAGGGCCCCAGGGCTCATACTTGGCATACTTAATGGCCCCACCCCAAATATGTGCCTTTTATGGGTCAAGGTCATGTCAAGGTCGTCTAAGTATATATTGTTGGATTGTCATCATATTTGGTGGATGTGATCACAATCGAATGCCGAAAAGGGTCAAGGTCATGTCAAGGTCATCCGAGTAAAGATTATTGGATTGCCACCAAACTTGGTGCATGGGATCATAATCGAAAGCCAAAAATGGTCAAGGTCATGTCAAGGTCATCTGACTATAGATTGTTGGATTATCACCAAACTTGGTGCATGGGATCACCATCGAATGCCAAAAATGGTCAAGGTCATGTCAAGGTCATCAGAGTAAAGATTATTGGATTGCCACCAAACTTGGTGCATGGGATCATAATCAAAAGCCCAAAATGGTCAAGGTCATGTCAAGGTCATCCGAGTATAGATTGTTGGATTATCACCAAACTTGGTGCATGGGATCACCATCGAATACCAAAATGGATAAGGTCATGTCAAGGTCAACAGAGTAAAGATTGTTGGATTTTAACCAAACTTGGTGGATGATATCACCATCGAGTGCCAATAATGGTCAAGGTCATGTCAAGGTCATTGGGGGTTAGGGTGGGAATCACAGGCATATATATTCGTGTTTGCTCAAACACAACAGTGCCATCTAGTTAGTCTTCTCCTTTTCCTTCTCCTTCTCCTTCTTCTCACGCTTCATATTAACAGGACTATCTCCAAAACTACAAGGGCCCCATGGCTCATATTTGGCACACTTAATGGCCCTACCCCATAGATGTGCCTTTTGCCCATTTTGGCCCCATAGGTCAAAGGTCACGGGCCCCAGGGGCCCAAATGTAAAAATACCAATCGTCCCATTTCTCATCAAATAAAACAACCTCATGGCCCTGAGTTGGTACACTGATAGCCCTAGGGGTACTCTATATTTACAAATATACAAGGGCCCCATATGTTATATATTATGGGCCCCAGGGGCCCAAATGTTAAAATATGGTGCAACAGATTTACAAGCCTAGCTCTAAAAGTGCAAGATCACTAGGGCTCATATGTGGCATATGTATGAGCCCTAAGTTGTAGATGTGCCTTTTGCCCATTTTGGTCCCAGATGTACAAGGCTAGGGGCCCATGGGCCCAAATGTTAAAACAAAGGGCTTGCTGTTTCTCAGCAAATAAAGCAGCTACTGGGTTTCAGATTTGGTACACAGATATGTCTTTAGTATTACATTGTCATATGTATATATGACCCCCATATATAACATTATATGGGCCCCAGGGCCCCAAATGTCTAAATGTATCTAGGAATGTCACCATCTCTACTAAAAGGTATATATAGGATGTTAGCCTTGTGCTATTGCCAAGGATAATTAAATCAGGGTATGACAAAAGCTGATTAGCATGTGTCCAATTAATTCTCATGTATATAGGTATTGTTATAAAGCTATCCCCAAGGGAGTATGTAAATTAAATGGAACAGCCCTTAAAGGGACACTCCGTTTTGGGATTAAAGGGGTATTCAGATTTTTTTATTTTTTATTTTTTTATTTATTTTTTGTATGGAACATGTTTGTTGCATTATTTAAGGAGGAGCGCCCTCAAGCGTTTACGCAGCAAATGCAATTAAAGGGGTATTATTTGATTTTTAAGTTATTTATTTATTTTAATTTTTTTCGTTGGTATACTGATAGCCCTTTTAGAATGGGGAGTCATGATGGATTAAGAGTGTCATGGTGGGTTAAGGGGGTTAGGGTGGGAAACACAGGCATAGATATTCGTGTTTGGTCAAACACAACTGTGCCATCTAGTTCTCCTTCTCCTCCTTCTTCTTCTTCTATCAAACACATCATTCTGTCAAGGCTAGCGCTAAAACTACAAGGGCCCATATGTAGTACACTTATGGGCCCTACCCCGTAGATGTGCCTTTTGCCCATCTTGGCCCCAGAGGTCAAAGGTCACGGGCCCCAGGGGCCCAAATGTGAAAATACAAAGCACACCGTTTCTCATCAAATGAAGCAGCCTCAGGGCTCTGAGTTGGTACAGTGATAGCCCTAGGGGTACTCTATATTTACAAATATACAAGAGCCCCATATGTTATATATTATGGGCCCCAGGGGCCCAAATGTTAAAATATTGTACAACAGATTGACAAGCCTAGCTCTAAAAGTACAAGATCACTAGGGCTCATATGTGGCATATGTATGGGCCCTAAGTTGTAGATGTGCCTTTTGCCCATTTTGGCCCCAGATGTAAGGCTCTGGGCCCCAGGGACCCAAATGTTAAAACGAAGGGCCGGCCGTTTCTCAGCAAATAAAGTAGCTACACAGATAGGTCTTCAGTATTATATTGTCATATGTATATATGACCCCCATATGTCACATAATATGGGCCCCAGGGCCCCAAACGCTAAAACAGAGGGCCGGCCGTTACTCTGTAAGTAAAGCAGCTACAATGCCCAGCATGAGTCTACTGATAGAACTAGAGAATTATACTTCAACATATGTACATGAGCCTCATAAGTCAAATATTATGGGCCCCAGGGCCCCAAATGTTAAAACTAAGGGCCGGCCGTTTCTCATCAAATAAAGCAGCTTTAGGGCTCTGAGTTAGTACACAGATTGCACCTGAAAATTACATTGTTATATGTACATGTGAGCCCCATATATTAAGGCTGTTCCAGTTAAATTACATACCCATTGGCTGTTCCATTTAATTTACATACTCCCTCTGAAATGGCCCCCCAAAAGGCTGTTCCGTTTAATTTACATACTCCCTCTGAAATGGCTGTTCCATTTAATTTACATACTACCTGAGTAAGAGAGACTGACAACAGCAACCTATGGAGAGTAAGAGAGGCGACTCCCCTGGGAGGGGACTTTTTACAATTTCTTTATTTTAAGTGCTACGACAGTGCAACCTACATTCAATTAAAGCTTGTGACTTGGACTTTCACTTTTTACACATACAATTTCTTTATTTTAAGTCCTCAGCAAATAAGGACTGTAAGTTTGGGTACACCGATAACATGCGGGTATAGCCGTATTTGTGTACAAATATATAGCCTTCTAGTTCTTTCTTGTGGTGCTACCTCTTCAGCAGCCTCTGTCACTATGCTGGATATATAAGTGTAGATCTCGAGTCTATATCCATATCGTCCATATCCAGTGCTGTGAATCGATTAAATACAATCAAATCAATTCCAAAAGAAAACTCTATGTAAAATCAGTGAAATTGATTGGCATGACCACATTTATTTACACAGAATACTCACTTTGGTACAGAATTTGTGACCCAGGTGTGACCCTGTGTAATCCAATGACTAAAATGTGAAATTTGACCCACTCTTAGTTAGCATTTGTCTCATCAGGTCCTGTTACTTCTGAATTCTTTTTTCTTTCTTCTTCATTTTCTTATTAATTAAACAATTGCTTTCTTAGGGGTTTTGACCAATTTTCCTCAAATTTTGTGCTGCGCATACATGTACATGCGATAAACTTGGTTGGGAAGTGCATTTTCAAGCATTTTGTCATGAAGAAGCACATCAGATTGTGGAGTTTCACAAAAAAATAATCTCATTCCTATATTTTTTTTAAAGTGTTACACCAGGTTTCACCAAGGAGTTTTGTCATAGGATAGGAATCATCAGTTTTTGTATTTGGGTGGAGTTATAGTGGCAACATTTCAGGTGGTCCGTCGGGTGGGCTGGGTAGGAATATAGCACTTCCAATGACAAAATAAACCATCTTGGACATGAGGACGGGCACTATTTTACCACTCCAAATGTCAATTATTTCTCCCTAATATCGGATCATATCCTACTATACTAGGGGTTACATATAATAATTTATTATAATAATTTATAATATTGATCAGTATTATGTTGTTTTGTATACATTGAGTAAATATTAGTATATTAGTAAATATATGTGGTGCGTAAAATGTGTCCACGCCGAAAGGGTGGTTCTCAAACCACAATGCTGGACCCTGGGGCTTCAACTGGCTTTTGGTTAAATACCACTAATTATGTATTACATGGGTTTCAATGGGAAAGTGGCTAATTTTGGGTGGAATTTTCTCATATTCAGAACTTTCACAGTTAAATGCCACTAATATCAGGTGAAACTATATGATTTAGATGCCAAATGATCAAAAACTCAACATAGGTTGACCCGAGACTTTTCTTGTTTTAACGCACTGAACCGTAAACACCTTAAATGGCAGTGCGCCCTCGAAGCTGAAAGTTACAATATGGTAGGGCGAATATTTGCTAAAAACTGAAGCTGTGCGTATGAATTTTGGTATTATTACAACAAAAATGTCATATAATGAGAGAAAATATACCATTTTACAGCGATTTTAATGCAGCCTTTTCAGATGCCATGCAAACAAATATTACTCATCGTATTTCCATGTATCGCCCAGGCCTATTAGTGGTATGTAACCTATATGAAGAGCTTTGTTGCAAAACCCTTACATCCACTTTAATTTCGGGTGGAATTTTCTCATATTCAGAACTTTCACAGTTAAATGCCACTAATATCAGGTGAAAATATATGATTTAGATGCCAAATGATCAAAAACTCAACACAGGTTGACCTAGACTTTTCTTGTTTTAACGCACTGAACCGTAAACACTTTAAAATGGCAGTGCGCCCTCGAAGCTGAAAGCTACAATATGGTAGGGCGAATATTTACTAAAAACTGAAGCCGTGCGTATGAATTTTGGTACTATCCCTAGCAGAAATTCTATACAGCAAGAAGTGTATTAAAAGTGTATCAAAGTGTATTAAAACTATATCAAATAGCAATTTGATACAGTTTTGATATACGAAGGGTGTCTTGAAAATGTATCACCTGAAAATATAGGGTATCAAAACTCTATCAAATACCACCAAACTGTATCAAAAATATATCAAAAGTGTATCAAATTTGAACTTAGTTAATTTTGGCACTGCTTGTATGTGGTGTATCAAAAGTGTATCAAATTGGACTTTGCCAGTTTTTAGTGTATGTAAAGTGTATCAAATTGAACTTAGTTCATTTTTGGTGGCTATAGTTGTATATCAAAAGTGTATCAAATTGGACTTAATCAAATTCTGGCTGCATATAGTGTATCAAAAGTGTATTAAATTGGACTTTGCCTGTTTTTTAGTGTATGTAAAGTGTATCAAATTGAACTTAGTTCATTTTTGGTGGCTATAGTTGTATATCAAATGTGTATCAAATTGGACTTAATCAAATTCTGGCTGCATATAGTGTATCAAAAGTGTATTAAATTGGACTTTGCCTGTTTTATAGTGTATGTAAAGTGTATCAAATTGAACTTAGTTCATTTTTGGTGGCTATAGTTGTATATCAAATGTGTATCAAATTGGACTTAATCAAATTCTGGCTGCATATAGTGTATCAAAAGTGTATTAAATTGGACTTTGCCTGTTTTTTAGTGTATGTAAAGTGTATCAAATTGAACTTAGTTCATTTTTGGTGGCTAGAGGTATATCAAATGTGTATCAAATTGTCAATTAGAAGACTCAGTACTGGGTATCACATATGTATAGCAGTTGAAATGCATGAAAAGAATGAAGTAAAAGCATCAACTTTGACTTATAACTTGAAAACTGAGTCACCTTCATAAACATGAACTACATCATGAGCTTGAGCTTTTTAAAATGAAGCTTTCCTGAAAAAAATGGACAGAGCTGTCTGACAGCCCCATTTCAGGAACTGACAGAAGGAACCAAGTCCATAAGTTAGCACAACTGCACGTCATACACTACATCATTTCTGCATGTAATTGTAGAAAATGCCGGTATATGGGACACTAGCTACCATATACCCTTAAAATTGTCGGGCATCAGGACTTTTAATGCAGTAGGCCCCATCTATACCAAGGTGAAAAAAATAAAAGGTACGTCTATTAAATTTATTTATGCTTATGCTCTACATGTCTCTTTCTCTAGGAAAAGACAAAAAAACACAACTGAAAACATTTGTAATGAGACTTTGAAAATTATTTAGGCCTACTTTAAATGAAAATTCCTTTAAAAAGGAAATGGGCGTACCAAAGAAAGTGCGCATGATGTAGCAGAGATGCCAGTGGTTGATGACAAAATTTCCTGAAATGGTTGAAAATTTCCTGAAAATTTCCTGAAAATTTAGTTTTGTGTATACTTTTGCACATAAGCATCTGAGCAAAATTTCATGAAATCAGGAAATTTCCTGAAGTCTGGCATCTCTGATGTAGGGTATTGTAAATGTTTGACATAAGTATTGGAATTAATAGTAGGAATGAGTGAACTGGGATAAACACGCAAGCACGTGTAGAACTTCACGATTTGAAAAGGTTAAGTGTGAAAAAAAACCTGCATTATTTTGTATATTGCAAACACACCCCTGTTACTAAGGCCGAGACACAAGGACCTCATTTTGCATAGGCCTACTATATGAAAATGGGGATACAAACTAATAAAGATACCTTGAATCACAGTAGACCTATCTCGCCAACACCCGACAACATGCTATGCAATTGTGATTTGTATTGAACCCCTTCAACATGGAGTTGTAAATGTATATAGGTTATTTGTGCTGTATTTGTTTAAGCGTGGATGTCTATGGTTGCAGATGTGTCCACATTTGCATAGGCTTAGGAACGAGGAGGGGACTTGTGGGGGCTTAGGCCCTCAATAATTTTCCTCTGTATAGGGGCTCAGGGGCTACAAAAAAGAAAAGTTATGTAATAATGTATATGCCTACATTTATGCCTATACTACAGATAATATTAGTTTTAATATGCATGTAATCATCACAATTATTGCATTTACTTTTACTGTACAACACATATTGTAAGTTTGATACATAAGACAACATTTTTACAATGATGTGCACATAATATTTGACGGGTTTTTCGAATGTCTGTGTACGGTCCTTATCTGAGAGGCTGGGACAAAATTATTGTCTGATACTGCTGTATCGCGTAACCTGTCTGCCGCCCTGAAACATTTTATAATCACGATAAAATAACGAAGTTCCATTACACTTTCATTGGGCGAAAACGTGGACAAAAATCTGGCAATTGTACTGGCCCTACTGGCCGTTGTACTGTGCAAATATTACGGCCATGATATTTCTGTGCAACTTCCGCTACTGGATCAAAAGTGATTCTAGTATTCCCAATAATTATTACATCTATCAGAAGATCACTGTGAGGTACCGTGTCTAGCTTGTATGCAATGGGTCATCATTTTATAGTGAGTAATTAGTATAAAAAACTCCATCGGAACTGCATCGCACAATATCACTTGTTTCGATTGTTACGAGTCGTACTTGACTCAAGGCCAAAATCACCTTTTACCCGAACTCACACGAATGCACAACACAAATACACTGTTTGATTATGCTAACAAAATCTAAGTCTTTAATTGAAAGCACGTTATTATTGGTACAATATATGACAACAAATGCACATACACAATAATCAAATATAATCACTCTTTAACTATTTAGTACTTAGCCAGCATTCTTCTTCTTGCTGATCATAAAGTTCTTGCAATGTTCTGGACGGCTGATGTATATATCCTTAATCACTTGTCCTGCGAAAATCAGCGAAGTCCTTTGTACACTTGCATTGATAAATCCTTGGGTATAAAATCCTTATACGAAAATGGTGCTCTCCGAACACGTTTATAACTCCTTGCGCAGTTCTCCTATACTAAACTCCTTGCGCCGTTCTCCAATACTAAACTCCTTGCGCAGTTCTCCAATGCTAAACTCCTTGCGCCGTTCTCCAATACTAAACTCCTTGCGCAGTTCTCCAATGCTAAACTCCTTGCGCAGTTCTCCAAATCTCTTTACTCCTTGCTGCTTTCTCCAAACTTGGTGCTATTTCCACCCCTCACACAATATCTTCAGGAAGCAGGACCGCGATGCAGTTGTCCCCACTCATCTTGACAGTTGCGTTGAATCAAAATACCAGACTTCAGCAAGTCGACAGAAGAATATATATTCCTTTCTTGGAAATGCGTTCTTTGGCGTATTCTAGATCTTCTCCGACAACACTGGCAAATAGTAGTTCTTTGACTACATAAAATATTTCTGGTTTGCAATTTCCTTTCTTTGAAGGAATTGGACTGTAAGCATATTAGCTAGCTAGCCCAGATCAACACTATAAACTGTGACAATAATTGTGTTTACATTTTCTTATATATCAAGCAGGGGGAAATCCCAAATATTAATAGACAAATGTTATCTTGGAAATTCCCAAGCCTTAATTATAACATTAACCTTTCTTATTACATCACTTCCTGAGGGGAAATCCCATTACATCACTTCCTGAGGGGAATCCCATATATGATGTCATCTTTACTTTACAATCTCAGGGGGTTTCCAAATATTCCAAATTAAATATGATTCAACTTGTTTTGTTCAATTTGAGAGGGGAATTCCCCCAAAATGTCATCACTCATGTAACTTTGTAAACAAAGATAAATAATCAAATTAAATTACTCAGGGCACATCACACCCTCCCCCTTAAAAGAAGAAAGTTTGAATGTAATGAAAACTTTCTTAATTGTTTTCTTCTTTTACATCAACTTCAACATAATATTAACTTTGAGTGCTTAACTCAACATAC
Source organism: Amphiura filiformis (assembly GCF_039555335.1). Lineage (NCBI taxonomy): Eukaryota > Metazoa > Echinodermata > Ophiuroidea > Amphilepidida > Amphiuridae > Amphiura > Amphiura filiformis. Next base: position 14,482,709 of record NC_092635.1, on the reverse strand, counting down.
ACATTGACTACTTGTCACACAAGTTCCTTTTTAAAGGAATTTTTGTTCGTCAGGTTTTATGCAATTCTGGACAAGGCATCAGCCATTACATTGTCTCTTCCCTTAATATGTTTGATGTCCAGATTGTACTCTTGCAAGGTCAAACTCCACCTCACCAGTCTTTGATTTTTGTTCTTCATCCTGCACACCGTCATCATCCCTATATCTTCGTGTTAAAAATTGCCGTGATAGTACGATGAATCCTCACGTTTTTCAACAACTACGCATGGTGATTTTATTCGAGATAGGCCGTGCAACTCAGGCTAAGCATACAATTTGAGATTTTGAGCGCCTGCCACACTGTTTCTATTCTATGTTTTACGATTTTCGCATGATCAATATATGGCTGGCCGTAACCGCCACAACGTGGAGCTGCTACGCGTAGCTTACTTTTCGCTTCGCAGAGCTAAATTGACCAATCATGTTAGATCTTTTCATTACGCGGAGCCAGTGGATGCATCCTCGTTCCAGAGAGAGAAAACTCTTGCCAAAATTAATGTTTACTATGGGGATTTTAAATGAATCGATTGTAAATAAACCATGACCAGTTGTACAGGATCAATACCATTGTTTGATTAGTGTATAGTCAATGTTACCTTGCATGCATGTGTCATGTGTGTGGCGTGTTTGTTTGTTTGTTTGTTTGTCTACTGTGTCAGGCCAGGATCACTGACACCCACGGTACTGATACTCTCATACTATCACGGTGATCATATTGTTGAATGTTGTTGACTTAAAAATAATCATGATGCAGTCATGTCTACAGTAGAACTCACCACGACCTTTGAAGGACTTGAACCCTATTAAAAGCTATTAAACCAAGATAACACTCAATGAAAACGGCTCAACTATGTTACATCAGATCTTCTCTGGTTAAATACACACTGCACTTGTGTCTGTTTTACCTGTGCAATGAGCAATGAGCTGGTATTATAGTTTCAGTTGGGTGAACGATTATAAATTAACATAAAGGTAACAATACTGTGGGCTTTTGTTTTGAAATGAGACAATAGTCTGCTTATTGTTAACCAGCGTTCTTGAAAATGAGAAGCTTAATGACTTAACACGGTTTAGAAATAATTTCTTCATATTTTTTGGTACAAAAGTACCAATATTTCCAAACACCTAAATTAGCTAATAATTTATGACATGTTACAAAACTATATTTTCTAGAATTTCAGAGAATACTTTAAATATTGGCGGTTATTTTTTACACAGTAGTGACGTCAACTAGGCAATGGCCTATACTTCTAACATACACTATTTGTAGAGGTCACGCGTCAATGGTGAGCGCACTGAGTATTGTGTATAGGAAAACGGACAGTAACTACAGTATGTATGGCCTACTACTAGTATATAAAGTAAATCCGAACTGGTTTGCAGTTTGCTGAAGGTCGAATTCGTAGGGACACGCGCATAAGTTATACAAATTAGCTCTGCAGATCGCAGAACTGTGTGCATAGTTTACCACCACTCTGCCTAGCTATATAGTTATGTACAATACTGTATGAGTTTCTTATGAGTGCATGTCCATCTTAATAATAAGTCAGTTCGTACTTTTCATAAACTACTTTTTGAATCATAACTTTCGTGACCGAGGATATCTTGCAACCACGTGGCGCTTCGTCTGGCAAATTCTTAATGAATAAATTCGCTTCACGTAATGAGTAAGTCGTACTTAATTAGTCAGTTTTACCTCCGAGTAATGAAACACTCTAACATGATCATGATTGGTCAATTTGGCTCCACGGAGCAAAAAGTCAGCTACGCGTAGCAGCTCCACGTTGTGGCGGTTGCGGCCTACCATATCAGTATCCCATATGATATTTCTATTGCAAGAAAATTTTATTTGTTGTCAGGTTTTATCTTAAATACACTAACTGGAAATTAAATACACTAATTAGTGAGGACCGGTATTTTGCTGTGGATATGTTTAACTGCAATTTGCGGGTAAAAATTTGAAATCCTGAGTAAAAATTTTGATCATATTCAACTCTTTGAGAAAAAATTTATATAAAAGAATGCATGTAAAATCCAGCTGCAATACAATGTACATTATTGACACACTATCACTCTCTTTATCTACGGCAATAATAGAATATCGATTTCAATCGAATTGAATACGATGCTCAGTTTTGAGTTTGTAGTTGACTACTAAGCGATCGATTGCTAGCCAATCAGATAGAACTCCTTTTCTTGCGTTCGGTGAAATACCAGTCGCCCGTCGCTCACCAACGGAGTATTAAATTTATATTTATCGAATAGGAAGTCGACACTGTGTCCTGTTGATGAAGGTGAGGGGATTGATCTGTGAAAACAAGCACGGGGTATACTGTGGTACCCAGATACACATCAAAATGTAGCAATGCTAATAGCAATGCTAGACACTCCTTCTCAATTGTGGAGTAATTTCTCTGGTGCTTGTTGAATTTCCTTGAAAAGTAACAAATGGGGTGATCTATTTGATCTTCACCCTCCTGCATCACAACACCTCCACAGCCTATGTCACTGGCATCAACAGTCAACTTGAACTGCTTCTGAAAATCAGGTGCAGTAAGTACTGGTGAACTCATGAGTATTGATTTGACTTTGTGAAAAGCATTTTCACACTGTTCTGACCAAATGAATTTTGCATCTTTCTTCAACAAATCAGTCAAAGGACTTGCTATTTCTGAAAAATTTGGACAGAACTTTCTATAATAGCCAACCATTCCTAGAAATCTCATGAGTGCCTTCTTGTTTACAGGTGTGGGGTATTGCTCAATTGCTTCAACTTTGGCTTTAATAGGTTTCACCTGACCTTGACCTACAACATATCCCAAGTATGTGACTGTGGCATGGCAAAACTCACTTTTTACCAGATTGACTGTCAATTGTACCTCAGACAGCTTCTTAAACAATTGATGGAGTTGTTCCATGTGTTGTTCCCAAGTTTGACTGTAAACAATCAAATCATCTACATACGCTTCACATCCCTCTATGTCTGCCACAATTTGATTTACCATTCTCTGAAATGTTGCTGGTGCATTTTCAACCCGAATGGCATAACTTTGTATTGGTAAAGACCAAATGGTGTACAAAAAGCAGAAATCTCTTTGGCACGGTCTGTGAGCGGAACCTGCCAGTACCCTTTCAAAAGATCAAATTTGCTAACAAATTTTGCATTCCCAATTTTGTCAATGCAATCATCAATTCTTGGAATTGGGTACGAGTCTGTCTTGGAATGAACATTTGCAGCTCTCATGTCTGCAACCAATCGGTATGAACCATCAGGCTTGGGAACAAGTATACACGGTGAACTCCATTCACTACTACTTGGTTCTATGATATCATTGTCTAGCATATAATTGATCTCATTTTTGAGATGTTCCATTTTCAATGGATTGACTCTGTAAGGATGCTGCTTGATTGGTTTTGTATCACCAACATCTACATCATGAAATGCAGCATTTGTTCTACTTGGTGTATCAGGAAATATATTGTCAAATTTGTGAATCAAATTTGCAATTTGACTTTTGTTGATCTTGAGAAAGATGACCTAACTTTGAGTCCAAATTAGTGAGCACATCAGAATTGTTCAATTTTACATTATACTCTTTGTGCTCCAGCTCTTTATCCTGGTCAAATGTGACATCAGAATTGTCATCTTTACTCTTGTCTACATTGGCGATTTTGTCTACATCGGCATGTTTGTCTACATTATCAGCATGTTTTACTGTACACACAGGTTTTGAAATGCCACTGTCACTTCTTTCAACATACTCTTTGAGCATATTTATGTGGCATAACTGCCTGCTCTTGCGTCTACCAGGAGTCTTGATAATATAATCTACTTCACCCACTTTTGACTCTACCTCACATGGGCCATGATATCTGGCTTGTAATGGGTGTCCTGGAATTGGAAACAGTACTAGAACTTTGTCACCTGGTTTGAACACTCTTTCTTTGGCATGTTGATCATACAATTGTTTCATTTTGGCCTGACCCTGTTTCAAGTTTTCTTTGGCGATATCAGTTGCTCTGTTAAGCCTATGCTTAAAATTGGAGACATAATCCAATAAATTGATGTCTGATTTCTCATTGAGCCACTTTTCTTTCAACAACTTTAAGGGCCCGCGCACTGTGTGTCCAAACACTAACTCAAAAGGACTAAATCCTAAAGTTTCCTGAACAGCTTCCCTAGCAGCAAACAACAACAAGTGTACTCCCTCATCCCAGTCCCTCTGAAATTCCAAACAGTATGTCCTGATCATGTTTTTCAATGTTTGGTGGAATCTTTCTAGTGCACCTTGTGATTCTGGATGGTATGCACTTGAGGTATACTGTTCTATACCTAATTGATACATGACCTGCTGAAATACTCCAGAAGTAAAGTTTGATCCTTGGTCTGACTGTATGGACTTGGGGAGCCCCACAAATGTGAAGAACTTGGTTAAAGCTTTCACTATAGTCACTGCTTTAATATTTCTCAAGGGTATGGCTTCAGGAAAGCGTGTTGACGCCAGCACATAATTGTCAGAAGGTATTGATTACCTGACTTAGTCTTTGGTAGGGGCCTACACAATCAATAATAACCCTACTAAATGGTTCATCAAAGGCTGGAATTGGCTTTAATGGAGCAGGAGGTATTTTCTGATTTGGCTTCCCTACTACTTGGCATATGTGACATGTTTTGCAATATTCAGAAACATCTTTTCTGAGAGTGGGCCACCAGAAATGTCTCAGAATTCTTTCATGAGTTTTCTTAACACCCAAATGCCCTGCCATGGGACTATCATGTGCTATGTTAATAACTTCAGTGTGGTAGACTTTTGGTACCACAATTTGGTGTACTACCTTCCACTCTTCATCGGCAGGTGCATCAGGGGCCGCCATTTTCTCATTAGCACATCATCTTGTTTGTAAAAACAGACAGAATTTTGTTCTGCTTCTTCTAGGGTCAATGCCCTTTGATTGATCTCTTTGAGTTCTGGGTCATTTTGTTGCTCCAGAATCAGCTTGTCATGACTTAATGGGTCTTTCATGGTTTCCTCAATTTGTTCATGCTCAGAGGCTGTGTCATTTTGAGGGGTCTTTTTTTCCCCTGGAGAAGGAAGTTTATCTTCTTTCTCATTCAACTTTGACACAAAAGTGTCTTCCAAATTGTAGCCTATGTCATCAATTTGGTTGTCCTCAATTGTTTCTAATGAGGCCTTCTTACTCATTGCCCGTGTCACTGCACATGCAGGAAATATCTCCTTTTCCTCACTATTGTCATCCTGTAAACAGGGCTTATCTGTAACTATTGGGTCAGGAAAAACCTTCCCCCCTGCCAAATCATTTCCTAGCAACATCGACACTCCCTTGACTGGCAATTCATGCCTAACTCCTATGGTTACAGGACCAGAAACCAAGTCAGATGTCAAGTTAATTTTGTGAAGAGGTACACTAAGTATTTCCATCCCAATACCCTGGATCAAAGCATTACCAGCTGAACTATCCTCATTAAAGGGCAAAGTTCCTTCCAGAATCATAGACCGTGCACAACATGTGTCTCGCACTATCTTAATGGGCTTTGGACTACCATTATCACCTAGTGATACTACTCCCTCTAACACAAATGGTTCAAATTCTTCACACACCTTGTCTGTCTCACCTCCCTTTTGTGGGAATTCTTGTTTCTTGATTTGACTGACTTGTTTCTTTGACTCAAGTGACACTGCACATCCTACAGTATTACTAGCAGTTTGCTGCTGTTTTTGTGCATCTTGTTCGGCTTTTAAGGTCCGACACGTGGTCACTGTATGTCCTGGTTTCTTACAGAAATTGCAAAATAATTGGGATTTAAATTCAGTCCCACCTGTTGGTCTGGTATCTGAACTCCATGGGGTCCCTCTACCACCAGCACTATGCTGTGAATTAGACCAGGATCTGTGATTGGACTGAGATCTCCCTTCTTGTGTACCACCCTGATTTGCTCTAGGTTGGTTTTGGCTGAACCTGTTTGAATAACTTCTGTTATGACTAAATCTACTCGCATTCAACTTGTGCGTTAAGCCATAATCGTCAGCCATCGTCGCCGCGTCACTTAGCGTTTTAATTTTGCTAGCACTTTCACCCAAATGGGTTTTAATGTCAACGTGGACACATTTCTTGAACTCTTCTATAAGAACCAATTGCTTAAGTTGGCCGAAAACATCTTTGACTTCTTTTGAACCAAGCCACCTGTCAAACATTTGTTCTTTTACTCTAGCAAATTCTACATGGGTTTGATCTGCTTGCTTTCTTGAATCTCTGAACTTTTGTCTGTATGCTTCAGGCACCAGTTCATAGGCCTTAAGGACTGCCTTTATGACTTCTTCATAATTATTACACTTCTCTATTGGTAGAGCTGAGTAAGTTTCCTGGCCTTCCCCACAAAACTACTTTGTAACAGTAGGGTCCAATGCTCTGGAGGCCATTTCAAATTTGTAGCTACCTTTTCAAAATGTTGGAAATACTCGTCAACATCTTTTTCTTTGAATTTAGGCACAAGCTTTACATACTTTGTAACATCAAACCCTGACTTTGAGGAGAAACTTGATGAGTATTTGTCACCTAGCTTTGCCAACTTTTCTTGTTCAAACTTGTACTTTTCTTCAATTTCTTTTTCTTTCAAATGTGCTTCCATTTGTTTGTCCTTTTCTTCCATTTCTAGTTTTTGTTTTTCAAGTTCCAATTTTGCTACCTTTTCCTTTTCTTCTGTTTCTAATTTGTGGTGCTCAAGCGCCATCTTTTCTTGGCGCGCTTTGTCTTCCATTGCTAGTTTTTGTTTTTCAATATCTAGCCTTTCTTGTTTTTCTTTATTTTCATTCTCTAACTTGATCATTTCCAATTTTTCCTTTTGGTCCATTTCTATTTTCCTCAGTTCTAACTGAATTTCCAACTCTTTCAATTTAACTGCCGAGTCCCCACCAATTTCAGTTTCTACTTCAAGTTTCTCTTCCAAATAGGATTCATCAAAAATGTCCTCCCCGACCAAAACATCAATCAATGCATTTTTGATTATTTGCTTTCTTGTAGCTTGTTTTACTTTCAAGTCATAATGTTTGGCAAATGCTAATAAAGCAGGCTTCTTCAACTCATCAAACTTCTCCCAATTTATAGTTTCAAGAAACTCTTCTGCTTTGAACTCTGCCATACTGTACTTTCACTTTCAAGACTCAGTAAATTAATGTTAACTTTTTCACAGTGTACTTCCCGGACGAGCCCCCAATTTTGTTACGAGTCGTACTTGACTCAAGGCCAAAATCACCTTTTACCCGAACTCACACGAATGCACAACACAAATACACTGTTTGATTATGCTAACAAAATCTAAGTCTTTAATTGAAAGCACGTTATTATTGGTACAATATATGACAACAAATGCACATACACAATAATCAAATATAATCACTCTTTAACTATTTAGTACTTAGCCAGCATTCTTCTTCTTGCTGATCATAAAGTTCTTGCAATGTTCTGGACGGCTGATGTATATATCCTTAATCACTTGTCCTGCGAAAATCAGCGAAGTCCTTTGTACACTTGCATTGATAAATCCTTGCATGTATAAAATCCTTATACTTAAAATGGTGCTCTCCAAACACGTTTATAACTCCTTGCGCAGTTCTCCTATACTAAACTCCTTGCGCCGTTCTCCAATACTAAACTCCTTGCGCAGTTCTCCAATGCTAAACTCCTTGCGCCGTTCTCCAATACTAAACTCCTTGCGCAGTTCTCCAATGCTAAACTCCTTGCGCAGTTCTCCAAATCTCTTTACTCCTTGCTGCTTTCTCCAAACTTGGTGCTATTTCCACCCCTCACACAATATCTTCAGGAAGCAGGACCGCGATGCAGTTGTCCACACTCATCTTGACAGTTGCGTTGAATCAAAATACCAGACTTCAGCAAGTCGACAGAAGAATATATATTCCTTTCTTGGAAGTACGTTCTTTGACGTATTCTAGATCTTCTCCGACAACACTGGCAAATAGTAGTTCTTTGACTACATAAAATATTTCTGGTTTGCAATTTCCTTTCTTTGAAGGAATTGGACTGTAAGCATATTAGCTAGCTAGCCCAGATCAACACTATAAACTGTGACAATAATTGTGTTTACATTTTCTTATATATCAAGCAGGGGGAAATCCCAAATATTAATAGACAAATGTTATCTTGGAAATTCCCAAGCCTTAATTATAACATTAACCTTTCTCATTACATCACTTCCTGAGGGGAAATCCCATTACATCACTTCCTGAGGGGAATCCATATATGATGTCATCTTTACTTTACAAGCTCAGGGGGTTTCGAAATATTCCAAATTAAATATGATTCAACTTGTTTTGTTCAATTTGAGAGGGGAATTCCCCCAAAATGTCATCACTCATGTAACTTTGTGAACAAAGATAAATAATCAAATTAAATTACTCAGGGCACATCACACGATTCAGACTACAAAAATTGTGACGAAAGTTTCATCTCATACTAAACAGAAAAATAGGAAAGTTAGCATCTTCGCGCTTTCCAACGTATAACCTTAAATGTGGCGGTATTATAATACACTATCGCTAGGCCCCTCTACCAGGATGTAATTGGCTAAGTAGTACCAGTATTTTAGAACCACCATATAGCCTTAAAATTGTCGGGTACCTGGACTTTTCCCCAGGGACTTTTCATGCACACTCAGTGGTGATTAAAAATGAAAAGGTAGGCCTATTAAATTAAAGTGAAATTAATGTGTTAATTTATCTCTTTCTATAGGAAAAGACTGAAATCAGCAGCTGAAAATATTTGTATTGAACAGTGTTTGTAATATGATCAGCACGACAAACAGTCTGCAAAGGAGACTATTCTCTGAAATTTTGTAAAAATTTTCGTAACAAAATGCTCCAAAAATCACACTTTCCGTCCGAATTTTCCTAGCTAAATAAGTAACAATCATGAACGATCATGCAAAGATCGCTCACTCAAATTACCAGATCCATTGCTCAAACGATGTAGCAAGAGAAAGTAAAAAACATAGAAATCTGGATCATGACTATAGTTCATTTGTTTGCAAATGAGCTAAAAACCTTTATAATTGTCTTCTGTATTTTATTAACAGGATATGTTTGAAATTGTTTCTGGATGGATCAACTATGACTTGGAGCAACGTAAACAGTTTGCAATTATCTTCCTCAAAAGATTCAAGCTTGGATTGCTTCCCTCTGACACACTACAGAAAGCCTTGGATGATGGAATTACAACGATTCCCGAGTGTAAAGAACAACTAGAATTAGTGATAACCATAAAAACCAAAAGTGACTACTTGACTGCCTTTCCGCCTTACATCACCTATCCAAAATCCCACTGGTTTTCGGAAATTTCTGAAAACACACTAAAAGCGGTAAGTGATTTATCTTTAAACTGAAATGCCATACTAAATAGTATACAAACTGAAATACCATACTTGATAAAACTGAAATACCATCCTTGATAGTATACAAATATTGAATGTTTGAGTTGAGCAACACCCACACCTGGAAAGCGGTGAGTTAAGGTGATCACCCTGCCAGAAACTTAACGCTATACATATGCTCCTGTTCTCAGCATTGCCATGGTAGCTCTGCATGAGTGCAATTGAAAATCAACTGCCCTTGGGTGAAGTGCAATATTATACAAATATTAACTGTATGTCTATGAGTGTGATGCTTGAAATATAATCACGAGGTGAGAGATGGATTGTTCATTCCAGAAGCTGGAACAGGGAGTGGAATGGAACAATAAATCTTTCACCGAGTGATTACATTTCGACCATTACACAAATTTTAAGACAGTTAATATTTGTTTTATATTGCTCGTACATAAATTATATTTCGAAAATACTATTTAATGTAGGAAATACATTTTTTCATCAACATTGCTGTGATTACACTTCACATTTTAAGGCCCACCCCATAACTAAATCGGTGAGTCTAATAGTCAGCGCATGGCTTGGCGCAGGCGCACTACGGCGCAGTACTACTATGATGGCAAAAACTATAACACAGAGAGGCCGATGGTAAAAATGATAATTGGTAATCAACCAATGAACTGTCTAGAATTTATGTATGAGTGATATTAAATATAATAGCCTTTAGCAGCTGATGCTAAAAATAGCAAAAATAATCATTTAGTTATTGCCAATCAACTGACAAGAATCTTTGCATGAGTTTTATATCTATACTAGGCGGTTACCCGTATTTGGCAGTTCTCGGCTGTCGCGATTACCTGGCTGTTGGTGACTGTACTCACCAAGTTTTATGCCCATAGGACAGTTTTTACTAATTTGACCTCAGATGACCCCTTGTGACCTCGAAATGACTTTCCAAAATTTGGCTCTAAATGTTGACTGTACCCACCATGTTTCATGACCATACAACAGTTTTTAGTAATTTGACCTTGGATGACCCCAAAATGACCGTCCAAACATTTGACTCTAAAAGTTGATTGTACCCACCAAGTTTCATGCCCACACGACATTTTTTTCTAATTTGACCTAAGATGACCACTGGGTGACCCCGGATGACCCCAAAATGACCGTCCAAAAATTTGACTCTAAAAGTTGACTGTACCCACCAAGTTTCATGCCCATATGACAGTTTTTACTAATTTGACCTCAGATGACCCCTGGATGACATCGGGTGATCTTGGCCCACTAACCGAAACAAACTTGTTCTGTCTGAGGTCCAGATGCACCCACCCACCAAGTTTGAGGAACGTGCGACCCCTAGTCTCCGAGAAAATAGGCGGAAAACAGTTTTTACTAATTTGACCTCAGATGACCCCTGGGTGACCTTGACCACTATCCAATACAAACTTGTTCCGTCTTAGGTCAAGATGCACCTACCCACCAAGTTGCATGCCCATATGACAGTTTTTACTAATTTGACCCCTAGATGACATCTGGTGACCTTGACCCACTAACCAATACAAACTTGTTCTGTCCCGGGTCAAGACGCACCCACTCGTCAAGTTTGAGGAACGTGCGACCCCCAGTCTCTAAGAAAAACATTTTTTACTAATTTGACCCCTAGATGACCTTGGGTGACCTTGACCCACTAACCAATACAAACTGGTTCTGTCTGGGGTCAAGATGCACCCACCACAAGTTTGAGGAACGTCGACCCTAGTCTCCGAGAAAATAGGCGGACAGACAGACAGACACACAGATAGACGATGCGTATTATTATATAGATAATTAATACTGGTAGTCTGTCCCTCTGTCTGTCTGTGACTCTGTCTGGCCGCCTATTTTCTCGGAGACTGGGGGTCGCACGTTCCTCAAACTTGGTGGGTGGGTGCAGCTTGGTATGAGGAAGAACGAGTTTATATTTTTTAAGGTCAAAGGTTAAGGCCAGGGTCAAGTTCAATTGAAGTCTAATTTCAAACACTTTAAATGGTAAATCTAGCCATGCCAATGTGTTGACCTTGGACTCTCAAACAAAAGTTTCCACGGTGACCTTTTCGTCAGACCTACGGTTAAGAGGTCAAAGGTCAAGAAAGGTAAAAATTTCAAATTGCCCCTATAGCGCTGAAACTTGGTGGGTGGGTGGACCTTGGACTAACAAACAAAAGTTAGACCTACGGTGAAGAGGTCATAGGTCAAAAAGCAGAGATGCCAATGGGTTATGAAAAAAAAATCTGAAATTTGCGAACGTAGGGAGCAAAGCGACCTAAGTGTCGCGCCCACGGCGGGGGGTCCAAGGGCCCGCTTAAGGGCCCCTGGTGGGGTCCAGGGGCAAAGGCCCGGCGAAGCCAGAGGGTTTCTACACATTTTACACTGCAGGAGACACCATTTCTGAGGGTAAAATTACATTCAAATGGATTAAAAAATAAGGTTATTTTGAGAAAACAAGCCTAGATAGCAGTATTGAAGATTATCTATTATACATGTAATATTCTTCAAGGCTTGTTTTCTCAAAATTATACCATAAAAATCATACCATATGCCCAGGCAATTTTAGCAGAATTAGCACCCCAAAAGGCCATTTTTAACATAAAAACCAGTTTTAGACTTTTTTGAAAAAATGCTTCCTTCATCCCAAAAAAGTGGTTTTAAATGTTCAGTTTCCTATATAGGCCAATAGTATTAGCTATAACCCTTACATTTCTCATAACAAGCTGATTTTTTCAGGATAGGTCTAGGGACATGTGTAGAATCAAATTCCAAAAGTCCCTGAAAATCCCCCTTGTGCTTCTTTCAAAATCCAAGATGGCGTCCAAAATGGCCGCCATTTTCAGTTTTTATCATAACTTTGCCCCCAGACATGTTAAAATCACAAACAAAGCATCTTAATATATGTTTTGAGGTACAAGGAATGTTTTAAAAACATTTTCAAGAGGTTTCAATGATCCTAAGTAGCCAAAATCCAAGATGGCGTCCAAAATGGCCGCCATTTTCAGTTTTTATCATAACTTTGCCCCCAGACATGTTAAAATCACAACAAAGCATCTAAATATATATTTTGAGATACAAGGAATGTTTTAAAAACATTTGCAAGAGGTTTCAATGATCCTAAGTAGCCAAATTCCAATATGGTGGACAAAATGGCCACCTTTTTAGTAAGTAAAATTAGTTTTCAACCAGACATGTGTTTCAGATGTGTTAATTGGCATTGGAGAAAGTTCAAAACTCATGATTTGTAAGCAGACTTATAATGCACATCATCCAAATTCACTACCATTATTACCATCATTATTTTACAATATTGATTCAGTGCTTTTATCCGGGGGACACTTCAATTTGAAATGGATATAGGTGTAGGGCTGGCACTTTCGCACCAAGGGGCATTCGGTGAGAGCAAAATGTAAAAATATGGGGTCATTGGGTGAGAGCATGATTTTTGGCATTCGGTGAGAGCAAAATGTAAAAAATATGGGGTCATTGGGTGAGAACATGACCTTTTTAAATGGAATCTTTGGGTGAGAACCGAAACAGCACCACAGAAACATCAAAAATCAAATTTCTAGCTCTAAATGGCTTCAAATTTCTTTGTTTGTTCAAAATAAGTAACAAAATTAGTGATAAATGAAAGTTGCTGTTCAAATTGAACTTGTAAGGGTCTTTGGGTGACAGATCAAATGGAAAAATAAGGGTTCTTCCAGTGACAGAGCATGTGTTCTTAAAAAATATGGGGTCTTTGGGTGACAGCGATGCTGAAAAGGGGTCTTAACAGCCCTACATACGTGTCACCTCCACCAAGTTGGAGTGCCCCCCGGGGGCTTTTATCATGTGTACAATACAATAGTTACCATTATTTTCTATTTGCCTCCAAAAGAGCTGAGCTCATGCCAAGATTGCTTAAGCCTATGTTCACATCGGTATCCCCGTGATGTAATGCAATCAAATGGTACACCTTAAACTTATCAACTTGCACTGTGCCTTCGGCATTAATGTTCTTCAATGCTGGTTCGGTCTCCTCCTCATTGTCCCCAACTAGTACAGGTGCTGTGTTGCTGCAAGACTGCCCACAGCATTTGCTGCACATCAATGTACAGAAGAGTCTCAAGTTTCCTGCAGCTGCATGTTATGTTGTGGCAGCCATCTTGTTTGCATCCACATGATATCATGTTGAGCAATGTGTCTGGTGCAACAGCGAGTTCTGTTTCTACTGGAACAAGAATTCCATCTTGTGATCTACATCCCCAGTCAGTTGGACTTAGGTTGTTCCCCATCCATTCTTGAACCGTGAGGAAAGTGCCATATCCATCAAATACAACAATCGGGTGGGCTCCATAATGCTTTAGCATGTGTGATGTGTAATTCAACATATGCCTGGCAGCTTGGAATGCTCAGTGAACAATTTCAACAGAAGGCCCAGGGAACTCTTTGGCGGTTTAAGCATTAAGGTCATCTTCAAAGAGAGAAGGTGGCTGAGGACCTAGTTCGTACGTAAAGAACGACGCTCAGAGCTGTTGTTCAGTACACATGGGATTCTATTAAATAATAGAGTCGGATTCACTTCTACTTGTTGTCCCCTAACTCGCACCATCTTGTCCTTTGCTCCAATCGTAGTAACCTTGTCATTTCGGCGTAAGGCAATGTTTGTAAACTTCGTACCCGTTATTTCTAATGCTGACTTCGTGCCAACTTCCACCAGCTCTATCACAGTTAGCGGATGAATCTGCTACAGTCTCAGTTGACACAGATACCAGACGATCCAGTCCATACCCAGCAAAGGGGGGATGTGCCTTCAACCAACCAACAAAAACTTTATGATCCCTTATGTTCCCGCCGTATACTACTAACACCCGTGAACTGCTCTAAAGCATCACAAACTGGGGCACATCGAGAAAGTGTGTGGACCCACTTGGTTAATGTACTGTCTGTGATGCCGCGACCATGTGTCATTCACCCTGATGTCTTCAAAGTCCACAACAAAAACTGCTCAATGGTTTGGTCAGAGAAGTTTCCACCCCAGAAAAAATCTAGACGTCGGATGGTGAAATATCCCTTGTCTGTGAACAGTTGGTACTCATCTGCGGGCATGTTTTTCCCCAAGACTGCGTCTGTTGTAAATACAACCTTGCAGATTTGGCATAGTGGAGATTGCCCTGCAGCGTGGAAGTGAGGCATCATCTCTCTCATGCAGTAGAGGTGGAGCTTCCAATTCCCTGTTCTTTCAGCTCTAATGAAATGCCGAATAAGGTCCACCTGTCTGATGTATTGCACCCACAGCTTCCCAATTCTGCTTTCACCTGCTTTGATGTCTTCACGCTATTACAGGCTGTGACACAGTCTCAGCCATTTATCGCCGAGGAAAGCGCAAACCCTTCTACATGGTGAATAAGAAACATGAATATGACTTGTCGCCGAGGAAAGCGCAAGAATGGATGGGGAACAACCTAAGTCCAACTGACTGGGGATGGAGATCACAAGATGGAATTCTTGTTCCAGTAGAAACAGAACTTCCTGTTGCACCAGACACATTGCTCAACATGGTATCATGTGGATGCAAACAAGATTTAACAACATGACATGCAGCTGCAAGAAACTTGAGACTCTTCTGTACATTGATGTGCAGCAAAAGCTGTGGTCAGTCTTGCAGCAACACAGCACCTGTACTAGTTGGGGACAATGAGGAGGAGACCGAACCAACATTGCAGAACATTAATGCCGAAGACACAGTGCAAGTTGATTAAGTTTAAGGTGTACCATTTGATTGCATTACATCACGGGGATACCGATGTGAACATAGGCTCAAGTCATCTTGGCATGAGCTCAGCTCTTTTGGAGGCAAATAGAAAATAATGCTAACTATTGTATTGTACACATGGTAAAAGCACTGAATCAATATTGTAAAATAATGGTAGTGAATTTGGATGATGTGCATTATAAGTCTGCTTACAAATCATGAGTTTTGAACTTTCTCCATCTTAAACACTTCTTAGGCGGTCATTTTGGACGCCATCTTGTATTTTGGCTTTATATCTAGGTATTGAAATCCTTTGAGTACATTTTGAATATATCCATCATTTTGTCCATTGTACCTCAAAACCTATGTGAGATATTTTGTATATGTATTTAACATGTCTGGTTGAAAACTAATTTTACTTGCTAAAATGGCAGCCATTTTGGCCGCCATCTTGGATTTTTGCTACTTAGGATCATTGAAACCTCTTGCAAATGTTTTTAAAACATTCCTTGTACCTCAAAACATATATTTAGATGCTTTGTTTGTGATTTTAACATGTCTGGGGGCAAAGTTATGATAAAAACTGAAAATGGCGGCCATTTTGGACGCCATCTTGGATTTTGAAGGAAGCACAAGGGGGATTCTCGGGGACTTTTGGAATTTGATTCTATACATATTCCTGGACCTATCCTGAAAAAATCAGCATGTTATGAGAAATGTTAACATTTTTATGACATACGAGCTTATACTATTGGCCTAATACTTTTGTACATGTACATGAGAGACATTTTCCAAAGTATTTTTTTGGCCTAATAACATGGCCTACATGGCTGAAATGGATATATATACTGTGCCAATAAAGTATCCTTACACTTGGAAAAATGATCACAATTTCAAAACTGGACAATATTGGGGTAAATTTGTTTTTTTAATAGATGCACTATCTAATCCTGCACATTATGACACCACATTGAATCCAATGTGACCTCAAGAAGTAAAGTTACAAGCAATTGAATAGACGAAGGTCCAGTTTTAAAAGTGACAAACTGGCCTATACAAGGCGCAAAAAGATTCCAACAAAGAGACAACACAGTTTCTTCAATGGAGCGTTATTTAAAGCAGTTTTTATTTCAGTTTTTACTTCTTTGTACTTTTCATAACTTTCATTTTCTTTGTCAGTTCTTTTGTTTCAGTTTTCTTTTGTTCCTTTTGTTTTAAATTAAAGCCAAACTCATAAATTAGCCATTCACCACTCTCAAACCAGATGTCTAGTCTGTGGAGTTTTGAATAGGCCAGTTTGTCACTTTTAAAACTGGACCTTTGTCTAATCAAATGCTTGTAATTTTGCTTCTTGAAGTCACATTGGATTCAATGTGGTGTCATAATGTGCAGGATTAGCTAGTGCATCTATTAAAAACAAATTTACCCCAATATTGTTCAGTTTGGGAATTGTGATTATTTTTCCAACTGTAAGGATACTTTATTGGCGCAGTATATACGAGGGGGTATCCAAAAGTTTTTGACATCACCCAGAAGCGAAGGAGCTATATCGATGAAATTTTGTCAGTGTAATTACTGGTCCTTCTCTACATTATGGTCCAAAAATGGTCTCATAAGTATGTTTACTATTTTTACAGGTGGCGCTAGATGGGCAGTAGGCACATAACCTGTAAAATGGTGAAAATTGAGGCATGCAGCATGATTAAGTTCCTGCATTTGAAGGGTTAGGCCTACAATGCTCAGAAAATCTATGATGAAATGAAAGCTATCCGCTACGGTGATGATTGCTCATCATATGGCACTGTTGCTTTTTGTAAAAGGAATTTCCAAACTGGCCACATGTCCCTCACAGATGAGCCAAGAAGTGGAAGTCCATCACTTTCGGATGATGCGGCCACAGTGAAGAATTCAAGAAAGTAAAGAAAGTAAACATACTTATGATACTATTTTTGTCAGTGTAATTACTAGTCCTTATGTACATTATGGTCCAAAAATGGTCTCATAAGTATGTTTACTTTCTTTACAGGTGGCGCTAGATGTAGGCGCATAACCTTTTCATGATAAGATCCTCCACTTTCTTGAATTTCTTATACAGAACCATGAGCCATTTATTTGGGATTGCACGTAACACGGCCTGTCTGATCGTAAAACAAGTAATTTATGTAAGCTTTAATATGTTGAGCATGCTGTGGACTGAAATATTTTTTAGCATGTAGACCTAAATAAGATAATGTGAATAAGAGATGTAGCATTCTAAAATGGTAAAGGAATTTTTTGGACCGTGTACATACAACTTTCTTCCACTCACTGGGAAAATTGCAATGAAGATAAGACTAATCAGTTACTTGATATATATCTTAAAATGTGTGCATTAACTATAATGTCATACCAACTAAACCTCAATTTCATCAAATTTAGAATGGCGCTACAACTTTCTTTCACTCACTCAACTATCAACTATACATGTTGTTTAAAACCACTACATGTTATGATAATATATATTTATAATATAGAAAGATACAAGTTTCCTCTCTCCTCCCAAAAATTATAGATATTGAAACAGTTGGTGTTTATTTGTTATTCATTACAGATACTACTTCACATTGGAGGGAAGGGCATGCCCAACAATGACATCAGATACTACAATACATCTGGCTGGAAGGGCCTGCATTGGATCAAAGAATTTCCAGAAAGAATCCGATATCATAGCACTGTAGCTGTCAATGGTCACCTCTGTGTAGCTGGTGGTATGGGACGAAGTTGGGGAAGATACAAAGGTTTCGGTATTTGTCTGAGCAGCTTTTATTGCTATGACAGTATCCAACAAGCCTGGAAATCCTTAGCTTCCATGACCACAGCAAGAGCAAACTTTGCCATAGTTCATATGGATGATTTTGTTTATGCCATAGGAGGTAAGCAAAACCACTCAGTTTTGTCAAGTGTGGAATGCTACAGCTTGGTTCAGGAATCTTGGCAGTCCATTGCACCATTAGCAGTTGGTGTTACAGACCCATCAGCAATCACCTATAAGGGGAAAATACTTGTTTATGGTTTGAAGAGTTGGTACTCAGGATACGTCTTACAGATCTTCTCACCACACAAGACTGGATCAAATCCAGGAGGAAATTGGAGTATTGCACTAGATGATCAAAAGCATGCAGCAAGGTCCACTAATACCCCAAAGTATGTCCTCACTGTACAGAATGACAAGGTCTACAGAATTACTTATGAAGATACCAATGACAACAAACAGGTGGTATGCGTTACAGAGCTTCAATGTGACTTTGATCATGAGCTGCCATATGTTCATATTGGAGCTACTGAAGACCAATCGAATTTGCGCACAATCCTTACAACAACCTTCAACACTGGCTCTGATTCCACATCTGCTGGACATAATATTTTCTCCATCAACAGAGAGCTGTATGCCAATGTCTTGGGATATATTTACAAGATGGGTATCACAAATTTAGAAGATGTGAAGGAGTATGATAACAAGAACAAAATTCGCCAGCTTGCTTTAGAAGATAATGCTGGATGTGTCACACAACTTACAATACCACAATAAGACGTTTTTAATGGAAAATATTCTCAAACGTAGCAGCTGCAACTATTTTTTAACTTATCCCACATATAACAATCAATCTGAAATGAAACCTGCTTTTTGGATTTACATAAAATGGATTGCTAAGTGGTCCTTCCAACTATGCTGGCTGCCAACGAAAAAGTATCAATACACATCAACTAATTGGTAATGCAAATATTCAATTTAACAATACAGAGTATAAACCTTTCATTTTAGATATGAACTCAGTGTAATGAGTGCAACCAAGGACATGCCTGAAAAATGTAGAGTGAATATGTCCATAACTCTTTAATATCTTAAAATTAGATTATGAAGTGAACAAAAATTAAATCTTCAATTTTTTGTAAATTTCCTTAAATGATTCTTACCATTCGGTTCTAGTACCAGAGACTCCATATCCGCAAAAAAACATTACAAATCAAAAAAAAAAAAAAAATTTAAACAATCTATTTAATTTAAACAGCATAACTTTTTTCTGTTTAAATGTATAGCAAATTAAAAGAAATCAGCAGCCTTAAGGGGTGGGGTATGAACGTTTGGACAGCATTTATTGTGGGACATTAGAGCACATCAGACATATCGAATTGCATTCTGAATACGAAGAATGTCCTTCTAATATCAAATAATTTTGATTTTTGAAATTGCAATGTAATACACATTTTATGGCAAATGATTAAAATTGATATTTTTGATATTTAACAGTACTCAAGTAAACTTTATAAATCTGATGATTTATACTTAAAGTGTATATAGGTGGGATGAAAAGCCGACGATCAATTGAAAATTTTGACCTTTCGTATTGAAGATATGGATTTTTTTCCCAAAACACCAAAATAAATTAGGTCTTTTTGGGAAAAAAATCCATATCTTCAATATGAAAGGTTAAAATTTTCAATTGATCGTCGGCTTTTCCTCCCAGCTATCATACACTTTAAAAATATATCATTAGAATAATAAAATTTACTTCGAGGACTGTTATATATCAAAAATGTGAAAAATATCAAATTTTAATAATTTGTCATAAAATTTGTTTATATCGTGAATTTCAAAAAATGAAAATTATTTGATATCAGAAAGACATTCTTCGTAATCAGAATGCAATTCGATATGTCTGATGCACTCTCATGTCCCACAAAAAATACTGTCGAAACGCTCATTCCAGATCCCTTAAGCATTTTGACATTTTATGCACTTGTGGCATGCAATGTTTACAAATAGCATCTGGGCCTAAAGAAAAAATAATAGCAATCCAACCTACAAACCGAATGTCAATTAATTAAAATTTACAGAGAATAAATATGCAGAATAAATTCTTGAAGTTAATTAATATAATTCCACAAATTCTGTAGAAAATATTTCTTTTAATTTCTTTTTGTCCTTTTTCAATCTTTTTTTCCTTTTCTATTCCATTTACTCTCTGGTAACTTGTCCCTGTTGAACAGTATCAGAGTAAATATGACATGTTATTATGGAGTTTATGTTCAGAATAGCTTTTCCTACATGTATAAAAAAATCTTTTATGCAAAAACTAGGTTTGCAATTTAAGTCAGCCAGGCTCAATACATTCTTCAATTTCTGAAGAGATTTTGAGCATTTTTGGTCATTATGTGACACGATCAAGGGAAATGGAAGATATTGGCAAAGAAGGTGTCAAAATTCTTTTGTTTTATACTGTTTTCAGCGATTGATAAATTGACATAACTACTCAAAGAAAAGTCATATCGACATGGGGTTTTCAGTTTCTGAAAGCTCTAAATGTCCTCTTTAGAAACATATTTAAAACTCGACCAGGGTTGACATGCGACTCATTCCCTTGCTCATATCACATATTTCTGAATTATTGGTGATAAATTTTATGAAAAAGAAGCTCCAAAATTGTACCAGAGGACATTTAGAGCCCCAGAGCTGGAGCCCGGCCTAAGGGCTTGTCATTTTTCTGTTTTTAATATGGAGAAGCAATTGATGCTCACAAAAGTTGGTGAGGAAGATCAATTTTGATTCTCCTGAGCTCCAACAAGCCTGAGGCCCTGAAACTATATACAAAATCTGTAAAACAATCAAGCACATGCACACATCATCTAATTTGTAAATAAGTTGCTTTCTATATCACAAATTATTTGCTAAGTTGGTTTATTTTTTTGGATCAAGTTGGATCAAGTTGTATGTTTTGAAAAAAAAAAGTAGCAAATAATCTTTTTTTTTTTTTGTAGCAGTATTTCTCCGGTTTCCAAGCTTGGATAAAAAGTAATTTAGGTTGTATAACTTTTTTTTCCAATTTGGGTAAACCTCTACTGGAATTTTGACCCAAGTAGGTCAAGGACGGGCAGGAACTTGAGTACCTGGGAATCGATGAGAGCCTCAGTTCCTATATCAATATAATACAAAGTGATGTCATTATGCATGTCCATGTTCTCTTCCATACACTATATTCATAGTGTACTTATACTAGTCCTACTTGTTTTTATCTTGTAAAAGGGATGTTTTTATGCTCCTGAAACGTTGGTTGTTTTGTCTTTTTAACCCTAAATTTTGGATGTTGTTTTTAACAACTATATTCATTATAATGACATCTGCTACCATCTATTATGTGACCCAACACAAACAACTGAGATGGATGTCAGCTACAAATATGTGGCAGAGGCCAAAATATGCATGAGTGTACAATTTTGAAAACGTAAATTTTCTTACTTTTTATCTCAATTACATGTATTTATGTACGGTCACATATTATAATAATAGCTGTATATGAAATAAAATGACATTTTTTAATATTTTGATTTCATGCTCATGTACAAAGCTCATATCATTTTCATTAGAATCTAGTTTTATTATGATTTAACATCACTTTTTCACATTAACGCGGCTGTGTACTCTAGCCAGGCCTGGAAATAAGTCGGTCTGAACCAGGAGCCAAACATTTGGAAAAGCGGCTCCTGGTCCTGTAATTTTCTAGTGAACCAGGAGCCATTTTTAAAGAGCCAGGAGTCATTTTTCTTAAAGTATCAAAATGCTTATTTTTGTTATTTCTACAGCTTTCGATGCTCACCTGAGACTTTTAGATCCATGTTATTTGTTATAACTTATTATATTATTAATTATTGTCACAAGTTAACAAATAACAAGTTATACAATGAATGTTATATCTGAACAGACTAGTTGAGTCTTATTTTATTATTTTATTTTATTTTATTTTATTTTATTTTATTTTATTTTATTAATTTATTTTATTTTATTTTATTTTATTTTATTTTATTTTTTCATTTTTTTTTTTTTTTAATTAATGAATTTTTTTATTTTATTCAATTTGGCCTTTTATTTCATGATTTTAGGAAAATTGTTAATATCTAGAAACACTGTCGCCAAAATTAAAGATGGCCGCCTTCATGTTTAGCGATCGTGGTGATCAGCTAACCTGAAAACAAGGCAAAATACTGCCAAAATTATGAGCCCTGAAGGCAAATATCAAGGAAAATTGGTGAAATGTTAGGTAAAAGATAAGATTTGGCACTGCATTTTGTTGAAAATACATTGGAAATGGCCAATATTTTGAGCGGAAATGAACTTGCCTGACGAAGTTTTACTGGGCCATTTCCTGAGCACTGATACCGGGCGCAAAATACCGATTTTCTCTGGCGCCTGGGCGTGTAATTTTGGTTGGATCCAGGCGTTAAAACTCAGTAACCGTGGGGTAAAATCGCTCGGCGCCTGCTTGTTTCCAGGCTTGACTCTAGCCATTGTTTCTTTCTCAAAATTGAGTTTTTATGATATGTTTGTACCTTGTTATGTTTTTTATAAATACAAGGAATGAAAATCCAGATTTGTAAACTCCAACTGCAATATTTTAAGGATTTTATTTCACTAGTCCACTTGTGTTTGAAATTGAAAAGGAAAGAAAATCTTTGTTGTACCAGCAAGGTACACGCAGCAAGAATAACTAATCGCGTTGCGTATCGCGCAATTTGTTAACGACAAATACGCGACGATACGCTGACGCTTATCTGCATGCGTGGCGCATCTTATGGAAACACCACGGAAGCACTGATTTCACAAAAACCTAGTGGTCAAATGGCTCCGTTTAGCTGATAAAATGTGGGTTTTTTCAAGTTCTTTCCCCGATTTAAATATCAAGTTATGAATGGATTTCGCTCAAACTTCTCAAGGGGCTGTGGATTTACCCGATGTTCACGTAATATAAGTTACAAAAACGAAAACTGTCGCATTCTCCTGTGAGATTCGAAAAAAATACAAAATGTGACCACTTTAAACTTCAACGGCCATTATTTCAATGTTCATTTTCTCGGTAAAATGACGATTTAGGTAATACGATAACTCAATAAATACAGCATCTATAGGTAAGCAAATATGATCATCGTAAAAAGCATGATCAACTCAAGAAACGGTTTTCTCATTTTTTTATATTTTGGTCTATTTCCGATTTTGGGCATCATTTTGTGCAAATAGGCGTTTAAAAATTTAAAAAGTTCATTTTGATGCCTTATATGGTCAATATCTCAAAAAATAAGGCCAATATCAAAAAATAAAAAAACGTTTTTGGAATGGAGCCTCAAGATTGAGCTAAAAACAAAATAAAATATTTTGGAAAGAGTGTTTTTTTTGTTATGATGTACCTAACAAATATTGCCAAAAACTCACCTTTTGTGATTTTCTTCAAAATTGTTGTTTTTACCCCAAATCTGTATTTATATTAAGATTTATTGATGTCTTGCCTTCATAAAAATGTATACTTTTATATGTTTTATGTGAATAATTACAAAGTTATTGCACTTTTACTACATGCATGTCTGAGAGTACACAGCCACCTTAATAAGGTTTTTTTAAAGTCATAATGTAC
This sequence comes from Amphiura filiformis, assembly GCF_039555335.1. Lineage (NCBI taxonomy): Eukaryota > Metazoa > Echinodermata > Ophiuroidea > Amphilepidida > Amphiuridae > Amphiura > Amphiura filiformis. The sequence continues at coordinate 14,459,071 of NC_092635.1, read as the reverse complement.
GATCTTATAATACGAATTTGGTTAATTTTTTTCAAACTTGATTTTTTGGCATATTTGTAATGTTTACACATGTCACAACTTGCACCTAAATGGAATCAGCCAAATTTGTTGTGTTTGTAGGTAAACAGAGCAAAGTTCGACATAAAGTCATAATTCAAGAAATTATGACTTTATGTCCGCCCATAGATCTGCGTGTTAAACGGCCAAAATAACAAGCAGTGTTTCTTTCACGTTACCTCGTTATTTCAGCTCAAAATGGACAGAAACCATTCCAGATCATTATTACTAGTATTATTTCAGCATTTTGAGTATATAATGACAAATTTAAAATTTGAAGGAAATCGTACATTAAGCCTTTAAGTCATTAATTTCTTTGAATCATAACCCTTTCATGTATACTTTCATATCACAAGTAATCTTACCTGTGGTTCACTTTGTATGGATTTGATGAATGCATGTTGCGCTAGTTTAGGTTGGTTTGCCTCTACTGCCACCACTCCTAGAGCTGTCCAGTGAGCATGATTGCCACTATCCAAACTAAGCGCTTTTTTCAAACACTGTAGAAAAGAGAAAACATTGAGAGCTATAATAATTATTCATAGACTTATTTGTAATCTTATTAAAGAGTATGATAACCTGCAAAGTGGTATGATTTAGTAATGTAATGTAATGTAATGTAATGTAATGTAATGTAATGTAATGTAATAAAAACTAAAAAGACTCTCTAATCACTAACAAAGGTTCATATTAGATTTTATATAAACGATCAAAATAATCAAACTACTTGAGTTGCATGTCGTGTATCAAAAAAATCTGAATCTTTTCGAAACCTGCTGTGTGTTTTCTGGTTTTGTAAACATGCAAATGTATGATGGCATGTTAACCAAACAAATAGCCTATTGGGAGAATTCTTATAAGTGGTATGGCATAATACAAGTGAAGAATTTTATCTTCTAGTAAAAAGTAACAATGCTTCTGACAACTACATCAGTACTGGTATCAAATATATAGCCTAGTACGATAATGGTCATTAAATAAGAAGAGCATTGTGAATGGATCACTGTAGAGTGTGTACACATGTAAGACAATGTTAGGATCACAATGTACATGCAAGCCTGAGAATTGGTCACTATATAAAAAGACCTCGGGCAAATATCAAATTACTATGTCTGGAGGATTTTGATATAGAAATACTTTACCCAAAACACCACGGTGGTATCCGGGTTAATTTCTAACAGGTTATAATTTCTAACCTGATTTTATCTGAGGTGATGTTTTGGATGAGCATTTCCATGTCTGTTGAAATTTACTGTTGCATGATTCAGCAATGATGTGCTGACAAATCAATGCTACACAATGGTGAAAATAAATATCTCTCTGTGACTTTAAAATTAAGGAAAATGTAATTAAACAAAATGAGTCATGTGTTGACAATATTAAATTTTTGACTTTTTGCACGTTATCAGTTTGTACAATATAACTACATTAGTTGCAAAAGACATCAAAATTTAGTCAGTAGTTGGTGAGAAATTAACAGTTAAACATAAAACAAAAGCTGCATACTTGCTTTGGCTGTATCTCAACTGTGACTTTAATGACATTGTTTGATGTCTAATAGGTATGTACAAATGATATATTCAAATTACTATTACCTAGTCAAAGGAAATATATAACAAACTTCAAAACTTCTAGGTATGCACAATTCAATAATGTTTCAGGGCCTTGGTTCAGTGTATAATATAGTAATTTTTTTCTTTTTTTTCCATATCAACTTAAAAGGGCATTTCGTGATCCACAGCCTCATACCCCGACATTTCTCAAAAAAAGTTGAGATTTTAATACCACTGGAAACCTCTGGCTACATAATGTTTATGTACCAAAAATTTCTTGCTGATTAATTCGTTTAGCAAAAATATTGTCAAATTTGAATTTTGTTCTGGTATACCAGAGCGAAATTACAACAGTAGCCTATGGAGCAGTGTAATACACATAATCATCCATAACTCGCAGACGCAAAATCGGAATCAACTGAAAGTTTGGGAATAAGCTTTTTCCACGGATATCTGCTGAAAAATGTAATAAAAAGAGGATGCTAGGATCATGAAATCCTCCTTTAATTGGTATTTTCTGTATTACAGAACATGTATCGCTAATTCTACAAAATCGGGTGCCAATCCACTTTAAAAATTGAAAAAATAAAAGTTGTTCAAAAAGACCTGCTTTTGGTGTTTTTTAAGAGTAAATGTATCACTACTTTCATATGTAAAAGATTGCCAACACCACTTGCATATTTTTCTTTCAGGAGGTCATGATGTTTTTTAACACTAAAACTCAATGTAATGTGAGCTACGTTACCGGCTACAAAATGGGCTGGTTTTACTCAATTAAAGGTCATAAAAAGCAAACTAAAGATCACTTGAGTGAAATGTACACCCGAATTCACCATTTCATAGAAGTTTTAAAGATGCGTAAATGAGTGTGTAACGTAGCTCACAGTAACGTAGTTCACGGGTTTTAATGTTTTTGATGTGATTTAGTAACGTTAGAACGTTATGTCGGTTAATTCTAATATAAATGGGGTTCGACCACTGGTAGCTTTCACATATTATTAGGAAGTACATGTAATACAAGTGCATACTATAGAATCCTGGTAACGTAGCTCACCAATCTTAACATGGTCGGTCGAAATTTCAATGTTGACAACATTTCTATGCCAAAAATGCTACAGCATCACGATTTTTACTGTGATTTTTAAAAACCTATGAGTGTTTCCTTTCAAAAACCGCAAATTACATTGATACCTCTGTTTTACTTCTTTCCAATAACGTGTGTTAAAAAGGGTAACGTAGCTCACAGCGTTTTGGTGGAAAGTGCAATTTATTTTAGAATTACACAAAGACGTTTTAATCACTAAAAAATAATGTTGATAAACAATATGATGGTGCGTTATCTAATTAAAAACAACAAATATGTAAAGAAATCGCATTTATTCAAAGAAAATATTCAGGGTTAGATGTGACACTTGAGCAGTGGAAACGCATTTTTAGCGATTTTGAGCCTTTGCAAGGGTTAATCAGGCTGAAGAAAGCATTTAAAGTATGGAAAACTATATATGTCCGTGTAGATCTCGTTGAGTTCTATCAGAAAAACAACATATTTGATGCCCTAAATGCTTGACAAAGTGTTTGTGGACCAAAGAATGGAAAAAAGGCTATTGGCACCGGATTTTGTAGAATAAGCGGTATAACATAATTTATGTTTGAGAGCCGAACTGCCTAAAAATGTTGCGTTATTTGAATGTTGGTTCGTCCGTCAAAAATAGGTATATCTGGTTGACCAGATTTTTGCAACCCTTATCAACACGAGTGGGGAGTAAGAGGCTTACAGGTAGGGAAGAGTTAAACATTTTACAAAGTATCATATAATATAACCATAGCATATATAGAATACATCAAAAGTTTTTATCAAATTTTTATCATACTCTGACCAGTTTCGAACAGGGAGTCAAGGCCTCATAAAAATGGTATATTGATATTAATATTTCTCATGTTAGAGTCAAGCATAGTGATCATGATAGTGTACCTGAAATCTTAACAAAGATGAAAATATGGCCTGGCCTATGTGCCATTTACCACTGACAAAATTAAATGAAGGCAAATATTCCAATCAATACACTGGCACTGTTCAGTAAAAAGAGCCTTGAAATTCTGTGTAATTTGTATTGATAAAAGTATACTTTTATCCCCAAACTGTAGCAAGTCAATTGAAAGTGATAAACAAGACAGGCAGACACATATTTTATTAATTATCACACAAAGTGTTTCTATATTGAATAAACACGCATCACCATCACATTGTCAATTTTCTTTGTCCATGTCCAAGTAGAGCTAGACCAGAATTCTCTTGAAGGGCAAGTAACTTTTCATACACCTCTACAGCATTACTTTCCAATGACTCTAAATAGGTCAAAATATCAAAAAATAAAATCAATTATACATTGTTCAACTTAAAAATGGCAAGATTCATAACATTGTGGATTGATACAGAATGGTGTGCACTTTGGTGTAGCGCCTACACTAGTTGCGCTTTGCCCTTGAGCATTTATGTAAATTTACTTTGATAAGTTCAATAGTTGAACGAAGTATAATAAATCAAAGATTGAAGTCCAAAAAATATAAACAATACAATTGTTACAAAAATATCATAACAGTTGACACAAGCAAATCCTCTACATTTTGGTTTAATTGGGATTGTGTTAATTAGGGTGACACACTGTAAATTGTAAAAAGAGCAAAGAATAGATTAGAAACACATCATCATGACAATGTCATCTGCAATAGGTACCTTGCAAAATATTTAGGTAGTGTTTTTTTTTATGAGATGATTCTTATAGCAACCCAGATTTGGACCTCTTCAGTTGATAATATGTACTAAAATAGTACAAATGTTCTTCACATATAAATTGCTTTTGCTTAATTATGTCACATATATACTGATGAAATCTATCAAGACAATGCCAGTGCTCTAAATAGGCCTTTTAGTACATCACATTGACAACACTGTGTTGTTATTTCATTCATTACAGCTCAATTTTGTTCTCAATAATTGCTTTTAAAAATAGAATTTTGGGTAATGGTTACAGCATTTGGAATGTTAAAAATTATGATTATCACCAATAGTAGCACCATAGAACTACAATACAGTGTTGATTCACACTTTTCCCCATGTAAATACCTCAGCAAGTCGCCAATGCCGGGAATTGAACCTTGGACCTCATACACCAGAGGTGAAAACTCTAACCAATGCACCATACTCCCCCCTTGTAAGTCGGTCAAGGATAAAACTGGCTATGTAAAAAATGATGTCAACATTTTCTAATAAAGTATACTACCTACATGGAGATAATAACTGTGCAAACTCACCTGGCTGACATTTCAGGTAAATCTTGGCTAGACCCTGCAATGGCAAGACTTCATTTGGGAACAACTCATGCATCTTTTCACATTCTTTGATAACCTCAGAGTCATCTACACCAGACTAAAATACAAAGGAAACATTGTGGAAAATTGTAGTTATATTGATTTTATAATCATGATATATATACGGACACCAACGTGTTATCCTCCTCTTTCCAATATAACAGAATGTCTAAAATCATCATCATCAGGTACACATTCATTTTTATAAACCATGACATTGCAGACAACATGGGGATCTTAAAAATGAAAATATGTTTCCTCCTAATGTACAATTTCAAATTTCTGGCATACATAACTGATAAAGTTACATGGTTTAAGTAAAAGGTGGATTCGGAGTGAAGAATGGTCCACAAAGCATGATTGCCATATTCAATTGGGGGGGATGAGCCCACTCTGCACAATAACATCAACACTACACTGCAAATAATGTTGGGGTGTTTTGGGTGTTTTCATTTAACCAATTTATAAATTTTAAATATTGATGGCTTGAAAAATTGCAAAATATGTGTTATGTTTCAAATATGTGACACAAACCTGCTCCATGGGGGCCAAAGGAGGCATTTTTGCCAGAAAACCAAAGTTTTCTGATCAACCAGAATATCAGCAACTTGTTTCTAATAGGCAAGCGGGTCAAAGGAGGCATTTTTGAAAATTGAGTTTCTATAATAATTACCTTGTAGTAACATTAAACTATCATACTGAAAACACCGAAGGTCTAGCATACTTGCTTCTAAAGTTATGAGATTTTGTGATGTGTATTTTCTTATGTACTTTATTGTTTTTTACTCCATATCTTTGCCTTCCACTCAGTTTCAAATTTGCCACCTTTGGCCCCCATGGACCAGATCATGTCACATATTAAAGATTACATAATATATCTAATACAGTACCGTACTTGCAGACATAAACAACAACCAAATAAATGTTACCTTCTGCAAGTGTTTTATGTAGCCACTATAGTACTTGCAATGGTCTTGCTGATCAAGGTCAGATGAATGAAGAATGCACATATAAGCCTGCTGGAGCTACAAATACAAAATATAACACAAAAAGGGAATTGTAGCATTTCCTTATTTTGATATCATTATCAGTTATGACATCTAGATGAACTTATTTTCTGTCACCAAAATGCTTTCAATTTATCATGAGCTTATATAAGACACAAATTAAGTTCAATATCCAATACAGGTTTACCTGCATAGTGTTTCCTTCGAAAATATATATTCAAGGAGAGATAAATTAGGTTCCCAGTTCAATGTCTAATAATATGTACTAAAATAGTAAAAATGTTGTTCACATATACATTGCTTTTGCTTGATTATGTCACATATGTAGTGATGAAATCTTTCAAGACAATCCCAGTGCTCTAAATAGACCTTTTGCCAGCGGAACAAGAGTAGTACATTCATTGACAACACAGTGTTGTTATTTCATTCATTACAGCCAAATTTTGTTCTCAATAATTGCTTTTAAAATAGAATTTTTGGTTACAGCATTTGGAATGTTAAAAATTATGATTATCACCAAAAGTGGCACCATAGAACTACAATACAGTGTTGATTCACACTTTTTCCCCCATGTAAATACCTCAGCAAGTCGCCAATGCCGGGAATTGAACCTGGGACCTCGTACACCAGAGGTGAATACTCTAACCACTGCACCATGCTCTCCCCTTATAAGTTGGTCAAAGATAAAACTGGCTATGTAAAAAATGATGTCAACCTTTTCTTATAAAGTATACTACCTACATGGAGATAATAACTGTGCAAACTCACCTGGCTGACATTTCAGGTAAATCTTGGCTAGACCCTGCAATGGCAAGACTTCATTTGGGAACAACTCATGCATTTTCTCACATTCTTTGATAACCTCAGAGTCATCTACACCAGACTAAAATACAAAGGCAACATTGTGGAAAATTGTAGTTATATTGATTTTATAATCAAAATATTATTGCAGACACCAACATGTTATCATCCTCTTTCCAATATAACAGAATGTTTAAAATCATCATCATCAGGTACACATTCATTTTTATAAAACATGACATTGCAGACAACATGGGGATCTTAAAAATATGTTTCCTCCTAATGTACAATTTCAGATTTCTGGCATACAGAACTGATAAAGCTACATGGTTTAAGTAAAAGGTGGATTCGGATTGAAGAATGGTCCACAAATCATGATTGCTATAATGGGGGGATGAGCCCACTCTGCACAATAACGTCAACACTACACTGCAAATAATGTTGGGGTGTTTTGGGTGTTTTCATTTAACCAATTTATAAATTTTAAATATTGATGGCTTGAAAATTGCAAAATATGTGTTATGTTTCAAATATGTGACACAACCTGCTCCATGGGGGCCAAAGGAGGCATTTTTGCCAGAAAACCAAAGTTTTCTGATCAACCAGAATAGGCAAGCGGGTAAAAGGAAATTGAATTTCTATGATAATTACCTTGTAGTAACATTAAACTATCATATTGAAAACACAGAAGGTCTGGCATACGTGGTTCTAAAGTTATGAGGTTTTATGATGTGTATTTTCTTATGTATTTAATTGTTTTTTACTCCATATCTTTACCTTTATCTCAGTTTGAAATTTGCCACCTTTGGCCCCCATGGACCAGATCATTATTAAAGATTACATAAGATATCTAATACAGTACCGTACTTGCAGACATAAACAACAACCAAATGAATATTACCTTCTGTAAGTGTTTTATGTAGCCACTATAGTACTTCAAATGGTCTTGCTGATCAAGGTCAGATGAATGAAGAATGCACATATAAGCCTGCTGGAGCTACAAATACAAAATATAACACAAAAAGGGAATTGTAGCATTTCCTTATTTTGATATCATTATCAGTTATGACATCTAGATGAACTTATTTTCTGTCACAAAAATGCTTTCAATTTATCATGAGCTTATATGAGAGACAAATTAAGTTCCTAGTTCAATATCCAATACATGTTTACCTGCATAGTGTTTCCATCAAAAAATATATTCAAGGAGAGAGAAATTAGGTTCCCAGTTCAATGTCTGATACAGTTTGATGCCTATTCCAGACATACTATTTGCTGTTATGACCTACCTGTACAGTGTTTTCTTCTGTCAGAGTCTTCTGATCAACCAGAATATCAGCAACTTGTTTCCAATAGGTGAGCGGGTCACCTTCAGTTTTTGATGCCTCATCAATTAATGACTTCAGGTAAGTCAATGCCTGAAACAGAATTTTACCATAAAATTATTTAATGACTGATTGTATTACAAGAAACTATCTTGAGAATTCCGCCATGGACAAAATCTGATGCAGGGAAGGTAAGAGGAACTGTATAGAGCAACAAATTTGGCTTCTCCATTTGGAAGCTTTCTTTTCCATTTCATCAACAGCATTTTTCAACTTTACCTCATACTTACAGGGACCAAATTTACACTTTCACAATTATTTTAAAATAAGGATTGTGTATGTGTAGTCCACAAGCTCAGATACTTTCACAAACATGCTGGGCTGGTGTACATGTCATTTTATATTAATCCATGACATAATGAAGATTGTCTACTATGAACTGAATGTATAAAACTTGAAGAAATCACATTGTTAAGGAATAACGTTGGCCATATTGGGATCCCCCACTAACAAATTAGCCAAGTTACTTTCGTACAAACAAATTACACAAATAATGCCTTCCTATAGTCCAACATCTTGCAGTTTTCCATTGCAATAGACATAGCAGCTAATATTCCACAACCATCTTCTGTTGCAGCTAAAATTTGCCTCATGCTACTTATTTGAGTGGAAATGAAGGCCAAGAACAGAAAGTCTTTGTGGAGAATTGAAAAACATGACATCTGTCATAACAGAAAATATCTGCAAACAGGTTGGACTATATATAGCTCAGCCTTATTGGTGAATTCTGAAAGCCACTTCACTCATTTAATTCTGAATAACTACAAGTGCATGGCTTACTACTGACTGATGAAAATATTTGCACATACCTCTTTGATATTTCCAAATACTATACAAACTTGAACCAGTTTTTCAGCAGTCTCTGTCCACTTCTTCTGATCTTTGCCTTGAAGTATATCCAACATGCTCTTGTAGGTACCAATCAATTCAGGCTTATGCTCTTCTTTTTCACTTTTCTCATAGAAACCACTCAATCCCTATTGTAAAACAAAACAATGGTTGGCTTTAACCTTTCATCAAGACAAATTCTATGGGGAAGATGAAATCCTACCTGATATTGATAGCAGAGATGGAACATATTTTAAACCTTTTTTTTTCATCTTTCATAAAACACATTTTTAACTTGCCAAACTAAACTTATAGTGATGAATGTTTCAGTTTCAGGGAGCCCCTCTGTTATTGAAGTTGCCATACCGGGGTATCACAGAAAGGAAAAATCATGGCTACAAACTATCAAAGGGCAGAGAAAGGAGAAAACTTGCTTTGATACTATGCCAGGTATCTGATACTACTAATAGTTACTACTCCCTAAGAATGGACAAACTATCAAAGGGCAGAGAAAGGAGAAAACTTACTTTGATACTATGCCAGGTATCTGATACTACTAATAGTTACTATTCCCCAAGAATGGACAAACAATCAAAGGGCAGAGAAAGGAGAAAACTTGCTTTGATACTATGCCAGGTATCTGATACTACTAATAGTTACTATTCCCCAAGAATGGACAAACTATCAAAGGGCAGAGAAAGGAGAAAACTTGCTTTGATACTATGCCAGGTATCTGATACTACTAATAGTTACTACTCCCTAAGAATGGACAAACTATCAAAGGGCAGAGAAAGGAGAAAACTTACTTTGATACTATGCCAGGTATCTGATACTACTAATAGTTACTATTCCCCAAGAATGGACAAACAATCAAAGGGCAGAGAAAGGAGAAAACTTGCTTTGATACTATGCCAGGTATCTGATACTACTAATAGTTACTATTCCCCAAGAATGGACAAACTATCAAAGGGCAGAGAAAGGAGAAAACTTGCTTTGATACTATGCCAGGTATCTGATACTACTAATAGTTACTATTCCCCAAGAATGGACAAACTATCAAAGGGCAGTGAAAGGAGAAAACTTACTTTGATACTATGCCAGGTATCTGATACTACTAATAGTTACTACTCCCTAAGAATGGACAAACTATCAAAGGGCAGAGAAAGGAGAAAACTTACTTTGATACTATGCCAGGTATCTGATACTACTAATAGTTACTATTCCCCAAGAATGGACAAACTATCAAAGGGCAGTGAAAGGAGAAAACTCGCTTTGATACTATGCCAGGTATCTGATACTACTAATAGTTACTATTCCCCAAGAATGGACAAACAATCAAAGGGCAGAGAAAGGAGAAAACTTGCTTTGATACTATGCCAGGTATCTGATACTACTAATAGTTACTACTCCCTAAGAATGGCCAAACAATCAAAGGGCAGAGAAAGGAGAAAACTTACTTTGATACTATGCCAGATATCTGATACTACTAATAGTTACTACTCCCTAAGAATGGACAAACTATCAAAGGGCAGTGAAAGGAGAAAACTTACTTTGATATTATGCCAGGTATCTGATACTACTAATAGTTACTACTCCCTAAGAATGGACAAACAATCAAAGGGCAGAGAAAGGAGAAAACTTACTTTGATACTATGCCAGGTATCTGATACTACTAATAGTTACTATTCCCCAAGAATGGACAAACAATCAAAGGGCAGAGAAAGGAGAAAACTTGCTTTGATACTATGCCAGGTATCTGATACTACTAATAGTTACTATTCCCCAAGAATGGACAAACAATCAAAGGGCAGAGAAAGGAGAAAACTTACTTTGATATTATGCCAGGTATCTGATACTACTAATAGTTACTACTCCCTAAGAATGGACAAACAATCAAAGGGCAGAGAAAGGAGAAAACTTGCTTTGATACTATGCCAGGTATCTGATACTACTAATAGTTACTATTCCCCAAGAATGGACAAACTATCAAAGGGCAGAGAAAGGAGAAAACTTACTTTGATATTATGCCAGGTATCTGATACTACTAATAGTTACTACTCCCTAAGAATGGACAAACAATCAAAGGGCAGAGAAAGGAGAAAACTTGCTTTGATACTATGCCAGGTATCTGATACTACTAATAGTTACTACTCCCTAAGAATGGACAAACAATCAAAGGGCAGAGAAAGGAGAAAACTTACTTTGATACTATGCCAGGTATCTGATACTACTAATAGTTACTATTCCCCAAGAATGGACAAACAATCAAAGGGCAGAGAAAGGAGAAAACTTACTTTGATATTATGCCAGGTATCTGATACTACTAATAGTTACTACTCCCCAAGAATGGACAAACAATCAAAGGGCAGAGAAAGGAGAAAACTTGCTTTGATACTATGCCAGGTATCTGATACTACTAATAGTTACTACTCCCTAAGAATGGACAAACTATCAAAGGGCAGAGAAAGGAGAAAACTTACTTTGATATTATGCCAGGTATCTGATACTACTAATAGTTACTATTCCCCAAGAATGGACAAACTATCAAAGGGCAGAGAAAGGAGAAAACTTGCTTTGATACTATGCCAGGTATCTGATACTACTAATAGTTACTACTCCCTAAGAATGGACAAACTATCAAAGGGCAGAGAAAGGAGAAAACTTGCTTTGATACTATGCCAGGTATCTGATACTACTAATAGTTACTACTCCCTAAGAATGGACAAACTATCAAAGGGCAGAGAAAGGAGAAAACTTGCTTTGATACTATGCCAGGTATCTGATACTACTAATAGTTACTACTCCCTAAGAATGGACAAACTATCAAAGGGCAGAGAAAGGAGAAAACTTGCTTTGATACTATGCCAGGTATCTGATACTACTAATAGTTACTACTCCCTAAGAATGGACAAACTATCAAAGGGCAGAGAAAGGAGAAAACTTGCTTTGATATTATGCCAGGTACCTGATACTACTAATACACATCCAATTTCTCACTGGATGTACTCTGAAGCTACTCCGGATTACCCCCAGGGCTACTCTGTAGCGGTGCACCCCAACGCGAGTCAAAAATCCGTGGACTACTCCTATCCGGTTTTCCACGGTGTACCTCCCGTAGAGACAGCCTATAGCGGAGTACCTCTAGAGGTACTCCGTAAAAAAATGTGTGATGATCTGTTGCCAGATTGAATGCTATTTTCTCAATTTAGCTTTATTGTATGCTTTTATTAGGATATATTAGGGATTTTTGTTCTTTCTTTCTTTCTTTTTTTCCTTTTTTTCAAATATATGTTAAAGGGGGGTAACCCTATTGGTTTTGGATATGGATTGTCTTTAAAATTACATAATAATATCAAATATTGCCCCTTTATGCTGCTTTGTTAGAAAACGAGAGCATTTTCAGCGTAAATGTGAATAAATAGCCAAATTTGCAATCCAATACCTTGGTATACGTGAATTGCATTATGGGCAGGCAAGCAACAACAACAATTGCTGGCATGCTGTACAATAACCGGCAAGTATTGAACGGAAAATATTTGTTTTTTTCGTTCCGTTTCTGAAAAAAAGGAAACAAAATATATTTCCCCTTGCAATATGTACATTTCAAATGAATATCAAAAAGTTTGGGTTAAAAATGGAGAGGAAAAAAAACTTCCGATACCGGGGTTTGAACCGGGTATCTTTCGGGTTAAACACAACGCGCTAGTCGATTGAGCTAAATCGCCCACTTCGTCCATCTTGGAATTGTATAAGTATATATATCGGCGTACCGTCTCCTCAGCAGTTAGTGTGGTTCGCTTTTTCACAGAATGTGTATGGCCTTGAAACCAAAGTAGCTGTTGAGGAGACTGATGATTCGCAATAATTCCGTTCCCACAATTCCGACGAAGTTTTCGTATTTACAAACTGGTATACCTGTAAAACCGCTGTGATTCATGATTTCTCGAAATACATCGACTTGGAGCGTCAAATTTCAGGATAGTAATGAGAAAAATAGTATCTATCATGTGATACCAAAACCTCATCAACAATGAAAAATATCGGGGGGATGATGCTGTCGATCGGGTCACGGACCTTTAATAGTATAATAATAGAAAATAGTAAACAAGTAAATAGGCCTATAAACAAGTTCAGAAATAAGCAAGTAAAATTAATGAAGTAAATAACTGACTAAATAAATTTATCAATGAATAAACAAGTAAATAAAATAATAGGTAGGCCTAATTAAATTAACAAGTAAAAACTACACAAATAAGAAAGTAAATAAGTAAACATGTGTATGCCTATTAGGCCTAAAAAAGAATAGTACTCGTAGGCCTAGGCCTATGTAAAATAATCAATATTAGAATGATAATAATTATCATTAACTTGGTTGTTATTTAGCTTTTTAATTTGATTACCTGTTTGCTTACATGTTTTTTCATTTGTTTGAGTAGGCCTGCATTTGTATGTTTTTAAGCATTTTTCTTTGCATATTATACTTGAATGATTGGTCATTTATTTTAGGACCCCACTTTTATTCATTTATTTTTTACGCTTTTATTAAATTTATTATTAGTTTTATATTTATTATTTATTTACGTGTATTATATTATACTTATTTACTTTTTAATTGTTTAGTAACTTATTTGAATATTTACTTTTTAATAAATAAGTGACCAATCATTCAAGTATAATAATAAGCAAAGAAAAATGTTTAAAAAACAAACAAATGCAGGCCTACTCAAACAAACGAAAAAACATATCAAACAGGTAAGTCAAAGTAAAAGATGAATATTACAACCGAGAAAATATGAAAACTGCGAGTAACATCAATGAAAGTTAAAAGACTAGTAGGCCTAGCCAAAACATGTAAAATATCAAAAACTGTATTGCAAGTATATTAATATAGGCCTAGGCCTAGGCTAGGCTACGACTTGCAACAGTAAAGTAATGTGGTGCAAAATGTTAGGAAAACAGCATGAAAACAAGAAATTCAATAAGTATAAATTATGAATAAATTTTAACTGTGGGTCCAATAATAAACTCCTGTAATAAACAAACAACATGGGAAAGTAGAACCGCGAACCGCAGTATGCACACTTTCTTTAAAATACAGAACGACAACGTCATGCAAGCATCTCAAGTTTAGCAAAACTAAAAACATAACAAGAAACACAAAATTAAATAAAGAGTGAAAATGAGTATAAAAACAAATTGAGAAGAAATCGAACTGTCGTTAAACAAAAGAACAAGTTTCTACAAATGAAACAAAACCACTAAAAAGAAACAAAATGATAGTCCGTGGTCTCCGTGCCGACTGAAAGCGATTCATGACGCCCTATGCAAGCGTGCAAACATGGTCAATCAATTAATCAAAACAACAAACACTGACAAACGTTCGCTTTGCTAAAAATAGCTGGATACGCGCACTAGTACGCTGCCGATTCTGGCGTTCGGCGAGTTGTTTACCGCTGCCGGTCAATGACCCGTTTGGCTGCGGTTGTACACGGAGCTGACCCGGTGTTACTCCAGGGTTGGCTCGTGGCTGACAGCTATCAGATGTACTTCAGAGTAGCTTCTTAAGAGTACCTTTGGAGTAGCTCCGATATGGCGATCCAGAAGTTGGCACTAGAGTAGCACGGAGTTGGCTTCTAGACAGACAATGGATGGAGTAGCAGCGAAGTAGCTCTGATATGGTGTATCCACTATGGGGTTTGCTAAGGTGTAGCTACTTCGGGTAGCTTCAGAGTAGCTCTATTAAGGTGTAGCTTCAGGGCTACACCAGGTGTAGCCGCGAAGGTAATCTGCGCGGGGGTAAACCCTGAATGAGAATCTGGATGTCAACTATCAATAGTGAGCAACAATAATATTATTACAAGACATTGTTTGATCTTTTCCAACTGCTATACCATATAATTCCATCTGCAAGCATACCTCTAAATGAGTGGATCATTTTTGACAAAAGAGTTGAAAGACAGACACCCTCCACAAAACATTATTTGGAGTTTGAGCAAATAGATTACTGATACAGGCAGCAGTACAAACATGTATTATTGTAATACCAATCTATTGTAATGTTTTTGTGGAAGGTGTCTGCCTTTTGTCTTTTTCGTCATTTTAGGCTGCAGGCATATATGCTTGTAGATGGAATTCTACTGTAAGAGTACATCCCCTTATATACTAAGCAAATTCATGGCTGCTAACAGTTTAAACCATTGCTATCAAATCACCAGTAACATACCTGCCAAGCTAATAATTGTTGTGAATCTGTTTCTATTGCTTTCTTGTAAGCCATGACTGCTTGGTCTGGTTGGCCCATCTCTCCTGCTGCTATTCCAATAAATACCAGAGCATTGTAGTTACCTTTGTCTTGCTTCAACACTCCCTACACAATAAGTGGAAAATCACGATTAAGGTTAACAAATGTTTTTATACTGGAACGCATAATGTATGATAAGAGAATAAATTGCAACTCCCTAAAAGACACCACCAATGTCAAGGATTGGCACGCTGATGATGGAGAAAGATTTCTCAAAAAAATTTGATAAAAATGACAGTTAGTGATGTTGGACATTTCAAGAACTCGGCACACTTAAAATAATGATATCACCCATGTTATATCAAGTGATGTTGGACATTTCAAGAACTCAACACACTTAAAATAAGGATATCATCCATGTTATATCAAGTGATGGAGACACAGCTGGGGTCTCAAAACAATACTTTTATTCTCTTTTTTGAACACAAACAAAATCATATCCAGTCAAAAAGTTGGCAACCTGCAAACAGGGGGACCTGTGTACGACTGTACAATTCATAACCTCATAGTATGTGTGTGATCCAATCATATTTTATTAGTATGTAAACAGCAAATGCAAAGATGGAGGTCATTAATATTTCACAATTACCTCAGCCCAAAACAAACATCCGATTTCCTGCAATGACCTCAAAACAGATAGAGCGCAGTTATTATTGTCTACATGTAAAAAAAATTTTAAACGCAGTGATTTATAGTGCGCTACGCACAGGCACAATGCCTAGACATTTGATTCACAAGCCTCAGCATACTTTACAGGTTGTTGTTGACCACTACGGCCACATATCATTCCACAAACCATTAAACAACAACACAAGGACTTACAGCTAAGAAGCTCACACCCTAGACATTCCACAATTGACCATCGCACCCAGGATCAGCTCCCCAAGTTTTGTACAGGTTACAACAAGACAATTAGCAGTAAATTCCTTGTCCAGGGGAATTTCAAGCTAACTCAATTTTTAACACGAGAGCATACTAACCACCACCAGGGTTCAACCCCGCACCTCTTGCACCATAGTCGAACACCTTATCGATTGAGCTAACTTGACTGCTAAATAATATACATAAGATAATATCAGATATACTCTAACATTAGTTTCAAACTATACCTTGCAGTGCTTGAGGGCCTCCTTGTATTCCTTATTACGAATTGCTTCCCGGGCACTCTTGAGCAAACTTTTAATTTCCTTGTTACTTCCACCTCCAGTTGCCATCATCAACCTGCAATTAGATATTTTACATCATATCTCAGTTATGCATTCAAAAATCAGTTCACCACATCTAAGTCTGAGTCAGAGTCTACGTCTGAGTCCCTGGTTTTGAAGTCCTTGAGGATCAAGTCCAAATCTGAATCCTTGACTCTTGCGTTTTCAGAGTCCTCCCATAAATTTCATTTACAAATACATGTAGCTATTTGCAGAGCTTGCTGCAATTGGCTATGGGGCAGCAAGGTCCTAGACCTAACCTGTGTACATGGATAATGTGTGGCTACTTTGTGGAGAGTGGACATGCGAACAGATGCGATGTTACAGCAATGTCAATGAATAACAACTTAAATACAGTACATGCATTCGGGGGATTGTACAAATGAAGTCCTGTTTTCGGCCTGTTCCAGGGTGAATATTCTCATTTTTCTTCATTAAAGAGCGATGACTAGTTTTTTACAGCCACTTTGAAGTTTGATTACAGGTAACTTTCACAAGTCATATAATAGGGTAGAAACGATATCTGTACAAAATACACATTTTGATTTTAAAGTTTATTGTATTATAAATTTTTGGGAACATCCTGATTATGTTTTAGGGTCATCTCAGGAACATAACAAATTTGGTTTGGTTCGGTCCTGTGGGGGTGCAAAGCAGCTGGACCTAGCTCCCAGAGTATAATGTTGTGCTTACAATATTCAATTACATATATATCTCTGAACACTGTTTGTAATTTTGACCCTTTTGTCACACTTTGGTACCATTATTTCTAATTATACCCATGGTCATTTTCTCGGTAAAGGGTGTAACTTTGGATTTTTAACACTTTGATCCGTAGTGGTCTAATAAATCTACAGAATTCCACAATTTTTGGCCACATAAGTCATCAAGGTAGCATAATCATCTTTGGGAGTTACTGCGTTCAGTTTTGGCAGGCTAAAATGTCCATAAATATGGCCTTTTTGATGTGTTTTCTTCAGTTAGTTCATGGATAATTTTTCGGAGGCTTCATTTTCCGTTAACAATTGTTAACTAACTTTGTGGGTATATAGCTTTGGTTCATAATTCTTTTTGTTATTTCTTTATTTTTTCTGGATTCATAACAGTTGATTACTTAACTTGAAATAGGTAACAAAAATTAGCCGATTTGCAAGCTTTTAAATTTTTTTATAAAATCTTGACTTCATAGAGGCGATTTTCCGTTAACTCTTTTGAAGCCTCTGAAACAAACTGTTCAGCTAGCTTGCGCAAATATAAATAAAAGAGCTCATCCAATCTATTTATCAAAATGTAGCAAAGTAGATCCTCAATTCACTTGTTTTTAAACAGTGGAGATATACATCACCGTTTGAATATGGGACCCAATACAAACCTCTGAAACAAATGAAGTCTCCAAAACAACAATAAGATTAATTATCATCTTTGCACATCTAAATTGGTGTGTTTCATATTGATATCTGCATTGTAATTGTTACTTGATATGTGCAGAATGTCATAAATTTAAAAAAGTGTTGATATTATGGTTAATGTTTGAAAAATATACTGATACCCAAGAAAGCCTGTTTCGGAGGCTTCACACGCAAGTTAACACCATACTTAACAAATGGGTGAAAAAATTTAAGTGTGATAAATCTACAATATCTGCAGCATAGAATTATTGATTCAATACACACAAGAAAATAACAGCTTAGATGATCCCAACAGTGTTCTTTTCAAAAAAACTACTTCTGCAATGTTTAACCATTGTTAACATGAAGCCTCCGAAACAAAAAATCATGACTTGCTGTGATAATTTACTTTTTGTCACAACTGAAATTCAATACTTAGAAACAAAGCAGTCGCGCCCTCTGGGTACCAAAAAAAAAGAGAGAGAGAGAGAGGGAAGGAGGGAGGGAGGGGAGAGAGAAAAAGAGGAGAGATCGAACTAGAGGAACAGGACATTAATTTGCAGGCTTCAAAATACAAGTTAATTTAGGCCTTATGCGACTATAGATAGCCCTATGCTAGCCTATATTTTGTGATAGGGGACCTACTTTCCGAGCACGTTGGGAGCACACTTGTAGGCCTATGGCATAAATTGCTTGGGCCGGGGGGAGTATGATATTTTGAGCAGTTACTACTCTCCATTGCAGAAAAATACAGAACTTTTTTTTTTTTTTTTGATTAAAAAAATATCATCCTGTTTTGCCAAATGAAACATAGCTATATAATATCCTGGTGAGTGCAGTTGAATGTTTTAATCTTTCTACTTCTTATATCCTAATCGTTTAGTTAGTTCTTACTGGCAATAAAAGTCAAATTTTAATATTTTTGCAATTTGAGGGAAAATGGTCCAAAAACATGCAATTTTGTGTGTTTTCTTACAATTGTAGTCACAAAATTGTAAGACTTGGCACAAGTCTAAGCATTCAAAATCTTGAGTATAGGGTAAGAGGTAGCTCATAATTTTAATATTATATGTTATTTTTGCCAATTGGTTATGACAAAGATTGGAAAATGTGTTTTCCAAAAAATAGAGTGCATACCTTGAAATTAGCCTTTGTTCAAGTCTTTGGGCTTGATTGTCACAGAATACGAAAAATGTCGAAAAACACCCTAAAATGTATGTTTTGGGCCCTTATTTCCAAAAATTGACCAAATATTAAAATTTTACTTTCATTGCCAATTAGGACTAACTAAAGGATTAGGATTTAGCTATGTTTCATGTGGCAAAACAGGATAATATTTTATTAAAAAATTGCCTCCTCCCCCAAAAGAAAGAGGAAAGGAGAAAAAAAGAAGAGAAAGGGAGAAAAGGAGAAGGGAAAAGGTTAAATTGCACGTATAAGTAGGCCCATGCCTAAACCGCAGTCGGGTCATTCTATAATTATAGGCTTATAGGTCTGTGATTATTTTAGGCATTGCTTGAAGGCGGGTCCTCTGCCCAAAAGCATGTGAAAATTACGGCGGGCAATTCAACATCGATCCATGCATGCTTTAATTGCGAATCTCAAGTCTTATGCTGGTTTCATACTATCCTGCCGCTTGCCGATGAGCGGCGTGGCGCACACGCATTGCAGACAAACGGACACAATCAAGGCTTGTCATTGGTTGAAATGCCCTGCAGTGGCAGGAAAGTCTGACGGGGGCATTAGGCCTAAAATGTAGTATTTAAAATTTTACCATTTGAGTTCGGGCCCTTTTTTGTTTTAAAAAGCAATGATATATAGTGTAAAAATGATGCACCAAATGGCTTCAATTGGACCTTCATTTTGCAAAATTTGAAACTTTTCAGGGGAACATCCCCTCAGAAACCCCCGCGTATATAAACAACTGCCTTTTAAGCTTCTGTATTTAACACCCAGCACTTGATGTTTAAACCAAATACAATAACAGTGAAAAAAGTGGCTTCAATTGGCCTGTCATTTCGCAAATTTGATATTTTCGGCTTTTTCAAACTAAAATTTTACACAATAAAATTGCCAAAATGGTCCTCCAAATAGCATCAATTAGGTCTTCATTTTGCAAAACTTTCTCACTTCTGGTGGGCACATCCCCTCAGACACCCCCCCCCCCCGCATGCGCAACTTTATGTTTACATGTAAAGCAATACCGGGTAATTTATACAATAAAGGTCAAAACTTGTCCATGAATGGCTTCAATTGGGCCGTCAATACCCGTCATTTGGCAAATTTTAGGCTTTTTCAAACTAAAATTTTGCACAATTAATGACAAAATGGTCCACCAAACGGCTTCAATTGGGTCTTCATTTTCCAAAATTTTCTATCTTCTGCGGCGGGCACATCCCCTTCGCGGCCATCCCGGGCGGCCATATTGTATTTCACATCAAAACCATAATTCACGCCCCGGTCTACAAATTCCTGGATACGCTACTGCAAAGCATGAAAATTGGTAATTGTGATATTTTTTACCTATTTTTTCATGTCAACTTGTAGTAGTTAGCCAAATATTTTACTTTTATGATCACTTGTGTTGTTAAGGGATCTAAAATGAGCGTTTATTGCGTTTCGACAGTATTTTTTGTGGGACATGAGAGCACCTCAGACCTATCGAATTGCATTCTGAATACTGAAGCATGTCTTTCTGATATCAAATAATTTTCATTTTTGAAAATCACAATATAATACAAATTTTATGACAAATTATAAAAAATTGATATTTTTCAAATTTTTGATATATAACAGTCCTCAAGTAAATTATATAAATCTAATGATATATTCTTAAAGTGTATGTAGCAGGGAGGAAAAGCCGACGGTCAATTGAAAATTTTGACCTTTCATATTGAAGATATGGATTTTTTTCCCAAAAAGACCTAATTTTTTTGGGTGTTTTGGGAAAAAAAAATCCATATCTTCAATACTGTAAAGGTCAAAATTTTCAATTGATCGTCGGCTTTTCATCCCACCTACATACACTTTAAGTATAAATCATCAGATTTATAAAGTTTACTTCAAGTACTGTTAAATATCAAAAATATCAATTTTAATGATTTGCCATAAAATGTGTATTAAATTGTAATTTCAAAAATCAAAATTATTTGATATCAGAATGACATTCTTCGTATTCAGAATGCAATTCGATATGTCTGATGTGCTCTAATGTCCCAAAATAAATACTGTCCAAACGCTCATACCCCAGCCCTTAACTGAAGCCTCCGAAAAACAAATCGCTTGAATTGCCAATTCTAAAAAATAACTCCAATTTCTATGAAACTTGGCTGGGAGGTTCCTTTTATCGAGTAGTATTTGTACATGAAGTTAGACATTCAAATTATTTTAGGAACCCAATTCAATCTTAAAAAATATGTTTAAGGTTGGGAAATTTCCATTGTAAATGACACTTGTTGTTAAAGATTTTAAAAACTGCAATTACAAACATAGCAAAACATGGTATAAAATTTAACTTATCTGTTGACTTAATTAATGGAATTTCACATGTATTCCAGCTTTCATTTCATAATTTTCTGAGCTTATGTAAAATACATTTTTTTCTTAGATTTTAACCAAAATGTAATGGAAATGTCAAATTTTTATTATATTAAATCAAAAGGTTTAAGGGATCTGGAATGAGTGTTTTTGAGCGTTTCGACAGTATTTTTTGTGGGACATGAGAGCACATCAGACATATCGAATTGCATTCTGAATATGAAGGATGTCTTTCTGATGTCAAATAATTTTCATTTTTTGAAATTCACGATATAATACAAATTTTATGACAACTTATTAAAATTTGATATTTTCACATTTTTGATATTATAACAGTACTCGAAGTAAATTTTATAAATCTAATGACATATTCTTAGAGTGTATGCAGCTGGGAGGAAAAGCCGATGATCAATTGAAAATTTTGACCTTTCATATTGAAGATATGGATTTTTTCCCCAAAAGACCTAATTCTTTTTGGTGTTTTGGGAAAAAAATCCATATCTTCAATACGAAAGGTCAAAATTTTCAATTGATCGTCGGCTTTTCATCCCACCTACATACACCTTAAGTATAAATCATCAAGGTCATAATTTCATTCATAAAAACATGCCTGATTAATCCCAACCACTCCGAGCTACCGATTATTTAAGACCATGTTAGGGACGGGCACATCTGAGCGAGGGTGCTATTTATTTTACTTGATAATAAAGCCCTATGTAAATCTGCGCCATTTTGTGCCACTGAAAACACCATTTTTGGAGAAAATGATGAATAAAACCAAAATGAATCGTTTTCAGATGCTCTAGTTTGCATTGACAACAGATTCAATGCTTTAGGAAGCAGAATGCAACATTGACTTCACTTTTTAATATTTTTTTCTGTGAGATATGCCTTGGTGAAAATCACCGTTTTGGTCAAAAAAGGGGTTAAAAAGGGGCATTTTTGGGAAAAATTTCTATTTTGACCCAAAATTCTGACAAAAGGGAAATGGTTTGACAAAAACTTTCATCCTTTTCACATAACAATTCCAATTTACTTATTTGCTGGGAGAAAGCACTTTTTTGTTATCGCTTGGGAAAAATCATTGTTTTTGCCTAAAATGGGCCCAAAATGGCCTAAAAATGGAAAAATTTGACCAAAATTAGCACAAAAATCACATTTTACCACCTTAAAAATTGAATTTTCATACAAAATTTCACAGATGTGTTGGAAATGATAACATACATAATATTCAACAAAAATTTGATAAAATTACAATGAAAAAAAAAATTGACAGGGGGCACAAAATTATCAAGTCCCCCATGCACTCCTATGGTAAGTCTTATCAGAGAAAATAGCCCAATGTTCCGACAGTAATTTCGTCATAACTTCACTTAGCAATACAGTAGAAGATTGGTTTTGGTGTCAAATTGTTTCTGAGAAGTTCTCTCTTCCAATAAGGCACGTGAAAGTCGATTCGAGTTTATCGTCCCCGCCAGCGTCACTTTTTGGAAACCAAAAACACCAGCGTCAAATTTTCAAAAATGCCAAAATAATTCATTATTTTCAAAGTATCGGTGTTTTCACCAGTTTTAGCAATTGGAAACATATATTTTTGTTTGTAAAACATATATAAATTCATAACTTGGAAGCAAAACCAGGTTTTTTTCGAACTTTTCTAGTCCCTACCCATATAAAAACCTGTTTATAAATAACATGAGTGTGGATTTAAATCAACACGCATTTTAGGTCAATAATGAAATCTGATGAAATAATGAAAAATTGAAAATTAAAAAGTCACCTCACCAACCCGGGGAAAAAAAGGGACGATAAACTCGGAATTGACTTTCATGGGCCTAAACAACAATTCATGTTAATAGAATTAATTTGAAATTTGTATGCCTATCCCTAACCATGTGAATGTGACGTGATTGGGTTCATGAATATTTAATGAGCAGCGCGATAATGCCTCAAACGGTAAAAAGATGACGGGGATCACCAAAATTCCGATGCTATGCACTTTGCATGATTTGTGGTACCTGGCGTGCTAACCGGCTCCTTTACAGTAAAGTTTACTTCTAACTTTGTACAGCGTGAATGGGGGTAGTTTGTTGTGCCTAATAGAATAGAAATAATGAATAATGAATAATGAAAAAAAGCCGTGTGGGATGTCAAAAAGTTCTGGACGCACATCTACTACTTCAATTCCCATGCCTTCCTGCAGGAGTGCATGGGGCGTCACGGTATAGTGTAGTGTTATTCAGATTTCCTTTTACAAGCGTACTGCTTCAGACTGCGTTACTGGCCTGTATCTCGTTTCAGGGAAAGAACGTCTCACGTACATACCTGTTTTCAATGACTTTGCAACAATGTTTCTATTGTCAGCAGTAACACCTTGCATTCATACTTTTGAGTTTGTATGGAGCACATTCGTACACATTATAAATAAGTGAAATCAGAATATCCTGAAAGGAATTTAGGTAACAAATTCAACGACACTGACCTCGCACCAGCTAATGTTTTCATGTAAACATGGCGTCATTAGACATTTTAGCCTACGTTTCAGTATCCTACTATCGGATCGTTGAAACAACAAAACCTCAATCCCCGGCCTCATTCACGAATTCACTCACCTTCCTACACCACCAGTTGTAATAAAACTCAAAACATCCCGTGTTATTCCTCAAAACTACATGTACCTTCATTAATAAAAAATTGAAATCCTAGTAGAAATCCGTTATCGAAAATTGTTTGATATAAACCGTCAACAAAAGTAATTTTTCTGAAGAGTAGATACCACGTGTCAAAATGGCGGCTCGCAGTCGCATCCCCTGCTTTGTACATGTACCAAGGTCACAGTCTATCTACGTGAAGAACAGTCAGGGTCAGTGGACAGCGCAACCTGTCCGCCGTAATATATGCACCTAATATGGGCATAATGGCTCCGCCCAATATACGGCGCTGTCAATCAGCGAACAGACTCTTACCCAGGTAAGAGCTCACGCTGTCCTTACTTTAGCGATTAGGATCGACGAACGTCAGGCCGACACAATCTGGTTGTGTAGGAGACTATCATCGTGATGACCACGTTGGAACCATTGGATTTACGCAAGAAATATTCATTGCCAGGACTGAAGCGGTGTGGCCATTTCTATGTTTGTACCGGGCAAGTACCGGACATTTTTCAACACAGAGCGAGCGGATTTTACAGCAAATTCGTCCAAAGGTAAGCAAAGGGTTGGGGATCGCATTTTTAACTTTGACTAAACTGTTTCGGAGTTAAGGTTCGCTAAAAAGTAGACCATTTCGGGGCTGTATTTGTTGTGCATGTCACATTGTGAACAATGAGTGAAAACCGACAATATTCGCTGAAGAATTATTGCCACGCTTTAGTATACCGCCGTTCCGGAGAACGGCGGTATACATGTATACCTAGTACTGCTTGCCGTCCAGCGCGTATTATTTTGCACATGGTCCAATGCACACGCTTGACGTCGCGCACGTATACGTGATAGTTAATTTGTAAAAGGGAATCTGAATAATACTTTATGGTGGTTTGAACTGTCTTTGGTAAGTAAGCTTAAAAAATAGCTAAAAATGTATCAAGACACTGCCGGTATAGGCAGGTGAACATCGAGATTTACACAAACAGTGAATAAAGCATCATAGTTTCTATGTTTTCATGATTAACACATGTCATACTACCTTTCTGTGCACTTTTTACTTCAAAATTTGCCAAAATGTTTCGATTTCACAGGACGTCTGCTCTGTTTCGCATGCTACTCAATTATGGTTACGGGCTGTGTCAGAGAAAATAAAGGTAGCAGAACTGAAATTCGAGGCGCACACCACTAAATAAAGTCCCATTGAAATATAATATGAAGGGGCTATAAAGCAATAATTATGAGCCCCAGGGCTCCACATGGAGTGTTGAGTCTACTGTTGACCAGTAATTTTCCAGATCCAGATTCCAGATCCAGGGGAGGAAAAAAATTTGACCAGCCGACAGGGGGCCTATGGAAATGCTTGAATATGCAAATAGGCCTATATCTAGACCATTTTATATCTAGACCATTCTTAAACTTAAATATGTTGCAGTTCTCCATGCGGAAATGCACCAAAAATGTTGCACTACGGCATGCGGAAGTGCACATCCCGACCTGCATCACCTGATGCGGAAATGCAGGTCTGGAAGTGCATGACGGATTGTACAGTTCCGCATGCAGAACTGTATAAGGGGTGGTGCAATAATTATGTGTACCCCCGGGTGGTGAATTCTCAAAATGGTCTGCCAAATATCGCTTGCCCCCCTTTGGCGTGACAAAAAATCTTTGCCCCCCTTTCGACGTGCTAAAAACCTTTGCCCCCCCTCTTTCGGCGTGCCAAAAAACTTTGCCCCCCTACACATGTAAGATTTTGGGGAACCCGAATTTAAAACCGTAAATTGTCTTACCATATAATGCCAGCGTAGCGATCAGGAAATTTTGCATATTTGAACGTGTTCCTAACGTTTTCCTACGCTTTTTAGGGCGCACGGTAATATAGAAACGGTGCCCAAAATATCTGTGCCAAAATTGCTTCCCCCCCTTTCGACCTGCCAAAATTGCTTGACCCGCCTTTTGACCTGCCAAAAAATGCTTGCCCCCCCCTTTTGGCTTGCCAAAAATCTTTGCCCCCCCTATAATTCACCACCCCGGGGGTACACATAATTATTACACCACCCCTAAGCGGAAGTGTGCAGTACCGCATGCGGTATACTGCACATATAATAGCGGTCGGTTTTAATACCTGCCGAGGGGGGAGGGACAAGCATTTTTGGCAGAAAATTTTCATCAGGGATAAATGGGGACCCTTTAAACTCTTTAAAAGGGAAACGCTCATGCCGTATGGAATTCACATGACTATTTGGTATAGGCCTATATACACTATCCTGCAAACTCGTTCAGGGGCTGTGCAATAATTATCAGCCCCCCTCGGGGGGGGGGTAAAATTTCCAAATGGCTTGCCAAAATCGCTTGCCCCCCCTCTCGGACCGCCAAAAATTCTTTGCCCCCCCCTTGAACATGCCAAATTTTTGGGATCCCAATTTGCAAACCTTTAAATGGTCTAGATGCATGTTGCGAGCACAGCAAGCAGGAAAATTTGCATATTTAAGCGTTTCCGTACTGTTTTCCTAAGCCTTTATAGAGTGTTTTATTAAAAAGGCGCCCCATGAATGTGTGCCAAAATCGCTTGCCCCCCCTCTCGGCTTGCCAAAATTGCTTGCCCCCCCTTTTGGCTCGCCAAAAATTTCTTGCCCTCCCCCTCCCCCACAATTGTACCCTCCCCCAGGGCTCATAATTATTGCACAGCCCCTTAATGCCCAGGGGTTTAATGAGGACGAAGCAAATGGATTTGCAGAAGTATCCTACTTAGGTTCAAAGGTTGAAATAATTTCTAGGTTGCAACTGGATGTAATATTCACTCAGTTGTAACTGAGCGAAAAAATGGGACAAACAATTGACAAATGGGGACGAAAATTTGTTCCCCCTCACACTGAAATCCGGCTACACTACTGTATCAACATTAACTAGGAGCCGAGATTATTTAGAATGTCACGACTCAGGGCTTTTTTGTGTTCTCTTAATAGTCTCAGCTTATATTAGTCTAACTTAGTTACTTCCTTATCAGCAACCTTTTGGTCTTATGGATGCATAAATGCCAAGAAGGTATGACCCCTCGAGTGGTGTCACATGAATGAAAAAAAGTACAGAATGTAATAAAATAATAATAAAACATTGTCTAAACCAGGCGTGACACTCATCCACATCCCCCTCCTCCACCAACCTGCCCATTCTGAATTCTATGAAGCACAATATCAGTATTAAAAAGGCTAATGGAATTCTTTTTACAGGGTTGAAAGTGCATTTTATTTAGCAATAAAATGAGACCACAAGCATGACAATAACTTCTTGCTTGAGAGAGATATCATCATTTAATTTGAGTCGAATTTGGGAAAATGTAACACCGCCACATTTTTAGGTGGCGAGTTCAAGACGTGTGACCAAATTGAACTTCTAGGAAATAATAAGCCAGTGATTGCAATATTTTTATCACCCTAAGTTTTGCCGTTCTTATTTTAAGATTACCGGACCATTTATATGTGTAATTATACAGTACCAGGGGATTCACTCTGTCATTATAAAAAAATTATTTGAAAAAATCAAAGAGTACTTAAAGCCTTAATGTACGATTTTCGTCCAAATTTGATTTTGTTATTCTTTATTCAAAATGTTGAAATAATATTAGTAATAACTGACGGGAAGGGTTGCTGCCCAATAAACCGCACTGGTTATTTTGGCCATTTAACACACAGTTCTATGGGAGGACATATTATCATAATTAGTAAATTATGATAATATGTCAAACTTTCCTCTATTGACCTACAAAGACATCAAATTTGGCTTATTCCATTTAGGTGCAAGTTGGGACATGTGTAAACATTACAAATATGCAAAAATAACAGGTTTGAAAAAAAATTAACCAATTTCATATTATAAGATCGTACAATAGGGCTTTAAAGTAATGATTGTAGTAATGATTGACTAACACAATTTCAATCAATGACAAAAATTTAGGCAGTATGCAGAGTGACTTTGTTGGGTGTGGAATCGAACCACAGGTTGCAGAAGCACCTTCCATTAACCAACTTTTTTGTCAAGACTGCATGCCCAAATTAATAAGATTTGTTGTCCACCTCTTACTTGAAATTAAAAAAATATTAGTATTAAGAATAAAATATTAATATTTTAATATTAATAATGAAAGTTTAGTTTAGTTTTTATTTAGCTTTGCAACATATACAAAAATACAAAAAAATGGTAAGAAAGCAAGTACAAAGCATCAAAATTTAACAACAATAATAAAATGTGCACAAACCACCAAATGCCATCCCAGATTGGAACGGCATACACGCCACAACACCAAAACGATAGCCCATAAAAGCCTGGCTACGTATTCCAACGGGGTCCCAAAAACAAAAAATGGCTGTGGACATGGAGGAAAATAGAAAAAAAAGACATTTGGACATAAGCCTACATACGTATAAATTCTGCAGATTCCTGCTTCAAAGCATTATCAGCCAGGTGTTTTTTGACAGCCTTTTTGAATGCCATCCTGCTGCTTATGGACTGAATTTGAGGTGATTTGAATGGGTTTGTTGAGTCCATGGAGCCAATTGTTGACCTACAATCCTTTCAGTATATCTTTGCCCCGCTCCCCTAATTCAATGTTTGACCAAGCCATGTTGTTAACAGGCCTGTGAGACCTTCCAACATTAAAAGATGGGGAGTAGGGAAGGATGAGGTACAGAGAGGGTCTGTGCTTCACGCATATCACATGCAGGGTTTCAATCGCCTTTCCAATTTGGATAGGGCATGCATTTCAATTGCTTAGGCCTAAAAAAATCATGTTCAATTTTTTTCAGGTTCAAATTATTGTTAAATTATTCAAATGCTTATATTTACACCATAATGTATTTGAGAATAAACATTGACTATTGTATAGTTTACACCCTGCTATGACTGGTACACTCAGCCAGCAGTATAGAGTTTCTGCATGCAGGTTGTATCAACAGACCCCATTCACTTACACCCCACCACCCCCCCCCCACACACACACACACACACAGGACACACGCACAGCGGCCATGCGAAAGATGGCTTTTGAATGTCACATAAAACAAAAGATCCGCCAAATTTGCAACGGATCCGCTTCACAACCTTCAACGGTTACGGTTCGCTATCTCTAAGGACCGCTATCTCTAAGGTTCGCTATCCCTAAGGTTCGTTATCACTAATTACGAAAAAGGTCCACTATACCTAAGGTTCGATATCACTAATTTTGAAAAAGGTTCGGTATTCCTAAGGTTCAGTATCACTAATTTTAAATAAGGTTCGCTATCACTAATTTATTGAAGGTTCGCTATCTCTAAGGTTCGCTATCACTAATTTAAAATAAGGTCCGCTATCTCTAATTTTAACAATCCCGGTATCCCTAAGGTTCGCTATCTCTAATTTTAAATAAGGTCCGCTATCTATAAGGTTCGCTATCTCTAAGGTTCGCTATCTCTAAGGTTCGCTATCACTAATTTCAAATAAGGTTAGCTATCTCTAATTTTAAATAAGGTTCGCTATCTCTAATTTTAAATAAGGTTCGCCATCTCTAATTTCAAATAAGGTTCGCTATAGCGGTCCTTATTTAAAATTAGAGATAGCGGACATTATTTGAAATTAGAGATAGTGGACCTTATTTAAAATTAGAGATAGTGGACCTTATTTAAGATTAGTGATAACTGAACCTTAGGTATAGCTTGAACCTTAATCGAAATTAGTGATAGCGAACCTTAGAGATAGCGAACCTTGATTAATTAGGGATAGTGAACCTTAAACAAAATTAGTGATAGCGAACCTTAGGTATAGCGGACCTTTATTGCAATTAGTGATAGCGAACCTTAGAGATAGCTTGAACCTTCAATAAATTAGTGATAGCGGACCTTATTCAAAATTAGTGATAGCGAACCTTATTTTAAATTAGTGATAGCGAACCTTATTTTAAATTAGTGATATCGAACCTTAGAACTAGCGAACCTTATTCCAAATTAGCGATAGCGGACCTTTTTTAGGTATAGCGAACCTTTTTCTCTATTAGAGATAGCGGGATTCTTATCTCCATAGACTTTACACGTTAGTGATAGCGAACCTTAGAGATAGCGAACCTTAGAGATAGCGAACCTTAGAGTTAGCGAACCTTAGAGATAGCGGGATGTCACCGTGACCACCCCTTCAACAGATTCAACGCAACAATATGTCAATGACAGATACTGAGATAGACTTTGACATTCATACACAAAAAAATTAAATATTTGCAATTAAAACTCATGTTTTTGAGCGATTCTGAATGTTATCAATAAAAATGCAGTGATGACGTCATTGAGTTAACGATTTTCCGAATGCTGATTGGTTGATTGCGTCACTGTCAGTGATCTGTGCATGCACGGTACGGAATGATTTTTCGTATGGGTAAAATACACTGTGCCCTGGGACAAACAAGAAAAAGCTACAAAATTGAACCAATTTCACTTTTGACTCCAAAAATTTCCCATGTGCCCAGCCCCCCAAGTATTCATGAACAGTCCCTTAGTATAAAGCAAAAATCATATGTAACCCATGTTTAACAAATCTATGTCCAACTCAGTGTCACACATACATTAAGCAATAAGGTTTGCTTGCCCTCTACCGACCGACCTAAAATTTGCCAAAATCGGGGCCAAAATTTAATTAGAGGTTAAATACTGCGCATCGGTTATTTGGAGGGCATTGTGAAAAATCTAAACATTTTGCCTTCGGAACCAAGGAATATCCCGAGGGGGGTAGCCCCGAGAGATATTCCGCAAAATTATAAACCTCATTCACAACCGTCACACTTTGATCTCTTCACTTTTGCTCAAATTTGTAAAATGATTTTTACATCTTCCCTTTCCAAAAATCAATCAGGATAAAAGTTTGTTTGACACGCAATACGGCGCTCACGGAGGTTACTAATATTTGATTTCGAAAAATTACGCATTTTGTGGTCAATTGACCTTGATTTGCATTCGCGTTTTCATAGATAACTCAGGGGCGTAGCAAGAGCATCCGGGGCCCATGGACAAGGGGCAATACGGGCCCTTTTAACCAGAGCGGGATTTACCTTATTGGCCCTGGGCCAAGCCAAAATTTGGAGGCCCCAAATTCACGTGCCGAGGAAGGCATGCACTCAAGTCAGTGGCCAAGTTTTGGTTTAGGTATAATATAGAGGGGGAATAACATATTTTGTTCGGATGTTACTAGGACATTTTCACGCAAAACACGCGAAAAACTTCTATTTCAGACTATTTTAGCCTCAGATCAACGTGAATTCTGATATTTGAATGCGCGCAAAGCGCGGAAAATTTTACAATTTTGCCCTATTTTGGCCAAAAAGCATGCTGTTATAGGGGTTAAAAGAAAGATGCATAGGCCAATTTTGGGGGCCCTGGACCCGAGCCTATTTGACCCAATCCGGCCCTGCTCTCCATTCCCAGCACTTCTTTAATTTTCACTTTTGTGCTCGGGGCCCCTGGACCCTCGGGGCCCATGGACTTCGTCCACCATGTCCCCCCGCTTGCTACGCGCCTGAGATAACTAAATGTGATTGGATCGCATGCATCGCACTTATTAATTAGGTTATGAATGGTTTTTTATTACTTTTTCTGCGTCTAAATTTCATTTCAAAGCTAAATTTAACCAACAACATTTTCCTTAAGAAAATCATTACTGTAAACTCATAACATTTATAACTGTCCATTCCTCCATCAATGTTTTCAATAAGCTCAGGGTCTTATGCCTGTCAGTATGCAGTTGTGTTCTAATTGAAGCCATTTCTACGCTGTATCTCCGGGTGTATCTTGTGTATTGAAGGTCGGAAGTGAAGTATTGATACATCTGTCCACACAACCAATGTTCATTGCCTACCAGCAGAGATGTATCGTTCGAGTCCGGACTCGAGTCCACTTTTTGTTGGACTCGGACTTGGCTCGGACTCAGACACAAAAAGACTCGGCTCGGCTCGGACTCGGGAGACAAAAGGACTCGGACTCGAAGGCGAGTCCGGTCCGAGTCCAGTCCAATGTCCAAATCTATGTATTGTAAAATGTGAAATGATTATCTAAAAATGTAAAAATAGATCTCAAATTTGTTGACTTTACTTATTTGGCCATTTTGCAAATTAATTGGGGCTGTCAAACCTGTGACCTGTTATTATCCTACATCCACCAAATTATTTAGATTTATCTGTCACTAAGCAGAATCATATTTTTGTTATCATTTAAGAGAGTTTATCCGATAGACTCAGATGGTAGGTGGAAGATGGGGGTCAGCAAATTTTGTTCATATTTTGTCAATCAAACATGTGTCCATGAGTATTTACAGTGGAGGTATTAAAAATTTTTGTTTACTTTTCACTGGGAGATACTGGACCCCCCTCAAAATGAACCCCTATGATTGTCTTCTCAGACACAAAATTTTCGAAATATGCGCTAACTTTCGACTAGAGTCACGTAATAACACCAATTTGCAGACAATTTATTTATACTTCACAGTAATTATGCACATTTTGTCTCGACAGAGCAATTACAAATTCTTTAGAAAAAGTTTGGATTGTTCCATTTTCAGAGAGGGGTGTAATGGCCTTTTCAGCAATTTTATAAATGTTAAAAATCCCAATTTTGAAGCCAAGTTTACAAGATGATTGTGAGAGTTCCCCAATATTTTTGTAAAAGTTATTGATATG
Source organism: Amphiura filiformis (assembly GCF_039555335.1). NCBI lineage: Eukaryota > Metazoa > Echinodermata > Ophiuroidea > Amphilepidida > Amphiuridae > Amphiura > Amphiura filiformis. Next base: position 14,426,312 of record NC_092635.1, on the reverse strand, counting down.
TTGGATAAAGTAAATATAGGCCAAACAATTGAGCAAATAAAAATCATGGAGACTTTTTCTGTTTTAAAATGAGCACATCTTATTTCATGCCATTTTTCAGAAAATGCAACCGCGACATTTCTAAGCTATAAACTCATTTTCGGTGATTTTCCATGTTTGAAAAGAAATTGGATAAAAAGTGAGCATATTAGAAGTAAACAACATCAACAATACTGTTGCATAATTAGTTTGGGGCCTAAATTGTGCTGTAGAAATGCTTAGAAAAGGACTATTCCATTATTTGTTGGGTGTCAATACCCCATGTCAGTACTAAAATTCCCTCTGTTTTGATTTAAAAATTGCATCATGCTTATATGCATCCTCAAATGAATATTATCTCTTTCTTCCAAGGTAGATATAGCCTACAATTATTATTTTCTATCACATGTACATAGTGAACAACAAAGACAATAGTAATATTGGAATGATACATTCATCAAGTAGGGGTGTTATTATGATAAACATAAAAATGCTTATCTGTCTATGATTCCTAATTTTTGAAATACCAATCATGCTGCTGACATTCAATTGATTTTGGGATTTGTATTGAGGTTCCTATGAACCGTGCTCTCTCTCACTCTCTCTCTTCCTCCTCCTCTCTCTCCCCTCTCTCTCTCTCTCCATGCTCCATCATATTGCAAAGCATGTAAAAATCAACATTTTTAAGTGGCATTTTCTACCATGCGTGGCAATATTTTTCAATTTTTACTAGTTGTATTAAATAAAGAATACATTTTCATTTAAGGGTTCGGATTTTTCCCAAAAAGACCTAACCTGCTTTGGTGTTTTGGAAAAAAAATCTATATCAGATTAAGGGTGGTCTGAACCCTGGAATTATGGAAACTTTTGGGCCTCATAACTGCAAAATTATTAGTCTAAAGAATATAAAAGTAACATTTTTCGAATGGAAATGACTTGATGAATTCATCTGTGAGGTCCAATTTGGGCTAAAATGCTCATTTTTGGAGAAAATAACAAAACATTTTTTTTTTTTGCCCAAATTTTTTCGCGCAACGTAACAAAAAAATTGTTTGGCCAAAAATTTTTTTTACTAATTTTTAAAAACTAGATAAAAATATCTAGGGACGCTTTTTTCATTTTTTTGAATTTTGACCAACTTCACCAAAAATATTTGAAATTTTGGGCGAAAATCAGGCTTTTTAATGATTTTTTTTTTAAATGTTGCATTTTTTGACCATTTTTGGTGCAAATTTCTCAAAGTTGGTCTATGCCCGTCAAATTGGATGATTAAAAGTCAGAATAGGTGCTTGTGATCACCATATAAGGCTAATGGAACTCGATTGTTAGTTTCCTATTGACCTCCCGCATCACCTTTTCAATTTGACCAAAACTTTCATTATTTTTATAAAAAAGTCAATTCTTTGAAAATTGAGGTGGAACTAATCAAAATTGAAACTCTCAAAATGTCTGACATACCCTGCTGATCATAATCAGCAGTTTTTCTTAGTTGTGGGGGTAGAGGATGTGGTAAATAATGGAAATTTACGGATTACCTCATCATGTTTCTGGTGATTACAAAAATTGCAAATTTCTTTTCATTTTAATTTAAAAAAATAAAATCTTTTCTCAATCTGTTGCAAAATGTCTGTAATGATGATCTAAGCATTAATACCTGTTTTGAAATGGTCTTTCATCAACAATATATACTTTGGTACTGGTGGGGTACCTAAATTTGGAGAAAGCTGTTCATAAAATCATTGATTTTGTTGACATAATGGATAATGAAAAGAGACCGAATAATGAATAATGAAATAGCGACCTCGTCCTTTTTTTCAAACATCCAATCGGAAACTAATAATCGAGTTCCATTGGCCTAATAATCGTGAGAACGCTAATATATAGGCCTATATGTTCATGGAGCATTATTTACTGGTGATTTTACCAATATGCTGTAAAAAAAAGAAGCCCACAAACACATGTACTTGGTTTGTATTCTTAAATGTGGTGCTCAACTCATCAAAGCAATAGCTGACTCAAGATAACTGACTCGAGATAAGGGACTGATCAACAGTGAAAAGATCATACGTTTGATGTTGGTGTAATATACAGCATCATTATACCAATGCCATACCGGTTTATGGGGAAAATATATGTTTGTGTTCTCTGAAAAGTAAAGAAGCCTCCATAATTTTCATTGGATGATATAAATAACCTAATGTATGTACAGAGCTTCTCTCCTGTAATGAACAATATGAAAACAATTGGGTAACTCTTACAATATGACGTCACAAAGTAGAGGGATATTTCACTTCGTTTTTCAAAAGTTGTAAAATGTGAAATATGGCCCCTCCCCTGTAAATAAATGGAACATCCCGATATAAATATTTGTTGTTTTATATTTTTTCAAGAAGACGAAGGATGAAAGATTTTGTGTACAAAAATTTACGTTCATAAATGCTCGTCTTAGGTGCAAAAATATTGTTCAAAAATGGTATAAAACCGCATTTTACAAGTCAGGGAAATACGCGTTTGGGAGTTCATGGAGCATTATTTACTGGCGATTTTACCAATGTGCTGTAAAAGAGAAGCACCCATATACTTGGTTTGTATTCTTAAATGTGGTGCTCACCTCTTCAAAGCAATAACTGACTATTAACTCAAGATAAGGGACAGATACAGTGAAAAGATCATACGTTTGATGTTGGTGTAATATACAGCATCATTATACCAATGCCATATATTGGGGAAATACATGTTTGTGTTTTCTGAAAAGTAAAGAAGTCTCCATGATTTTTATTGCATTATATGAATAACCTATGTACAGAGCTTCTCTCCTGTAATGAACAATTTGAAAAAGATTGGGGAACTCTTACAATGATGTCACAAAGTAGAGGGATATTTCAGTTTTTTTCAAAAGTTGTAAAATGTGAAATATGGGCACCCTCCCCTGTAAATAAATGGAACATCCCAATATAAATATTTGTTGTTTTATATTTTTTCAAGAAGACGAAGGATGAAAGATTTTGTGTAAAAATTTTTATTTTCATTAATGGTCGTCATAGGTGCCAAAATATTGCTCAAAAATGGTATAAAACGGTATTTTACAAGTCAGGGAAATATGTGTTAGGGGCATATTTTAGGGGGTCCCATATTTCCTAGGAGGGGGCATACCAGATTTTTTAAACCTGATTACTGTGAACACTTATCCAAACTTACTAAATTGACAAAATATGGTTGAAATTTGCTGACCCCCATCTTCCGCCTTTTCCCCATTTCATCGGTATTTCTCAGAAAATCTCTCTTAAAATGAAATAATTGATAATTAATCAAATGCATAATTTTATTAAATATTTGGACTATATAAAAATTTCTACAATGTAAGACTTCTTTCATGGAACTTTCCAATCCATTAAGCTCTTGAAAGAGAAACATGCACACTGGACCATACATCTCAGCTCCCACTCAGTAGGGCTATAATTTGCATCTGCTCAGGAAGTGAGTACACATGACATTTGTGTAGGCCAATTTTGAAAATATGTTTAGAATTATAAAGGTGAATTTCTGTTAGTATTATTATAATGATGATGATGTTAATTTTCTATAATGTATTTGAATATATTGCAATTCATTTACATGTAATACTGCACACAGCCTATAGGTATGCCAGGCAAACCTATCTGCTAGTCGGCCAAATTCGCCTAGAACACAATACATATTTACATAGAAATTTAAAAGAACAGGTAGGTCAAGGAAACCTACATAAATATGTTGTCTATACTTCACTTGACCCAAATATATGATTTTTTATGGCGATGAGACACTCGCACATGGAATTTTAGAGGATTTTGACTCGGATTTTGATAGCAGTTCCACATAGAAAAGCTGCTATCATCATGAGACTAAGATCTAGAAACACCACCGAAATCCCAGACAAACTACAATCAACGAAAAAAGTCTTGGAACACTTGTGTGTAATTAACGGAAAACTCTCACCCCCTCTCCCCCTCTCACCCGTTCAATGTTGAGAAATGCCAATGCCTTCAGCGGTTTCCCAGTGTGTTCCAACATTGATTGATGGGGAGAGGGGAAGGGTAAATCATTGTTGTAGATGTCATGCTTGTTCCCAGGCAAAATATATGTCATTTCCATGATCATATGAAATTCTGCACGGAATTTTAACAGAGTGTACCAAGCGTTTCAAGGACTTTTTTCGTAGATTGTAGTACCTAGACCAGTGACTTGACTCGCGTAGTGAAGCCGACACTGCTTAGCAATGACTTGAACAAAGACGCATACCCGGACGCAAGCAAGCAGATAATGTTCGCGTTTATAGAACATGTTGCATTTGACGCGGGCGATAATGGCGCAGTAACCACGCAACCGAGAGCGTCAGAATGTACGCGATTATCTCCGCGCCTAGTAACCCCGTCAATCCGTCAATATCACCTTGGATACGGGCCTTCACCCCCCGCTGTGGTAAGGGATGGGCAGTCATAGGTCTAGGTGGTATGTCTATGACCGAAATGCTGTTTTGTTAGCTGAATCTTTTTGATGAAAGTCAATCTTTGACAAAATAAGATAAGATGTAACTTTGCTACGGAAAGTGCTATGACAAAACGGTTTTCAGTTTTGACTTTCTTTACTCAAGGGCTTTAATTTGATATATAAAATGATGCAGTTTGATGGCAAATTTGAATTCACCTGGCATACCTACAGCCTTGTCCCTAGGCGCAATTAAGTTAACTGAGTTTACATGTAGTGTGCTACACACACACACAAAATACCCCCACATGCCTGCTGTCTGATACAGGTACTAGGTGGTCTGATATACATGTAGTTTTTACCTTCAGGAGTAACCTGTTCATGGACATGGCTTTTAAAGAAAGTGTGTACGGTTGGTTGGTTGAGTCAACAGTGTTGGGTGGGGTTTGGTGTGTGGTGTGATGCAGTGAGTGACCTTCTCATCACATTTCTACAATTTTATCATCAAAATGCCATAAAATTATGCAGAAACTTTAAAATTGACCTTTTTCAGCTAATTTGTATTGTAAATTTTTCAAATAAGAAATAAAATTTTGCTCCATTTTTGCAAATAATGACCCATTTTTTCAAAATGTTGTACCAAATGACCCCTTCTTTCAAAATTTTATACCCAATTACCCCTTTTTCATTTTGTTATACCCAAACTAAGCAATGCCAATAGGTAGATACCTGTCACATTAAAGTTGAATGAACCCCCCCCACCACCACCACCACCGGAATGGACTCTCACCCCGAGTCCGGACTCGGGTCTTATTTTTGTTGGACTCGGACTTGGCTCGGACTCGGCATCCCTGGACTTGGACTCGAGTCCGGACTCGGACTTGGCTCGGACTCGGCTCGGCTCAGACTCGGACAAGCTGGACTCGGGTACAAGTCTGCCTACAGGCCTATAGTAATGATTCATTTTTGCAAAAACAAAATGTATTTTCGACCGACCAACCCACCCCAAAAATCCCACTGGTGGGCAAGCAAACAATTTTTTTGCCTAAGTGTGACACGCCAAAATATCAAAGTCCAAGTTTAGATGCTATGTGACACGATCTGTTCCATGGGGGGGAGGCAAAGGAGGCCTTTTTGACAATTGAGTTACTGTTATTATACATATCATTTACTGAAAACACCACAGGTCTAACATACTTGGATCTAAAGTTATGAAGTTTATTTTCTTATTTTCTTATGTATTTTATTGTTTTTTACTCCATATTTTTACCTTTATCTCAGTTTCAAATTTGCCTTTGCCCCCCATATAAAATGGACCAGATCGTGTCACATATACTTTTCTTCTTGGGTAATAAAAGTATAGTTTCGGTGTGACATACACAATTCTGAACTTCAGTTTTGTTTTAGGCCATAAAAAGTTCAGTTTTGGGGGCATGGTCCTGTAGAAGTGGACATTTTTGCAGAACATCATTAGGGTACTTAGTTAAGTGTCAAATATCACATGCACAGAAGCCACATTTTCAAAATGCACTGATTCAATCTTAAATTGTTTTAAATTACTCCTCTCGGCAAACCAAATAGGAAATTTATTTGAGAAATTTATAACATCGGAATTGATGAAATTATGGGTCAAATAATACAAATATACTACACTAAGCCAAAAAAGAAACTTATAATTTTTCACAAGGTCATATCTTAAAATCCTGTCCATCAAAATTAACAAAAATTACACACAGGATTGCCTCAATACTCTACTCTAAACACATGTCAGTAACCAATCAGTTGGCCAACTGACACAACCGCAACCACAGAATTCTCACGGTATTATATTAAATCTATGATTGGAGACATACACAGGTGATGAGTACAACCTGCTTGTAGTACGTACAACGTGTTAATCCGATTATTACATCACTTCGACAGCGAATAGGCAAAAATTATTTAAATGTAAAATGATATCCAGATCTGTTTATTTGACCTACAATAACATAGTCAGTGACAGATAATTTCAGGGCCTTAACCAACACATTTCTTTTCTTTTCTGTTTTAAATAATAAACAAAATTTTATACAAACAAAGAACATCAACTTAGACCAAATATCTCGAAACTACCAACTCAACAAAATCAGCGTAAGTCGGGCGACTTTACGCTGATTTCGTGGTAGCAGGTTACATATATGCAAATAGCAATATTATCACAAAATACATTAATAGCATTATAATAAAATATGCAGATAATTTTAAACAATCAGATTAATACTAGCATCCAAACATTGTATCGAGCATATCACACCTTTCCGCGAAACCCGCACAGGAGAGAAAATGCGACAAAATTGAGAAAGCCCAGGAGAGGAGAGGTTGCTAGCACATCACTCTCAACAAGATAAATATCACACCCCATAAAACATAAATTGGCTGGGTTTTTATAATAATTGATATTGCACGGAACAAAATACATTACACAACAGTATAATACGAAGCAACATATTTGAAACATGGAAACATCCAACCATTGCTGGCAGAGCAATGGCATAAATAACCCCTGGAGATGAGAGGTTGCCAGCACATCACTGTCGACGAGATAAATATCACACCCCATAAAACATAAATTGGCTGGGTAATAATTGGTATTGCACGGAACAAAATACATTACACATCACTCTCATCAAGATTTCAATATCTTGTTCCCTAGATGTCCAAATTAAATGGGCAGGGTTACTCGGAATAAACAACACATGAAGAATAAATTACGATGAATCACCATTGAAGTACTGTCTAAAGAGATTTGTCTTCAGTCGAGACTGGAAAATGCAGAGTAGCAGTGTGGCAAATTTCACTGGAAGATTGTTCCATAGTTTCCGTGGCCGCGAAAGCAAATAAGCTATCACCACAGAACTTTGTAGATGACTTAATGACTTTCTGTCGACATTCACCAGATGATCTCAGCGATCTTGTTGGTACACAGATATAAAACTGGTGACATGCCATGAAGAGCTTTATATGTAACAAGCATGATCTTATAGGCCACTCTTTGTTTTATTGGGAGCCAATGAAGCTCTTCCAGAGCGGGTGTGATATGCTTATGTCGCGAGACGCAGCAGAACAAGCCTTGCGGACCCACGTTCTGAATCTCTCGCGATCCGCAATCCATACAGCAGCAAATTACATGTATCAAGTTTAGATGTTAATTACAAAGGCATATGAGCCAAATTAGTGGTTGATTCGCGAGTCAGATACTGCTGAATGTGTCCAATCTTCCTTATACAGAGAAGAGCACTGTTGCACAGATTGTTGATGTGACTACTCATGCTAAGGACAGAGTCCATGCTAACGCCACGATTGCGTTCTTGTGGAGAAGGACGATCGGGGAAATCACCTATCGTGATCGAAGGTGTCCAAGATGTGTTCTTGAATTTGAATTTGAAGTAGATGATCTCCGTCTTGCTGTTGTTGAGAACTAGCTTGTTAATTTTACACCATGATTTAATGTCACTGATGCACGCTTTAAGTTTCCAAACAGCCATATCTCAATCTTGAGGTTGGAAAGTAAGATATATAGCTGGGTATATCATCAGGGTAGACAATAGATTGAACATTAAGAGCCACGATCAAATTCTGTAATGGCCTGCTGAACATAGTAAACACCAAAGGGCCGGCAACGGATACCTGAGGAACTCCACACCGAAGAGCATCAGGGTCGGACTGCATTTCATTGATGGCGAGTCTTTTTGTGTCCAGGTCTGATCCATTTTGTATGCACAAGCTGAGTGACTTGAACGATGCATCACTGGCTTGTTGCAGTAAACATATGGTAAAGGCAGTTCATGCAGGGGTAGCACTAGCCTCTAATTAGCCTCAAATGGTATAATGCACAACTAATTTAAGGGCATATTTTCAAGAAGCCTTGAATTTAGATGGATCACCATCACCACTCCATGCCTTTATACATAGTCCTGGAGTTCTTTCCAGGATCTATACAGGTACAATGCAGTGTTTTATATATGTACAATGTAGTACAAGGGAAGTACAGGATTGTGCATAAAACTGTCTTGTTGGTCGTCATTTCAAATGGGATGATCCTTTCTGTGTCTATATATAGGTTTGGTGTAAATTGTATGAAGATTGGTACTCCTATTTCCTATCATGTGAACATGCCTATTCAACATCTTGTAAAACAGGTCAGATGGTGTGCTTCACTTCTGCCAGGTCCTTCCAGTGCAAGTTCCTTGTTTTCATCTGTAAAATAAAATAATTGAAAAAAAAATTTGATTAAAGAGAGTACACACTCATTTTAACTTTATCACATAGGCAAGCCTCTGCGACTGAACGTCTTTTTTTAATTTGTCAGAATTTTAATAAAACACTGCGTTAGTCAAAATAATTTGGACTATCAGCATGTTTTTCATATAATAAATTTTGGACTACACAGTGTCGGAGTGTACTTGCAATGGTTTTCATTTTCGAACTAGTGTCATTGGACTGACATACCCCTATAAAAGAATTGGGATTTGTGTTCGGACTAGCGGTGTGTCAGACTAGTGTCATATATTGGACTATAACATTTTTCACCCCGATGTGACAGTGATGTGAACGCGAGTGTGTTCTGACTAGCGGTGTGTCAGACTAGTGTCATTGGACTGACATACCCCTATAAAAGAATTGGGATTTGTGTTCTGACTAGCGGTGTGTCAGACTAGTGTCATATTGGACTATAACATTTTTCACCCTAATGTGACAGTGATGTGAACGTGCATGTTGATCCATGCGTGCGCATAGCCTTTAAGCATGTGCACGCCAGCGCTTTGAGCAAAAACTAGCGATTTGAAGTTGGCCCGATGAATACACACTGCCACATCAGGGCAAAAAAATGGTATAGTGGCATGTCGGACCAATATAATGCATGAACACCTAGCTGTTCCCATGCATGGCTTGGCCTAAATTTGTTTTCGTAAATTTACGTGCTTGCCTTGTATTACAATCAAATTTAAACCCATGGTCATGGACATTACTCAATGATTACAAGCATGACAAGTGAATGGCATGACATTGACTTGGTACTTTCTCACAAGTTTATCACAGACTTATCACAGACTTATCACTTTCACCATATTGGGCACACGTAGCTCTTGGATTTTAAGAGATTTTGGATACTCCATCACCAAATCGGTGTACATTAACACATGCATGGGCAGTGCAGTTTGCACATTGTACTATTTCTGTCTGCAACCGTGTCATGGATGTGGATCTCTGATTAGAGGGGGGATTAATTAGAGAATATAGGGTAATCTACATAATGCCATGCCATGCCATACAGTCGAAAGTGCAACTACAGTTTGTTCTGGTGTCTCACACATGTTTTCCTGAGATTGGTGTACAGATGAAACCTTGTCTACTGGACTACCCTCCTATAAGGACTCCAGCTATAATGACAATCACTCCAGCAAAAATAAACAAAATAAGGTTGAGTACACTATTGGGCTATTAAAGCTGATCTCCATATACCCCTATGGAAGACATGACCTTAATCTTCCACACAAGGCATGTGGGGTTATCTGAATGTGTGACTCCATTTAATACCTACACCCCCTCTTGTGGGAGGTTAAGGTCATGTCTTCTATAGAGCGTTTATGGATTAAACAGGAATAACCCAGTGGCATCCCTACCAAGTCACCATTGATACATACTAACCTGATCGAGGCACACCTAATATGTGCCCATTTGAGGTAGGTCCAGGTGTTATGGGCTGAGGCGGCATATTAGAATCCAGCGTGCTAGCAACGACGGTAGCAGCAGCAGCAATGGCTGGTCCTGGTATAACCATGCGTTGCATTGCCTGTTGGGTGGGTGGTACCATTAATTATATCTACAGGAGAAGACATCAAAACCATGTTTGTCTCAAGATTAGTTAAATATTCTTTTATGTGTCATATGATATTACAAAGACCAAAATGTGGATTGGTTTGAATGAAATTATTACATTATACCTAAAAAAACATGTGGTTTTTTTAAATACAGATTATACAGTACCACATATGTGCTCTCGCCAATTCAGAGTAAATTTAGAGTAAATTATCATATTGTAAAGTTTTCAGAATTTTGTCCCAAATAAAGTAGTATATGACCTCTTGTGGAGTGAAGATAATTTGGTACACAATTAGCCACATAACTTTAAGCACAAGCCTTTGTTTTGAAATGCCAAGTATTTTTTGCTCTACTTACTGACCATTCATTCTCTGGGCATCAGGAGCCAAACTGGACTGGTGGAACATTTCTTGATGGGTGTAGGGTGTGCACCAGAGCAGCAGTATAGGAGCTGTACCATGTGGGTAATTTGCATATTGTTGATGTTGACAACCTGCTGCCATCTCACAGGAAATCAAAACTCTTTTGATAAAAACAGGAAATATATTGGTCAAAATTGACTACATAACATGTTTGTTTCACAGCTTAGTGTGGTAGTGATGTCAGTGCATTTTTTTTGTCATTTTACAGGGATGCATTACATGACAGAATTATTCTGTTAGACTGTGATTGACAATTGCAACTGATGTTTATTTGTGGATCTTGCTTTCATGTCCAGACTTTTCAAAGTGTATGATTTGAAGAATTTGCAGATCCACATATCCATATTTAAAAAGCTGGACGATTAGCTAGTATAGTTTCTTGTATCATTATGATCATTATGATCATCATATGGTAACCTATATATAAACATTTGGATCTGATTATTAAAACATTACATACCTGTCAGTGATGAAAATTCACCAGAATCTTCTCCCGTTAAACAAGGGGCTCTCTCAGGGCCGTCACAAGAGCTATACATTAAGTTACATCTGTTTTGTAAACCTGTTTGAACACTGTTGAGGTGTATGTGTAGCAAACTGCTTTACTTTGATGCCTTGGCAATATGTGTGGAGAGATGCCTGTAAAAGCAAACATGAAAAGAAAAAAAGCAATATTAAACAATTTTTGGATCCAATGTTAACACTGAATATGGAGTGTTTGATGTTAATATAACAATGTAGCGATTTAAAGGTCACAGATACATGCATGTTGGTCATCTGGAATTACACCCCCACACACACACATCATGACCCAAGTCTAATTATAGCAAAATTGTAAGATTGGTTGGCAATGGCATTCTTTTCCTTGCTCTTTCCTTGTTTCTTCATACAGGCCAGCATGCATATAAGCTTGACAGCTTGGCTTAAGCAATAGCCTGGTCCCATCAGGACTAAAGCATGTGTTCATCCAGACTGACTGGTTAAACAAACATACAATATAGCACCCTCTGGTTAATTGTGACCAGATGTAAACAAAGATGACCATTAACCACTTTTCTGTCAGTACATTTTAGCATTGAGATTGGTGTACAGAGGAAATCTTGTCTACTGGACTCCATCCTATAAGGACTCCAGCTATAATGACAATTACTCCAGCAACAAAAAAAAAAATAAACAAATTAAGGTTGCGTACACCATTGGGCTATTAAAGCTGAACTCCATATACCCCTATGGAAGACATGACCTTAATCTTCCACACAAGCGTGTGAATTTCAAATGGGGTTATCCGAATGGGCGACTCCATTTAATACCTACACCCCCTCTTGTGGGAGGTTAAGGTCATGTCTTCTATAGGGGTGTATGGATTACACAGGAATAACCCAGTGGCATCCCTACCAAGTCACCATTCCTACTAACCTGATCGAGGCACACCTGATATGTGCCCATTTGAGGTAGGTCCAGGTGTTATGGGCTGCTTGGCGGCATACTAGAATCCAGCATGCTAGCAACGACGGTAGCGGCAGCAGCAATGGCTGGTCCTGGTATAACCATGCGCTCCATTGCCTGTTGGGTGGGTGGTACCATTATATCTACAGTTGAAGACATCAAAACCATGTTTGTCTCAAGATTAGTTAAATATTCTTTTATGTGTCTGGGATATTACAAAGACCAAAATGTGGATTGGTTTGAATGAAATTATTACATTATACCTAAAAAAACGTTTTTTTTTAAATACAGATTATACAGTACCACATATGTGCTCTCGCCAATTCAGCGTAAATTCAGAGTAAATTATCATATTATAAAGTTTTCAGAATTTTGTCCCAAATATAGTAGTATATGACCTCTTGTGGAGTGAAGATAATTTGGGTACACAATTAGCCACATAACTGTAAGTACAAGCCTTTTGTTTTGAAATTCCAAGGCCATCTTTAGCTCTACTTAATACTGGCCATTCATTCTCTGGGCATCAGGAGCCAAACTGGACTGGTGGAACATTTCTTGATGGGTGTAGGGTGTGCACCAGAGCAGCAGTAGGAGCAGACCATGGCTACGCCCAAAAGTTTCAAAATGTTAACAATTTCAAATGCAAAAGATCCATGAGATAATTACAAATGAATCATCAAACACTGAATTGTTCTGTTATACTGTGATTGACAATTATTGCATATGAAGTTTGTTTGTGGCTCTTGCTTTCATGTCCAGACTTTTCAAAGTGTATGATTTGCAGATCCACAGATCCATATTTAAAAAGCTGGACGCCTGAGTAGCTAGTATGGTTTCTTATATCATTATGATCATCATATGGTAACCTATATATGAACATTTGGATCTGATTTGGATTATTAAATATTACATACCTGTCAGTGATGAAAAATTCCCCAGTATCTTCTCCCGTTAAACTAGAATCCAGCGTGCTAGCAACGACGGTAGCGGCAGCAGCAATGGCTGGTCCTGGTATAGCCATGCACTGCATTGCCTGTTGGGTGGGTGGTACCATTATATCTACAGGAAAAGACATCAAAACCATGTTTGTCTCAAGATTATAGTTAAATATTCTTTTATGTGTCATGGGATATTACAAAGACCAAAATGTGGATTGGTTTGAATGAAATTATTACATTATACCTAAAAAAATGTTGTTTTTTAAAGACAGATTATACAGTGCCCCATATGTGCTCTCCCCAATTCAGAGTAAATTCAGAGTAAATTATCATATTATAAAGTTTTCAGAATTTTAATTGTCCCAAATAAAGTAGTCTATGACCTCTTGTGGAGTGAAGATAATTTGGGTACACAATTAGCCACATAACTGTAAGCACAAGCCTTTGTTTTTAAATTCCAAGTATTTTTTGCGCTACTTACTGACCATTCATATTTCTCTGGGCATCAGGAGCCAAACTGGACTGGTGGAACATTTCTTGATGGGTGTAGGGTGTGCACCAGAGCAGCAGTAGGAGCTGTAACATGTGGGTAATTTGCATATTGTTGATGTGTCGACAACCTGCTGCCATCTCACAGGAAATCAAACTCTTGATAAAAACAGGACAATGTATTGGTCAAAATGGGCTATCATGAACAGATGACTACATAACATGTTTGTTTCACAGTGAGTGTGGTAGTGACGTCAGTGCATTCTTTTTTGTCATTTTACAGGGATGCATTACATGGCTATGGGCCTGCAGACAGAATTATTCTGTTAGACTGTGATTGACATTTGCAACTGATGTTTATTTGTAGATCTTGCTTTCATGTCCAGACTTTTCAAATTTTATGATTTGAAGAATTTACAGATCCACATATCCATATTTAAAAAGCTGGACGATTAGCTAGTATAGTTTCTTGTATCATTATGATCATTGGTAACCTATATATGAACATTTGGATCTGATTTGGATTATTAAAACATTACATACCTGACATTGATGAGAATTCCCAGTATCTTCTCATGTTAGGATTCTCAGGGCCTTCACAATACAAGCTATACATTCAAGTTACATCTGTTTTGTAAACCTGTTTGAACACTGTTGAGGTGTATGTGTAGCAAACTGCTTTACTTTGATGCCTTAGCAATATGTGTGGAAATAAGATGCCTGTAAATGCAAGAGTGAAAAGGAAAAAAAAAGTAATTTTAAACAATTTTCGGAACCAATGTTAACACTGAATATCTTTCACATATATTATATTTAATGAATATGGATATGGAGTGTTTGATGTTAATATAACAATGTAGCGATGGAAGGTCACAGATACATGCATGTTGGTCATTTGGAACTACACCCCCCACACACACACACCCCGACCCAAGTGCTAATTATAGCAAAATTGTAAGATTGGTTGGCAATAGCATTCTTTTCCTTGCTCTTTCCTTGTTTCTTCATTCAGGCCAGCATGCATATAAGCTTGAAAGCTTGACAGCTTGGCTTAAGCAATAGCCTGGTCCCATCAGGACTAAAGCATGTGTTCATCCAGACTGACTGGTTAAACAAACAAACAATATAGCACCCTCTGGTTAATTGTGACCAGATGTAAACAAAGATGACCATTAACCACTTTTCTGTCAGTACATTTTGCATTGAGATTGGTGTACATAGGAAATCTTGTCTACTGGACTCCATCCTATAAGGACTCCAGCTATAATGACAATCACTCCAGCAAAAATAAACAAATTAAGGCTGCGTACACCATTGGGCTATTAAAGCTGAACTCCATATACCCCTATGGAAGACATGACCTTAATCTTCCACACAAGGCGTGTGGGGTTATCTGAATGTGCAACTCCATTTAATAGCTACACCCCCTCTTGTGGGAGGTTAAGGTCATGTCTTCTATAGGGGGTGTATGGATTACACAAGCCTTTGTTTTTAAATTCCAAGTATTTTTTGTGCTACTTACTGACCATTCATTCTCTGGGCATCAGGAGCCAAACTGGACTGGTGGAACATTTCTTGATGGGTGTAGGGTGTGCACCAGAGCAGCAGTAGGAGCTGTAACATGTGGGTAATTTGCATATTGTTGATGTGTCGACAACCTGCTGCCATCTCACAGGAAATCAAACTCTTGATAAAAACAGGACAATGTATTGGTCAAAATGGGCTATCATGAACAGATGACTACATAACATGTTTGTTTCACAGTGAGTGTGGTAGTGACGTCAGTGCATTCTTTTTTGTCATTTTACAGGGATGCATTACATGGCTATTGGCCTGCAGATAGAATTATTCTGTTAGACTGTGATTGACATTTGCAACTGATGTTTATTTGTAGATCTTGCTTTCATGTCCAGACTTTTCAAAGTTTATGATTTGAAGTATTTACAGATCCACATATCCATATTTAAAAAGCTGGACGATTAGCTAGTATAGTTTCTTGTATCATTATGATCATTGGTAACCTATATATGAACATTTGGATCTGATTTGGATTATTAAAACATTACATACCTGACATTGATGAGAATTCCCCAGTATCTTCTCATGTTAGGATTCTCAGGACCTTCACAATACAAGCTATACATTCAAGTTACATCCGTTTTGTAAACCTGTTTGAACACTGTTGAGGTGTATGTGTAGCAAACTGCTTTACTTTGATGCCTTAGCAATATGTGTGGAAATAAGATGCCTGTAAATGCAAGAGTGAAAAGGAAAAAAAAAAGCAATATTAAACAATTTTCGGATCCAATGTTAACACTGAATATCTTTCACATATTATATTTAATGAATATGGAGTGTTTGATGTTAATATAACAATGTAGCGACAAAAGGTCACAGATATATGTTGGTTATCTGGTAAAAACACCCCCCCCCCCCCTTCACACACACACACATCTCGACCCAAGTGCTAATTATATGAAAATTGTACGATTGTTTGGGAATGGCCTTCTTTTCCTTGCTCTTTCCTTTTTTCCTAATACAGGCCAGCATGCATATAAGCTTGACAGCTTGGCTTGAGCAGTAACCTGGTCCCATCAGGACTAAAGCATGTGTTCATCTGGACTGACACAACAAACAAACAATATAGCACCCTCTGGTTAATTGTGACCTGATGTAAACAAAGATGACCATTAACCACTTTTCTCTCAGTACACTTCGGCATCAATTGACAGTGGAAACATCTGTGGTTTAACTGGTTTTTGTTTTGTAAATTAAGCCCAATTAATTGTATGTTTAGATCAAGTCACAATCGTAAGTCCGAAAACCACTACAAGGTAGGTGCATAGTCCAGCTGCAAGTTGTTCTTTTATAAGGTTACATGGTTTAACCCGAATCAGGAATTTCAAATGGTCAAATTTTGGTCCAAATCTATGTCAAATTCTTTCTCAACCTTCCTGATTTAACCAATTTTGAATTTTGACCCCTGTATATAATTTCCCAGGGGTGATAATGCTTGTGCCTCATACTCCAGTCCCAAATATGCAAATGACTACCTTTGCCCTAACTTGCATATTTGGTGCTATTGTACATGGTCCTTATTCATTCTGCATCATCCGTAGAACAATAATCAGCAAAGAAAATGTTTCATAAAACTGGCAAAACTATCATATATGCCTTTCTCTGCAGCCGGACTACTGAATCGGGAACACTTAACGGATACAAGCCGCCCCATGGCCATTGGCCCAGCTTACAAAAGGCTCAAGAGGGCACAAGACGTTAGAGAACACGCTGTGCATCTGTTTATGTTCTCGCCCACACCTAGCGGGTAACCAAGTGGCACAGTCCCTCGGAGGTGACATAGACGAAGGACATCGTGTAAACCAATCCCTCGCTGGCACTATGACATTCAATAGAGGCATCGTACTAGAACGGCATCTAACCCAGACAAGCGATACAAACGAACATAAATTGTATAGGAGGGATGCATTACCATGGCAATGTACTAATTTTGAATTTGGTTATTTTTACTTTTTCAGTATTTACTAAATTTGGGTACATATTGACAGCTAACAGCCTTGCTTCAACTAGAATTCCTAAACCAAATCAATATAATTGATAAATGACAGTTAAATTGTGCCCAACCTCAAAATGTCCCAAACCTTATTGTGCATGTTCTATGATAGTTGTCGGCATAAATAAAATGCAAATCCAAAAGTTTTATTATTGGTTTTGTGTTATCATCAATCAAGTCACCACCCTCAACGCCATCCCCAAGAGTCATTATCACCTTCATCATCACCCTGCCAAAATATTCTGTCATCTTGTTCCAACTTGCCAATTTATCTGTGAGAGATCCTTATAAAGTCTCCATAAGAGCCAGTGAGATTAATCACGACAATAGGATATGTTGTTGAAACTGGTATAGACAAGTCTTGTGTCACAGACAAGAAACTCGGAGACTAACCGCCTGTCCAAGCTATGTAGGAGAATAATATCAGCTGAAATGAGCTACAGGGAACCATGCTCACACAAGTCAGGAATCTCTTGCGCCCGATGTGCCTGCAGCTGCAGAAGACGCTTATGCACTTGCAGTGCACAGATGCCCTTGACTTGCACCAAGCACTTGCCCCTCACAAACCAAGCCAAACTGAGCTTCTGACAAAGGCTAGGTAAGGGTATGGTAGGGGTACCTGATCAGGATGCTGGAATTTAGTGGGTAGTCCCACATTTGAGACCTACATTTACAGGAATGTTGCTGCCGGGGGGGCATCTCAACTTTGGTTTGGGTAGGGATGAGTGGCTGATACTTCAAAAAGTACCCGACCGTAAACCAAATGACTAGAAATTCTACCAATTTTGTATAAATTTTCGCAAATTTTTGTAAAGAAAAATTTGCACTTTTTGAGAAACTTTTGAAGAAAAAAACACCCTTTCAAATTTTCATGAAATTATGGCCATCAATAAACCAAAATGGCTGAAAATCCACCCAAGTCTAAATGGCTGAAAATGTACCCCGAATCTGCTGTACATCCCCATACCCTCATTTCCATGCCCTCCCCCTTGGTTTTTGCTGTCCAAATGGGTCATGTTTTTCATAGAAAAACGACTAGGTGACAAAAATATAAAATTCCCACGCCGGGCAGCGGACTTGATGACCAAGCACTACACCGGGCAGCGGACTTGATGACCAATGAAGATGGTGGGATCTAGAGGGGTGCCCCCACAATTGAAGAATACATATATAGGGATGTGCTATCCAAATGGGTGTCTTGTCACAACCTTGACAAGGGGGTGACAAGGATCCATTAAAAACAACTATTTAATCAATTCCATTCTTATCACATAGCTTTTTTGTTGTATTTCAAATTGTTTTATCCTAATTTTTTTTTTAATTGTGTATTTTGTGTACATTTTAAATATTTATGATTTTTGTCTAAGTATGTTACAGTGGGAGGGTCTGTTTCGAAAAAATAAATTGAAAGTAGAAAGCAAATCTATTCATCCCTATCCAATGAAACAAACATAATTTGCATTGGTAACGACCGGTTAAAGTTGCATCATTCCGCAACACTGCGGAATGATACATAATGGGGGGAGCAAGTTGGCCCAGTGATAGTTTTCTCGCCTTGCACTACTGAGGTCCCAGGTTCAAGCCCCGGCCGTGCCCAAGGCCTGTATGTTCACTTGGTTTATCCCGATCCATGCTCGCTCTCGCAGGTTTTCTCCGGGATCTCTGGCTTCCTCCTGCTTTCAAAATTGGTAATTAGTTTATTTATTTATTCACAATTCTCAGTGCAACTCCTTCATATCAGTTTGAAAAAAAATTCACAGTTTCGGATTAATAACTTCTAATATGCATTGCACCACAGGTCCTGGCAGTAATTGCTGTTTCAGCACTACCTAAACCATTGTACATGACATTTTCCCAGCAAAACTCCTTGAATCCGCAACACATTGAGGAATATTGCAAGGATTTTTTTTAATTCTCGATAAAAACTGTGATGATTATTTCTTAATAGGTGGTGATAGTTGTTATGTTACATCCTATGCCTAACATTCATTGCTAAATTTCATTTGCAAGAAGGTAATTAGACTCATGAGATTGTTGACATATTGTTAATTCCGAATGTGACCTTAATTTGCAATACAAATTTTGAATGGGATTTACAAGAATTTAAATGTGATAAATATATTTGTCAGCAAACAGAATTGGCCAAGTATATAAAACACAATTTACTCAAATCTATTGATATTTTTTATTATTATTTATCAAACATGGACTGCTTTTCATTTTCTATGGATTTTACACACAGCATCATTCTGCAATGCTGCTCACATCATTCAGCAACATGACCTAGTGCTGCAAATTTTGGCATAAAGAGACAATACCATGATATTTTTCAAATGGATACTGATAGTTGTTAGTTTACATCCTAAACTATACATTAAGTGGCAAATTTAATATCCCAGATTACTAAACTCAGAGTTTGCCAAAAATGTTCTTAGTGATGAAAATACTGCTCCTGTGTGCATCATTCTGCAATGCAGAATTTGCATACCCAAATTAGGAAATTAGGTTGGTTTGGAAAAGCTTCTCCTACCTTAATCATTCACTTACCAAAAATAGTTAACCATTATACCTTTTAACTTGTGCTGTTAATACATATTTGACTGCTGCATTATAAAGAAATTTTGCAATGCTTGCAATTTCCAAACAAAACCTGGAAGAATTAAGCCCGTCAATTAGAAATGGTGTATCTTTTTAACAAATTTGAAACATGATTTGAATTAACATCCATTTGCTCATTTTTAGTCTTTGTGAGCATGCAAAACTAAATGGTATTAATTATGACAATTTCTGGAATCAATCTACACTGTAAATAAATAAAAATAAATTTAAATGTTGAAAGTATCTATTGTGTTTTTGTTTCTTTGTTACTTTTTACACATCTTCTAGAGTTGCAGAATTGTACAGATAAAAAAATCTGTCAAAGTCACTTTGTGGATGCTTCTAAAAGGACCCCTGAGGTATGTGCATCTAACCATGGTAGACTCATAGTAGGGTGACCAGCACATAAATATACCTCTACTCCCCCTGCGTGGCAGGTAGTACTGGGTTACGTCGTACCAGTAGCAAAATCTTGACCTGACTGGATCTCGACTGTGATTCTACCTGGGTCACTATTATTTTGAGCAACATTGGGCCTATGTGTTTCCTTTAGTAAAATATTTTAATTACAGTTGGGAAATAAGTAAACATAATCAAGGTTTGGTCATTTTAATACTGCTACATGCTAGTTAATTCATCTCCCAACTTGGGCAGGAAATGTCAATATACTGCAGATATACCTGCACTTATTATAGTAACCACTCAAAAATCCTACAACTTTGTGGAAAAAATTGTTGATGCTTCTAAAATGACCCCTGAGGTATGTGCATCTAACCATGGTAGACTCATGGTAGGGTGACCAGCACATAAATATACCTCTACTCCCCTGCGTGGCAGGTAGTACTGGGTTACGTGTACCAGTAGCAAAATCTTGACCTGACTGGATCTCGACTGTGATTCTACCTGGGTCACTATTATTTTGAGCAACATTGGGCCTATGTGTTTCCTTTAGTAAAATATTTTAATTACAGTTGGGAAATAAGTAAACATAATCAAGGTTTGGCCATTTTAATACTGCTACATGCTAGTGAATTCATCTCCCAACTTGGGCAGGAAATGTAAATATACTGCAGAGATCCCTGCACTTATAGTAACCACTCAAATATCATGCAACTTTGTGGAAAAAAATAGATGCTGTGAACAAAATGTGGTAACCACAACAGGAAGTTGCAGACCATGTCCCTTTAAATTTAAATTAAATTAAAATTGATATGTGGTTTATAAATGTTCAAAGTAAAATGTATACAAAGAATGCTTATTCACCCCAACCAAGAATATCGGAAGCTGAACAAAGAGGTCAACAAATCTTTGAAAAGTCCAAAGAAAGATGCATGCCACTGCACTGGAACTTCGTAGACTTCAAAGCAGCATTTGACACCATATGGAGGGAGGCCCTTTGGAAATGTCTGCGCTCAGTTGGAGTATACAATGAACTGGTGAACCTTATTGCAAGCTATTGCAAGAATGTACGAGCAAATAAAATGTTCAGTCGTGGTAAATGAAAAGATCACTGATTGGTTTGAAGTTTGAATTGGAAAAAACATGCAGCAGCTGGGGAATGAAAATTACCGTAACCCAACAAAATGCAAGATCATGTCTGCCGATCCTATATATATCATGCTATATCAATTGCCCACGGACAAAGTAAATAACTTGATCTTTTTGGGTAGTAGTGTGCCCTCAGTAGATGAGGATATTAAACGTCACACAAAGTTGGCAGCCTGAGCATTTAGTAGATTGAAAAATACCATCACTCATCAGGTCTAACCATTCCATCATCAGATCTCTAAAAGTAAGGATCTAATAGTCGCTCATACTCCCTATTGCCATCTATGGGTCAAAATCCTGAGCGTTACGTGAATCAGGTCACCACAGCTGCTGACTGGATGTGCTTAGTGAAGTTCCACAAGGATCGGTGTTGGGACCACTGCTCTTCATCTTGGAGCAAAGAAGACTGAGGGGTGACTTAATCAAAACATTCAAGATCAATTTGAAAAGTGGATCAGTTTGAGAAAGTGGATTTAAGCTGCCAACCACAGACACAAGAGGACATAGCCAAAAGATTTCTACTCACAGAGAGTCATTAATCATTGGAACTCCTTACCAGCCTACGTCATAAATATAAAGAATACAAACTCCTTCAAATCACAACTTGACAGACATTGGAAAGATATAGGGTTCTTAAAGGCGTAAGCCTACTCTCTCCCAGCAAACTGTAAGTGTAAAAAGCAAGAAAGGGTGTGCACTTTCATAAACCAATGTTTAGGGCAAAATTAGATACTTGTTGAGAAGGATATCTACACATATGTCATCAATAACCATATAAGCTGGATCATAACAATCAGCTTCTTTTGAATAATCTTAGGGTTATCATATTGAATGTTAAAAGCAAACATTGCTGAACATACTAACAAAATGTTGGCTATATGCAGCGGGTAAAAGGTGCCTGCTGCATTCAATATATTAAAATATATGCAATTCTGAATAATGTATTTGTTATTATTGCTATATCATCCACAAGTGGAGCATAAAGATATGTACTTGAGGAAGCCAACTACAGTGGGTTGCATTTTGTGTATGAATTAACTCATGTTTAAAAACTATAAATTCAAGCTGTTTATTGAAGAGTCATCCAAATTTGAATAAAAATTACTACCGGTAACCAAGTTCATTTCATTTTATTGAAATTCTAATGATCACCTCAATAAGATTCCCGTACATACTTATGAAGGGCATCTTGGCCAGGATAGCAGTGGGCGAAAGCCCTTTGGCCAATTTTCACTGTCAGTGGATTTCCCTATTCCAAGGTTATGTACTGAGAAGTTTGATACGTTTTGTGTATTTCAAAGTGTATCAAAAAAAAAAATAGTGGTTCAATGACTAAAGAATCTGTGCATGCAGTGAGGATAATTGAAGTTTATTTTAAACAAAATTGATTAGAAACTTCAAGATAGATTAATTTCAAAGGCAGTGATTATGATTTGGTGTAGAGCGGACATAACTCTCCATTGCTGTATGACTTTTGGCATTGTCTATATTAAAGCTTCAAAAATATAATACTGGCCTATTCCATACACCCCTATAGACATGACCTTAATCTCCCATACAAATTGTAGGCTGTAGATTTGAATGGAGTCACCCATGCAGTGGTGTTTTTTTTTACATCTTAAACCTTGGTAGGGTGTACAGACCCTATATAGACAGCCAGGTCAGAACTGCATGGCTGTGACATCTTTGTCATTCACTGCAAAATTTGGTAATAAATTTGGTATATTTGCCTCCACCAGAAATTGAACTAGTAGCCAAATATTTCCCCAATAAACTCATGCCCCACTCGAAATCAAAATGGTGCATGGAACACCCCTTATACCCATGGCCCATGCTTCTCCCATTCACTCTATAAATCCCATTTGTAATTCACACTCCCTGTGTGGAAGATAGGCGGTGTATGGATTTTAACTCCCAGGGTTTTAACTGTAATAACCCATTTATAGAAACTTGTGATTTAGGGCCTACCATCATAAACAAATCGTCGGTCGCAACACATAATGGCGTACGTGAAGGACAAAATACGTTTCCGAGTAAACCGTTTTTTGAAGGATATGCTACTAGTAACGGGGTCTATACTTCTCCACTGTTATCTCTCTGTGGCCCGATTCCATTTGAAATTGAAGTTCAAGGTTCAAACTATTAAACTGTGTCTTTAATAGTTAACAAGGAATAACTGTTATAGGATAATAGTTAGCTCTAAAGCTATACGCCACTATGTGAAACGGAAAATTTGGAAAATCACTCTACGCCACTATGTGTTGCGACCGACGAAATAATCAATGGGAAACAAACATGTTTTTGAGGAAGTTTTGCTTTACTCTAGAGTATACATTAAATACTGATAAAGTGCTTTAAAAGTTTGATTTATTTTGCACACCTCTTAATTATCAATGCTTTATAGACTGCCATGACAGTAGATTATTCTTCAAACAGTAGTTATGATATGATGTAGCAGTTGTTTTAAACATGTGCTACATGTTCAAGGTCCACAAGTACACATCAGTTTTCCAGCCCAGCAACACATTGCAAATGGGTGGGGTGAAAAAATCCACTAACCATCCAGGATTTGAACCTGGGACCTTCGGTTATCATGCCGATGCTCTACCAACTGAGCTAATGCATCAGTTATTTTTGATTTTCAGAATAATCTACAGTGATTATGATTAAGTGTAGAGTGGACCTATTTTTGGGCCAGGCTGTTTGGCAGTCTATAAAGCATTAGTGCTTATTGTAAATCCACTAACCATCCAGGATTTGAACCTGGGACCTTCGGTTATCATGCCGATGCTCTACCAACTGAGCTAATGCATCAGTTATTTTTGATTTTCAGAATAATCTACAGTGATTATGATTAAGTGTAGAGTGGACCTATTTTTGGGCCAGGCTGTTTGGCAGTCTATAAAGCATTAGTGCTTATTGTATACTCCAGGGTTTACCCATCATAAAACTACATGTGATTGGTGCAGAAGCAGCATTAAACAATCATGACAATAACAACTTTGATAAAGATTTGGAAATCATGTTTAAAGATTACCATGGTTACCTCATCTTCCTTGATATGAATTTGAATGAGGAACAAGTTTATACAAGGGATTCAATGTTTGGTGTACATCATTTTAGAAATAGTGAATGGTGAATGATGAAAGGTTCTGAGTTCCAGTGATGTTCTAAAGTTCCAATGATGGCAGATGATTGAAGAAATTAAGGTGTGCAGAACTATCAATATTTTGCAGAATCTTTCGAGTGTTGCTATAACTGGCTCACAAAAACATCAAAGTTCACAATCGTGCAGGGGCATTAAGGCCTTAGAGCCCAAAGTCTCAGTCTGCCCTTCGCCTGCTTCTCCATGCTATCAGTTGAAATCTCAAGATCTTGGTGAGACTGTAAGTTGCCAATGAAAACAGTGATGAAAATAGTGTTATTCTGTGGTATCAACATGTTTTTCAGTTCAGCGTAAGTTCTTTCGAGTGCTGCTATAACTGGCTCACAAAAAACATCAAAGTTCACAATCGTGCAGGGGCATTAAGGCCTTAGAGCCCAAAGTCTCAGTCTGCCCTTCGCCTGCTTCTCCATGCTATCAGTTGAAATCTCAAGATCTTGGCGAGACTGTAAGTTGCCAATGAAAACAGTGATGAAAATAGTGTTATTCGGTGGTATCAACATGTTTTTCAGTTCAGCGTAAGGTCACTCCAATTTGAAAAATCTTGCCAATGAAAATGGTGATGAAATGCTGCTATTCTGTGATCAACATGTTTTTCAGTTCAGTGAGTGTTTTAATTCATTGTGGGTGAAACTTAATTCACCATCATGATAGTCTTCAGGATTTATAAGTTTTCACTCCAATTGTACTGGTGGCACACTTGATTGTTAGTATTATTGGCTATCATGCCAGTCAGTCCATTTTCTCCATTGATTACTACACCACAGTGTCTCTCTTGTCAAGAATGATATCCCAATGAGGATATTTCACAAGTTTCAGCTACAAATCATGCTGCCTTTTATATATGGCTATATGCAATGGCTTCATTGAGTCACTGCTATCCATTCACAATGGTAATTCCTATCAACACTTCACCATTCACATAAAGTCCCTAACTGCTTCTTTGTTGTATTTTTGTCATTATTGCTTTTTATTCACCAGTTAATTAAAGATGGACAAATGTTGCTGCACAAGATCATGGCCTGAGAAAGGTGCAACATGTTTGACAACAAATGTGTCTTTTGATACATATATTTCCATGTGAGGCCAATAGTCAGTATCTGCACAAATCAAATGCAAGCTTCCTACTTATATTTATTTTCCTCACTTATTATGGTAAGAATATTCAAACCACATCTTATAAGGAATATTTTTTCATAACATCTATATCATTTTTCACACTGATGTGGCAGTGACTTCAGTGCGCATGTAATTGAGCACGGCTTCAAATCGCTAGTGTTCGATCAAAGCACTGGCAAAGACATGCACATGCTTAAAGACGCATGCAAGCGCAAAGCAGCTGTCTCAATGCATTGACGTCACTGCCACATCAAGACAAGAAATGGTAAATATGGAAAATTAGTAAAAATATTGTGTGACTTTTGGCATTATTTTTATGGACGATTTGAATCATAAATCATGTATATCCATCATAAAGCTGCCTTTGACTGATCCAGAAGCAGCATTGAACATAAACTTCTGAATGACAATAATAACTTTGATAAGGGTTTGGAGAATTTGCCTCACAGAATATTTTTACATAATTTTTTTTCTTTTTTTTTTTTTCTTTTTTTTTTTTTTTTTTTTTTTTCTTTTTTTTCCTTTTTTTTTTCTTTTTTTTTTCTTTTCTTTTTTTTCTTTTTTTTCTTTTGTTTTTTTCTTTTTTTTTTTTTTTTTTTTTCTTTTTTTTTTTTCTTTTTTTTTTTTTTTTTTTTTCTTTGGTTTTTTTTTTTTTTTTTTTTTTTTTTTTTTTTTTCTTTTCTTTTTTTTTTTTTTTTTTTTTTTTTTTTTTTTTTTTTCTTTCTTTTTTCTTTTTTTTTCTTTCTTTTTTTTTTTTTTTCTTACATCTTATTCTGCATGCATATATTGATTCACGCCTAAAAGTGGCAACAACTACACAATATCTTATCACCAGTAAACCATATCATTACCACTGTTTGAAGAATAATCTATCTTGTAGTATTTCTATGCAACAAAGACCATTGTTTTTGACATATTTTTCAGCAATCAATTACATTGTTCAATTATTTGTGATGTTAATTGTGACAAAAAATTTTAAAATGAAACCTATTGCACAGTGCTGTCTTGAGTGTGTTAACTAAGGAAAGATAAAAGTATGTATCATACAGGCCTATAAGCAGTCAGTTTAAAAAGAGTAGGGTGTTTACCCCTAACTGTCACATTCAGTCTCCTATTGTTCACTGGGAGCCCTTAAGATTAGCATTTTTTATTTGGGTACACTTCAAAATAAATTATTAAATGTAGTAATGATTAAATTGTACAACAATCTCTTTGAAACACTATTGCATTATGAACTTTGGAGCAAAAAGTGAATTAGATCCTCTCTACTTCTACAGAAATTTTGATAAAAATAGAGGACTTTATAATGCTATGCTATCCAATATTTAATTTATCAACTGATATACAGGGTTTGCCTAGATGGTAAACACATCATTGAAAAGTTCTAAAATCCAAATGTTTTGATGACTCTTCAGAGAAAAAACATGAATTTTACTGAGAATTTACCTCCCCCATCCCGACATACAATGCATACCACTACTTTATTATTACTGATGAACCTTCGAATTGGAAGATGAAATATTTAAAACGTATAAGACTTATAAAACATAATTTACCAATAACATACTTTTAAAATAGCGTAAAAATGTTTGCATTTGGGAAGCTGACTGCAATAAATCATGCAGTCAATAGGGTTACATAATGTCTATCAATGAACGTGCACACACAAGAGTGCTTCTCAAAGGAGTAAATCAAGCAGCAACTGGCCAGCACACCAGACCCACTGCATGAAGGCACAGGAGAGTCCAAAGGAGTAGTTGGCGCTTCAAGGTCTACACTCCACAACTTTTGAGCTATGGTTGTTGCATGGAGTATACTGAACTATGCCATTTTATGGAAATAAGATTTCTACCATACTTTTAATCCATTCAGATTTTACCAACAAACATTCCACTGACCATCCAGGATTTGAACCTAGGACCACCAGTTTTGAATGAAGCTGGTGCTCTACCAACTGAGCTAATGGTGCAGTGATTTTTTATTTTAAAAATCCGAATGAATTTTATGTGGTAGAAGTCTCATATCTATGAAATGACAGTTCAGTTACCTCAATGCAACAACAATGTGATTAATTATAATTATAATTTCCTAATTTGCATATATGCAAACTTTGCATTGTGGAATGATGCACATGGGAAGAGCATAGCACATAGCTTTCTGACCAACTGTTTCCGGACAAACTTTTTTTTTGGCCCAAGAAAGCTATTAGAAGACAGACAGGGCATGGAAATATACAGAAAATGAAGCAAGTTTCCAGAAAATTATTAGACTCCACAACATGGCACAACAGGGGAATTTCAAGCTAACTCAATTTTTCGAACCGCAACCTTTCATACCATAGTCAAGCGCCTAACGAATAGCTTATTTGGAATAATCTTAGGTATTGAATTGAATGAAATACTTTTGGTTGTTGTGATCCATAACAATGTTTTAGGCACAAGCAGTGATTTTAGGGCATCTTCATCATCAATAACCATGTATTCCAGTTATTCCCAAGCTGTTTAAAGAACGGCTTATTTGGAATAATCTTAGGTATTGAATTTAATTAGGCCTTGGGTTGTTGCCATCCATAACAATGTTTTAGACACAAGCAGTGATTTTAGGGCATCTTCATCATCAATATGTATTCCCAAGCTGTTTAAAGAACAGCTTATCTGGAATAATCTTAGGAATTGAATTTAATGAAATGCTTTAGGCCTTGGGTTGTTGCAATCCATAACAATATTTTAGGCACAAGCAGTGATTTTAGGGCATCTTCATCATCAATAACCATGTATTCCGAAGCTGTTTAAAGAACGGCTTATTTGGAATAATCTTGGGTATTGAATTTCATGAAATGCTTTAGGCCTTAGGTTGTTGCAATGTTTTATAGGCACATCTTCATCAACCATGTATTCCCAAGCTGTTTAAAGAACAGCTTATTTGGAATAATCTTAGGTGATGATTTAATTAAATGCTTTAGGTTGTTGCAATCCATAACAATGTTTTAGGCACAAGCAGTGATTTTAGGGCATCTTCATCATCAATAACCATGTATTCCAGTTATTCCCAAGCTGTTTAAAGAACGGCTTATTTGGAATAATCTTAGGTATTGAATTTAATGAAATGCTTTAGCCCTTGGGTTGTTGCAATCCATAACAATGTTTTAGGCACAAGCAGTGATTTTAGGGCATCTTCATCATCAATAACCATGCATTCCAGTTATTCCCAAGCTGTTTAAAGAACGGCTTATTTGAAATAATCTTAGGTATTGAATTTAATGAAATGCTTTAGGCTTGGGTTGTTGCCATCCATAACAATGTTTTAGGCACAAGCAGTGATTTTAGGGCATCTTCATCATCAATAACCATGTATTCTGAAGCTGTTTAAAGAATGGCTATTTGGAATAATCTTAGGTATTGAATTTAATTAAATGCTTTAGGCCTTGGGTTGTTGCCATCCATAACAATGTTTTAGACACAAGCAGTGATTTTAGGGCATCTTCATCATCAATATGTATTCCCAAGCTGTTTAAAGAACAGCTTATCTGGAATAATCTTAGGTATTGAATTTAATGAAATGCTTTAGGCCTTTGGTTGTTGCAATCCATAACAATGTTTTAGGCACAAGCAGTGATTTTAGGGCATCTTCATCATCAATAACCATGTATTCCGAAGCTGTTTAAAGAACGGCTTATTTGTAATAATCTTTGGTATTGAATTTAATGAAATGCTTTAGGCCTTAGGTTGTTGCAATGTTTTATAGGCACATCTTCATCAACCATGTATTCCCAAGCTGTTTAAAGAACAGCTTATTTGGAATAATCTTGGGTATTGAATTTAATGAAATGCTTTAGGCCTTAGGTTGTTTGCAATGTTTTATAGGCACATCTTCATCAACCATGTATTCCCAAGCTGCTTAAAGACTGAACAGCTTATCATTTTTGCCCCCCGGATTTCACACTTTTGTAACATTAATAGAATATTGGGATGTATTATGGGAAGACATAATTATTATTTATTTATCCCATATTTAGGCACTATTTCATGCTTTTTTCACAAAGTTTACAGGGTCCTTGAGTGGCCTTAAGTGGCATCTCTGTGGTAAATGTTGGTATTACTCAGTATTTGCGCCAAAGGCAGTAAATTAATTTATTAGAATTTGGCAGTATATGACCAACCTGAATTATATTAACCTATTTCCCAAGTATAATTAAAATGTTTATTTTGCCAATTCTTACATTAAAGTAAATGACATAGGTTTTCATTATGTAGAATGGCATGTAGAATCACTATTGAATGGTGTAAAAAGTATTCAAAAAACAGTCAACAAAAACAAAATGTTTTCTTTCAACATCTTTTAAGTGTAGATAGCACCAGCGCTAATGCTAACAGTGTCAATGAGCGATAATTAGCACACATTCGCTAATTAGCAATGGTGTTATTTAGCACTATTAGCGCTAATTTAGCATGATTATCAGTACCTAGAGCTAATTAGTGTTTTAGCCTAATAAGTTAACACCAATTATCGGTACCTAGTGCTAGTGCTAATAACGCCAATTATTGGTACCTAGTGCTCATTACCATGCATTATGTAGCATTTTAGCGCTAGTAACACTAATTATCTTTACCTAGTGCAAATTAGCGTGATGTAGCGTTTTAGCGCTAATAACGCCAATTATCGGTACCTAGTGCTAATTACGGCGATGCAGCGTTTGAGCACTAATAACGCCAATTATCGGCACCTGGTGCTAAATACTGTGATGTACCGGTAGCGTATTAGCGCTAATAACACTAATTATTGTTACCTAGTGCTAATTAGCGTGATGTAGCATGTTAGTGCTAATAACACTAATTATCTTTGCCTAGCCTGATGTAGCATTTTAACGCTAATAACGCCAATTATCGGTACCTAGTACTCTGCCACTACTTTAATCAATTGAAGATGCTCCAGTCAGTGGGGCGCAATTAGCGCTTAAATAAAGCTAATCAGTGTAATGTAGCATTTTAGCTAATTCAACTAATCTGGTGCTGATTTCCCCTAGTAGCGTGATGTAGCATAAGCGCTATATAATACTCGCTAATTAGCGGTGCACCATTTCTTTCGAGAACTGCTTTTGTTTTAAACCCAAAAATTTACGGAAGAACAATAATTGCGGGGATGTTTATTACAAAAACCACAAGTCGGGACTGGAGCCTAAAGTGACCTACCCTTTAACTGCACCCACATGCTCTGCCCCTTGAGTGGTCTTTCTTCACTGAAACATTTTTGGCAAATTGTTGTTTAGTAATCTGGGATATTAAATTTGCCACTTAATGTAAAGCTTAGGATGTAAACTAACAACTATCAGTATCCATTTGAAAAATCATGGGCATTGTCTCTTTCGCCAAATTTTCCGCACTAGGTCACATTGCGGAATGATGAAAAAGAGCATTGCAGAATGATGCTGTGCATAAATTCCATAGAAAATGAAAAGCAGTCCATGTTTGATAAATCAAAATGAAAATATTAAAACATTTGAGTAATCTGTTTTATATATAATTAGCTAATTATGTTAGCTGACAAATATCAATATTCATCAAAAAAATATTAATCACCTGTTTCTTTTAATCCAAAAATTTGTTTTGCAAGGTTACATTACAGAATTAACATTAATTTTTTGTAAATGAAATTTAGCACTGAATGTTAGCCATATGATGTACATGTAAGGGGCTGTGCAATAATTATAGAGCCCTGGGGAGGGTAAAATTGGGGGGGAGACATTTTGGCGAGCTGAAAGGGGGGCCCAAGCAATTTTTTGGCAAGCCGAGGGGGGCAACAATTTTTCCCAAGGCTTGGGAAAACACTACGGAAATGCTTTAATATGCAAATTTTCCTGCTTGCTATGCTCTAGACCATTTAAGGTTTGCAAATTGGGGTCCCAAAAATTTGGCATGTTCGGGTGGGGGGGCAAAGATTATAAGGGGGGAGGCAAGCGATTTTGGCAGGCCAAGGGGCAATGCAGAATGATGGGTTTTGCATGGAAATGTCACCTACAAGAAATATCAATACTGTAAAGTTAGTTATGTGCAATGCATTTTGAATGTTTTAACCCAAAACTGTGTAGATTTTTTTTCAAGCGGTACATTTTGAAAGATTTGCAGAATTATGCTATATATTTGGATACATCTCATAAGAATGATTTAAAATTGGTAACATAACTAGATCGGGTTCCTTTTTAAATCATTGCATTTACTTATTGTTTCTAATTAGGAAAACAGTAATTTCCTCAAAATTCAGGAGAAGGATTAATGTACACAGATGATTAACTTAACACACAAGGCGCTTACGACATTAGTTAGTTTAGTCATGTGTGTGTGTGTGTAACAGTTATCATCCATGCACAAAAATACTTTTCAAGAATTTTTGGGAAATCGCAGTATTCCGTAAATCAAATTTGGGAAAAACAATTAAGGTGTATTGTGCATGTTGGACACACAAGTATGCATTTACACCAAAAAAAAAAGCGCAGTGATATGTAAGTGCGCTACGCACAGGCACAACACCTAGAGCGTTGATCCACAAGCCTCAGCACACTTTACAGGTTATGCGCTAACCACTACGGCCCCACATCATTCAATAAACCATTTAACAACAAATCAAGGATCTGCTCCCCGAGTTTCGTACGGGTTACAATGAGACAATTAGCAGTAAGTTCCTTGTCCAGGGGAATCTCAAGCTAACTCAATTTTTTCCACGAGAGCATACTAGACGCCGCCAGGGTTTGAACCAGCAACCTCTCGCCCCATAGTCGAACAATTGAGCTAACTTGACTGCTTAAGAAGTCCATGATATTAATCATTTGATAACAATTTTTAAATTATTCTTATGAGACATTTTGTATTGAACTAAACTAGAGGGCGTTCACCGCCTCACTCCAGAATTTAAGTTACATGTGTATATAATATGATTGGCATTTACAAATTTTTTGTCATAAATTAGGTATGAGTTAATAAAGTTTAAATTACAATCAATTTAAATTACTAATAAATATCATCTTCATTCAATCAAAATATTTTGAAATTACATCATGAAGTACATATTATACATGCCTAAATCCATGTATAAGTGAAAAAACAAAAACACGATTTGAATTGACTGTATTTTTAATCGTAATCGTACAACATGATTGTCGTGTTCAATCAGTTAGGCCTAATTATTTAAGTACATTGCGTAAAAGTAAACAAATTTAACGCCCACCCACTTTTTGCTCACCACAGACAGCATTGGCTTGGTGATAAATACCAATGGCAGTTTGTTTCATAACTGGCCTGACAGACATACATACCCCCAGCGGCTCCGCCCCTTGAGTGACCTACCCTTTAACTGCGCCCACATGCTATGCTCCGCCCCTTGAGTGGTCGGGACAGAAGCCTAAAGTGACCTACCCTTTAATTGCGCCCACATGCTATGCTCCGCCCCTTGAGTGGTCGGGACAGAAGCCTAAAGTGACCTACCCTTTAACTGCGCCCACATGCCAGGTACTCCGCCCCTTGAGTGGTCGGGACAGAAGCCTAAAGTGACCTACCCTTTAACTGCGCCCATGCTATGCTCCGCCCCTTGAGTGGTCGGGACAGAAGCCTAAAGTGACCTACCCTTTAACTGCGCCCACATGCTATGCTCCGCCCCTTGAGTGGTCGGGACAGAAGCCTAAAGTGACCTACCCTTGTAACTGCGCCCACATGCTATGCTCCGCCCCTTGAGTGGTCGGGACAGAAGCCTAAAAGTGACCTACCCTTTAACTGCGCCCACATCGTATATCATGATTGTCATGTTCAATCAGTTACCCCTAATTATTTAAGTACATTGCGTAAAGTAAACAAATTTAGCCCACCTGCTAATTTTCCTCACCACAGACAGCATTGGCTTGGTGATAAATACCAATAGCAGTTGTTCCATAACTGGCCTGACAGACATACCACATACCCCAGCAGCTCCACCCCCTTAAGTGGTGGGAGGGAAGCCTGGAGGACCCTAGCACCTCATGCCAACCCAGCTCCACCCCTTGAATTGCTGTCCACTTTCAATTTCTTTTTTTTAGAAGCAGACCCTCCCACAATATTTTATACTTATAATACAAAATCATAAATATTTAAAATGTACACAAAATACACAATTAAAAACAAAATAGGATAAAAATTTGAAATACAACAAAAAAGCTATGTGATAAGAATGGAATTGATTAAATAGTTGTTTTTAATGGATTCTTGTCACCCAGGGCCTTATCAAGGTTGTGACAAGCAAACCCATTTGGATAGCACATCCTTATATATGTATTCCTCAAGTGTGGGGGCACCCCTCTAGATCCCACCATCTTCATTGGTCATCAAGTCAGCTTGCGGCGTGGTGTAGTCATCAAGTCCGGCTGCCAGCGTGGGAATTTTATATTTTGGCACAGTGGTTTTCTATGAAAACATGACCCATTGGTTAGCAAAAACGAGGGAGGGTCTTATTGGAAATGAATTATGGGGATGTGCGGCAGATTAGGGTACATTTTCAGCCATTTAGACTTGGGTGGATTTTCTGCGATTTTGGTTTATTGATGGCCAGAATTTCATGAAAATTTGAAAGGGTATTTTTCTTAAAATTTTCTCAAAAAGTGCAAATTTTTTCTTTACACAAATTTACGAAAATTTATAAAAATTGGTAGAATTTCGAGGTCATTTAGTTTATGGTGGGTACTTTTTGAAGTATCGAGTCGCTCATCCCTAACCAAACCAAAGTTGAGACCCCCTCCCCCCCCCAGCAGCACCATTCCTGTAAATGTAGGTCTCAAATGTGGGACTACCCACTAGATTCCAGCATCCTGATCAGGTACCCCTATCACATCCCTACCAAGCCATTGACAGAGCTCCAGTTTGGCTTGGTCTGTGAAATCTTGAGGAATGAGGTGCAAATCAAGCGCATCTCTCACGAACCACTTAGAAGTACGATGGCGTGAGCCACAAGCCATCAATACAAGAGTATCCCGACGAGTGTGAACTCAGTTCACATGTAGTTCAATTCGCCTGATGCTATCCTACTACGGCTATTCAGGTTAGGTTAGTCTGTGAGTTTCCCATGTCTGTGACACGAGACAGTATCTCTACCATTTTCAACAACACACCTGTCTGGATTAATCCCTCCTGGTTCTTGATATCGGTACCAAATAAGATGCGCTACCAGACAAATTGGGTTATTGGAAGAAGACATCAGAATGCCTTGACATGGAATAATGATGATACATGATAATGATCCGGCGATGAGAATTAGATGATAACTATCATGATAATAAACCAAAACCAATAATTATATTTCCTTCTACAGGCAACACTGGGTTGGTGACAAATACCAGTGGCAGTAAGAATCAAAAATGGCCTGACATAAATAATTATTTAACAGTACCTAATAGAAACCCATGAAGTTGATGAAAGAAAAGAAATGACAGAACTAGAGCTACTATGGCTCACGAGCCACAAATATCAAGCGATGGCTTCTGATTGACCTCATTAGACCTTTGACCTTGGGTAAACTCAGGTTGACTTCTCATGCTCTCTCAATCAATGATAATCCACAACCAGGCTTACTTTAACATTTGACCTCATTTGACCTTTTCTGACCTTTGACCTTGGATGACCTTTGTGGTTTCACACTCCCAAGTGTCTGGGATCATTTTCTACCAAATTACAGCCTGAGCAGAGCAACTTATAATTTGACCTGACCTTTGACCTCAGCTGACTTTTATGGTTTCATACTCCCCAAGTGTCAGGGATCATTTTTTTTTATTTACAGCCTGGTCAGAGCAATGTTATATTTGACCTTTGACCTCGGATGACTGCGGTTTCATACCCCTAAAATATCAGGGATCATTTCCTGCAAGTACTGAATCCATACTCATAAATCAGTCTATATGAGACTGAATATACAGCAGTAAATAAGCGTCCTCTATTGTTCAAAGGGTAGGAGACAGTCAAATCACCCATAAGGTTACTCTAACCTAACCCACTAACCCTAACCCCACTAACCATAACCCACTAACCCTAACCACTAACCTAACCCACTAACCTAACACACCTAACATTAACCCACTAACCATAACTAACCTACTAACCCTAACCCACTAACCCTAACCCACTAACCCTAACCCACTAACCCTACCCACCTAACCTAACCCACTAAACCTAAACCTAACCCACTAAACCCTAACCCACTAAACCTAACTGTAATATAACATTGACCAACAGTAACCTTAATGTATTGCCTAACTGCCCATACACAATGTAAAACAGAGGAAGCTATTTACTGCGGTATATTCAGTATCATATAGACT